>NC_081319.1:58741956-59044388 GCF_026419965.1 Kogia breviceps
AGCAAGTCCCAAGAGACACAATTAACCCAATGGCCCTTCGCTGATTCACGTTTTTCTATACCCGCTATTCTGGGTATAGTGAACTGCCTAAAGGACGGACGCTGGAGGATGTCCAAGAGGCCTCTGCATCATCCGTACGCCTGTCGTTTTACACCACGAACTGTGCTTCTGTGGAATTTGGAACGCACGCTGAACCTCCTCTTGAGGAATTGCTAACCTCACATAAGACGTGTTGGAAGGAAATAGAAACAGAGTGCTTTGTTCTGTTGAGCTTACCTAGGGCAAGGGCGACCACGTCTTTGGCGAGTTAGGGATTCTTGAACTGTGTTTCCGAAGCTGTTTGGAGGTCGGAAAATCAAACCGTCCCAAGGAAAAGTGCAGTGTGCTGCACCTTACTCTGCAAACACAGAGCGACTCTGAAAGGCCTGCAATGCTGGATTTTGCATACAGGGCCCAGAGCATCGTGGACGTACACATTGTGATGCAGCCGAAACGGTTGCTGCCACGAGGTGGCAAGGAGAACGATAAAGCCTCTTCCCCATAAACTGACACAGAACAGCAATTTAGGGCTCACGGAGGTGTTGCACTCCTTCACTTAGGCAAGGCAAGTCCAGCTCTTCCTTCGAGGCTTGTGCTCACATTGAGCTTCACATTTGCTATAGAGCAGAGCAGGATGAGCTTCCAACTTGGAAGTGCAAGCATAATGCTTCTTTCCACAAAACTAACTCATGGTCTACACTGAGTCATGCTGGCATGTACTGAAAGGCCTGCCGTTACAAATGCTTTTCAGGTTGCTTTGACGCCTTATGAACGGAGCTTTCAAAACTGGGAAAAAAGCTATTGGGATCATAGCCCCGTTTCGCTGTTGACTTCCAGCATTACTACAAGCTGAGTCTAGCAAGTCCAAAGAGACACAATTAACCCAATGGCCCTTCGCTGATTCACGTTTTTCTATACCCGCTATATTGTGTATAGCGAACTGCCTAAAGGACGGACGCTGGTGGAAACTCAAGCGGTCTCTGCATCTTCCGTACTCCTGTCGTTTTACACCACGAACTGTGCTTCTGTGGAATTTGGAACGCACGATGACCCTGATCTTGAGGAATTTCTAACCTCACATAAGACGTGTTGGAAGGAAATAGAAACAGAGTGCTTTGTTCTGTTGAGCTTACCTAGGGCAAGGGCGACCACCTCCTTGGCGAGTTAGGGATTCTTGAACTGTGTTTCCGAAGCTGTTTGGAGGTCGGAAAATCAAACCGTCCCAAGGAAAAGTGCAGTTTGCTGCACCTTACTCTGCAAACACAGAGCGACTCTGAAAGGCCTGCGATGCTGGATTTTGCATACAGGGCCCAGAGCATCGTGGAGGTACACAGTGTGCTGAAGCCGAAACGGTTGCTGCCACGAGGTGGCAAGGAGAACGATAAAGCCTCTTCCCCATAAACTGACACAGAACAGCAATTTAGGGCTCACGGAACTGTTGCACTCCTTCACTTAGGCAAGCTAAGTCAAGCTCTTCCTTCCAGGCTTGTGCTAACAATGATCTTCACATTTGCTATAGAGCAGAGCAGGATGAGCTTGCAACTTGGAAGTGCAAGCACAATGCTTCTTTCCACAAAACTAACTCATGGTCTACGCTGAGTCATGCTGGCATGTACTGAAAGGCCTGCCGTTACAATTGCTTTCCAGGTTGCTTTGACGCCTTATGAACGGAGCTTTCAAAACTGGGAAAAAAGCCTTTGGGATCACAGTCCCGTTTCGCTGTTGACTTCCAGCCTTAGTACAAGCTGAGTCTAGCAAGTCCAAAGAGACACAATTAACCCAATGGCCCTTCGCTGATTCACGTTTTTCTATACCCGCTATTCTGGGTATAGTGAACTGCCTAAAGGACGGACGCTGGAGGATGTCCAAGAGGCCTCTGCATCATCCGTACGGCTGTCGTTTTACACCACCAACTGTGCTTCTGTGGAATTTGGAACGCACGCTGACCCTCCTCTTGAGGAATTGCTAACCTCACATAAGACGTGTTGGAAGGAAATAGAAACAGAGTGCTTTGTTCTGTTGAGCTTACCTAGGGCAAGGGCGACCACGTCTTTGACGAGTTAGGGATTCTTGAACTGTGTTTCTGAAGCTGTTTGGAGGTCGGAAAATCAAACCATTCCAAGGAAAAGTGCAGTGTGCTGCACCTTACTCTGCAAACACAGAGCGAGTCTGAAAGGCCTGCGATGCTGGATTTTGCATACAGGGCCCAGAGCATCGTGGAGGTACACAGTGTGCTGAAGACGAAACGGTTGCTGCCACGAGGTGGCAAGGAGAACGATAAAGCCTCTTCCCCATAAACTGACACAGAACAGCAATTTAGGGCTCACGGAGCTGTTGCACTCCTTCACTTAGGCAAGCTAAGTCAAGCTCTTCGTTCCAGGCTTGTGCTCACATCGAGCTTCACATTTGCTATAGAGCAGAGCAGGATGAGCTTGCAACTTGGAAGTGCAAGCACAATGCTTCTTTCCACAAAACTAACTCATGGTCTACGTTGAGTCATGCTGGCATGTACTGAAAGGCCTGCCGTTACAAATGCTTTTCAGGTTGCTTTGACGCCTTATGAACGGAGCTTTCAAAACTGGGAAAAAAGCCTTTGGGATCACAGTCCCGTTTCGCTGTTGACTTCCAGCCTTAGTACAAGCTGAGTCTAGCAAGTCCAAAGAGACACAATTAACCCAATGGCCCTTCGCTGATTCACGTTTTTCTATACCCGCTATTCTGGGTATAGTGAACTGCCAAAAGGACGGACGCTGGAGGATGTCCAAGAGGCCTCTGCATCATCCGTACGCCTATCGTTTTACACCACGGACTGTGCTTCTGTGGAATTTGGAACGCACGCTGAACCTCCTCTTGAGTAATTGCTAACCTCACATAAGACGTGTTGGAAGGAAATAGAAACAGAGTGCTTTGTTATGTTGAGCTTACCTAGGGCAAGGGCGACCACGTCTTTGGCGAGTTAGGGAATCTTAAACTGTGTTTCCGAAGCTGTTTGGAGGTCGGAAAATCAAACCGTCCCAAGGAAAAGTGCAGTGTGCTGCACCTTACTCTGCAAACACAGAGCGACTCTGAAAGGCCTGCGATGCTGGATTTTGCATACAGGGCCCAGAGCATCGTGGAAGTACACAGTGTGCTGAAGACGAAACGGTTGCTGCCACAAGGTGGCAAGGAGAACGATAAAGCCTCTTCCCCATAAACTGACACAGAACAGCAATTTACGACTCACGGAGCTGTTGCACTCCTTCACTTAGGCAAGGCAAGTCCAGCTCTTCCTTCGAGGCTTGTGCTCACATTGAGCTTCACATTTGCTATAGAGCAGAGCAGGATGAGCTTCCAACTTGGAAGTGCAAGCACAATGCTTCTTTCCACAAAACTAACTCATGGTCTACGCTGAGTCATGCTGGCATGTACTGAAAGGCCTGCCATTACAAATGCTTTTCAGGTTGCTTTGACGCCTTATGAACGGAGCTTTCAAAACTGGGAAAAAAGCCTTTGGGATCACAGTCCCGTTTCGCTGTTGACTTCCAGTCTTAGTACAAGCTGAGTCTAGCAAGTCCAAAGAGACACAATTAACCCAATGGCCCTTCGCGGATTCACGTTTTTCTATACCCGCTATTCTGGGTATAGTGAACTGCCTAAAGGACGGACGCTGGAGGATGTCCAAGAGGCCTCTGCATCATCCGTACGCCTGTCGTTTTACACCACCAACTGTGCTTCTGTGGAATTTGGAACGCACGCTGACCCTCCTCTTGAGGAATTGCTAACCTCACATAAAACGTGTTGGAAGGAAATAGAAACAGAGTGCTTTGTTCTGTTGAGCTTACCTAGGGCAAGGGCGACCACGTCCTTGGCGAGTTAGGGATTCTTGAACTGTTTAACCGAAGCTGTTTGGAGGTCGGAAAATCAAACCGTCCCAAGGAAAAGTGCAGTGTGCTGCACCTGACTCTGCAAACACAGAGCGACTCCGAAAGGCCTGCGATGCTGGATTTTGCATACAGGGCCCAGACCATCGTGGAGGTACACAGTGTGCTGAAGCCGAAACGGTTGCTGCCACGAGGTGGCAAGGAGAACGATAAAGCCTCTTCCCCATAAACTGACACAGAACAGCAATTTAGGGCTCACGGAGCTCTTGCACTCCTTCACTTAGGCAAGGCAAGTCCAGCTATTCCTTCGAGGCTTGTGCTCACATCGATCTTCACATTTGCTATAGAGCAGAGCAGGATGAGCTTGCAACTTGGAAATGCAAGCACAATGCTTCTTTCCACAAAACTAACTCATGGTCTACGCTCAGTCATGCTGGCATGTACTGAAAGGCCTACCGTTACAAATGCTTTTCAGGTTGCTTTGACGCCTTATGAACGGAGCTTTCAAAACTGGGAAAAAAGCTATTGGGATCACAGACCCGTTTCGCTGTTGACTTTCAGCCTTAGTACAAGCTGAGTCTAGCAAGTCCAAAGAGACACAATTAACCCAATGGCCCTTCGCTGATTCACGTTTTTCTATACCCGCTATTCTGGGTATAGCGAACTGCCTAAAGCACGGACGCTGGTGGAAACTCAAGCGGTCTCTGCATCTTCCGTACTCCTGTCGTTTTACACCACGAACTGTGCTTCTGTGGAATTTGGAACGCACTATGACCCTGATCTTGTGGAATTTCTAACCTCACATAAGACGTGTTGGAAGGAAATAGAAACAGAGTGCTTTGTTATGTTGAGCTTACCTAGGGCAAGGGCGACCACGTCCTGGGCGACTTAGGGATTCTTGAACTGTGTTTCCGAAGCTGTTTGGAGGTCGGAAAATCAAACCGTAGCAAGGAAAAGTGCAGTGTGCTGCACCTTACTCTGCAAACACAGAGCGAGTCTAAAAGGCCTGCGATGCTGGATTTTGCATACAGGGCCCAGAACATCGTGGAGGTACACAGTGTGCTGAAGCCGAAACGGTTGCTGCCACGAGGTGGCAAGGAGAACGATAAAGCCTCTTCCCCATAAACTGCCACAGAGCAGCAATTTAGGGCTCACGGAGCTGTTGCACTCCTTCACTTAGGCAAGCTAAGTCAAGCTCTTCGTTCCAGGCTTGTGCTCACATCGAGCTTCACATTTGCTATAGAGCAGAGCAGGATGAGCTTGCAACTTGGAAGTGCAAGCACAATGCGTCTTTCCACAAAACTAACTCATGGTCTACGCTGAGTCATGCTGGCATATACTGAAAGGCCTGCCGTTACAAATGCTTTTCAGGTTGCTTTGACGCCTTATGAACGGAGCTTTCAAAACTGGGAAAAAAGCCTTTGGGATCACAGTCCCGTTTCGCTGTTGACTTCCAGCCTTAGTACAAGCTGAGTCTAGCAAGTCCCAAGAGACACAATTAACCCAATGGCCCTTCGCTGATTCACGTTTTTCTGTACCCGCTATTCTGGGTATAGTGAACTGCCTAAAGGACGGACGCTGGAGGATGTCCAAGAGGCCTCTGCATCATCCGTACGCCTGTCGTTTTACACCACGAACTGTGCTTCTGTGGAATTTGGAACGCACGCTGAACCTCCTCTTGAGGAATTGCTAACCTCACATAAGACGTGTTGGAAGGAAATAGAAACAGAGTGCTTTGTTCTGTTGAGCTTACCTAGGGCAAGGGCGACCACGTCTTTGGCGAGTTAGGGATTCTTGAACTGTGTTTCCGAAGCTGTTTGGAGGTCGGAAAATCAAACCGTCCCAAGGAAAAGTGCAGTGTGCTGCACCTTACTCTGCAAACACAGAGCGACTCTGAAAGGCCTGCAATGCTGGATTTTGCATACAGGGCCCAGAGCATCGTGGACGTACACATTGTGATGCAGCCGAAACGGTTGCTGCCACGAGGTGGCAAGGAGAACGATAAAGCCTCTTCCCCATAAACTGACACAGAACAGCAATTTAGGGCTCACGGAGGTGTTGCACTCCTTCACTTAGGCAAGGCAAGTCCAGCTCTTCCTTCGAGGCTTGTGCTCACATTGAGCTTCACATTTGCTATAGAGCAGAGCAGGATGAGCTTCCAACTTGGAAGTGCAAGCATAATGCTTCTTTCCACAAAACTAACTCATGGTCTACACTGAGTCATGCTGGCATGTACTGAAAGGCCTGCCGTTACAAATGCTTTTCAGGTTGCTTTGACGCCTTATGAACGGAGCTTTCAAAACTGGGAAAAAAGCTATTGGGATCATAGCCCCGTTTCGCTGTTGACTTCCAGCATTACTACAAGCTGAGTCTAGCAAGTCCAAAGAGACACAATTAACCCAATGGCCCTTCGCTGATTCACGTTTTTCTATACCCGCTATATTGTGTATAGCGAACTGCCTAAAGGACGGACGCTGGTGGAAACTCAAGCGGTCTCTGCATCTTCCGTACTCCTGTCGTTTTACACCACGAACTGTGCTTCTGTGGAATTTGGAACGCACGATGACCCTGATCTTGAGGAATTTCTAACCTCACATAAGACGTGTTGGAAGGAAATAGAAACAGAGTGCTTTGTTCTGTTGAGCTTACCTAGGGCAAGGGCGACCACCTCCTTGGCGAGTTAGGGATTCTTGAACTGTGTTTCCGAAGCTGTTTGGAGGTCGGAAAATCAAACCGTCCCAAGGAAAAGTGCAGTTTGCTGCACCTTACTCTGCAAACACAGAGCGACTCTGAAAGGCCTGCGATGCTGGATTTTGCATACAGGGCCCAGAGCATCGTGGAGGTACACAGTGTGCTGAAGCCGAAACGGTTGCTGCCACGAGGTGGCAAGGAGAACGATAAAGCCTCTTCCCCATAAACTGACACAGAACAGCAATTTAGGGCTCACGGAACTGTTGCACTCCTTCACTTAGGCAAGCTAAGTCAAGCTCTTCCTTCCAGGCTTGTGCTAACAATGATCTTCACATTTGCTATAGAGCAGAGCAGGATGAGCTTGCAACTTGGAAGTGCAAGCACAATGCTTCTTTCCACAAAACTAACTCATGGTCTACGCTGAGTCATGCTGGCATGTACTGAAAGGCCTGCCGTTACAATTGCTTTCCAGGTTGCTTTGACGCCTTATGAACGGAGCTTTCAAAACTGGGAAAAAAGCCTTTGGGATCACAGTCCCGTTTCGCTGTTGACTTCCAGCCTTAGTACAAGCTGAGTCTAGCAAGTCCAAAGAGACACAATTAACCCAATGGCCCTTCGCTGATTCACGTTTTTCTATACCCGCTATTCTGGGTATAGTGAACTGCCTAAAGGACGGACGCTGGAGGATGTCCAAGAGGCCTCTGCATCATCCGTACGGCTGTCGTTTTACACCACCAACTGTGCTTCTGTGGAATTTGGAACGCACGCTGACCCTCCTCTTGAGGAATTGCTAACCTCACATAAGACGTGTTGGAAGGAAATAGAAACAGAGTGCTTTGTTCTGTTGAGCTTACCTAGGGCAAGGGCGACCACGTCTTTGACGAGTTAGGGATTCTTGAACTGTGTTTCTGAAGCTGTTTGGAGGTCGGAAAATCAAACCATTCCAAGGAAAAGTGCAGTGTGCTGCACCTTACTCTGCAAACACAGAGCGAGTCTGAAAGGCCTGCGATGCTGGATTTTGCATACAGGGCCCAGAGCATCGTGGAGGTACACAGTGTGCTGAAGACGAAACGGTTGCTGCCACGAGGTGGCAAGGAGAACGATAAAGCCTCTTCCCCATAAACTGACACAGAACAGCAATTTAGGGCTCACGGAGCTGTTGCACTCCTTCACTTAGGCAAGCTAAGTCAAGCTCTTCGTTCCAGGCTTGTGCTCACATCGAGCTTCACATTTGCTATAGAGCAGAGCAGGATGAGCTTGCAACTTGGAAGTGCAAGCACAATGCTTCTTTCCACAAAACTAACTCATGGTCTACGTTGAGTCATGCTGGCATGTACTGAAAGGCCTGCCGTTACAAATGCTTTTCAGGTTGCTTTGACGCCTTATGAACGGAGCTTTCAAAACTGGGAAAAAAGCCTTTGGGATCACAGTCCCGTTTCGCTGTTGACTTCCAGCCTTAGTACAAGCTGAGTCTAGCAAGTCCAAAGAGACACAATTAACCCAATGGCCCTTCGCTGATTCACGTTTTTCTATACCCGCTATTCTGGGTATAGTGAACTGCCAAAAGGACGGACGCTGGAGGATGTCCAAGAGGCCTCTGCATCATCCGTACGCCTATCGTTTTACACCACGGACTGTGCTTCTGTGGAATTTGGAACGCACGCTGAACCTCCTCTTGAGTAATTGCTAACCTCACATAAGACGTGTTGGAAGGAAATAGAAACAGAGTGCTTTGTTATGTTGAGCTTACCTAGGGCAAGGGCGACCACGTCTTTGGCGAGTTAGGGAATCTTAAACTGTGTTTCCGAAGCTGTTTGGAGGTCGGAAAATCAAACCGTCCCAAGGAAAAGTGCAGTGTGCTGCACCTTACTCTGCAAACACAGAGCGACTCTGAAAGGCCTGCGATGCTGGATTTTGCATACAGGGCCCAGAGCATCGTGGAAGTACACAGTGTGCTGAAGACGAAACGGTTGCTGCCACAAGGTGGCAAGGAGAACGATAAAGCCTCTTCCCCATAAACTGACACAGAACAGCAATTTACGACTCACGGAGCTGTTGCACTCCTTCACTTAGGCAAGGCAAGTCCAGCTCTTCCTTCGAGGCTTGTGCTCACATTGAGCTTCACATTTGCTATAGAGCAGAGCAGGATGAGCTTCCAACTTGGAAGTGCAAGCACAATGCTTCTTTCCACAAAACTAACTCATGGTCTACGCTGAGTCATGCTGGCATGTACTGAAAGGCCTGCCATTACAAATGCTTTTCAGGTTGCTTTGACGCCTTATGAACGGAGCTTTCAAAACTGGGAAAAAAGCCTTTGGGATCACAGTCCCGTTTCGCTGTTGACTTCCAGTCTTAGTACAAGCTGAGTCTAGCAAGTCCAAAGAGACACAATTAACCCAATGGCCCTTCGCGGATTCACGTTTTTCTATACCCGCTATTCTGGGTATAGTGAACTGCCTAAAGGACGGACGCTGGAGGATGTCCAAGAGGCCTCTGCATCATCCGTACGCCTGTCGTTTTACACCACCAACTGTGCTTCTGTGGAATTTGGAACGCACGCTGACCCTCCTCTTGAGGAATTGCTAACCTCACATAAAACGTGTTGGAAGGAAATAGAAACAGAGTGCTTTGTTCTGTTGAGCTTACCTAGGGCAAGGGCGACCACGTCCTTGGCGAGTTAGGGATTCTTGAACTGTTTAACCGAAGCTGTTTGGAGGTCGGAAAATCAAACCGTCCCAAGGAAAAGAGCAGTGTGCTGCACCTGACTCTGCAAACACAGAGCGACTCCGAAAGGCCTGCGATGCTGGATTTTGCATACAGGGCCCAGACCATCGTGGAGGTACACAGTGTGCTGAAGCCGAAACGGTTGCTGCCACGAGGTGGCAAGGAGAACGATAAAGCCTCTTCCCCATAAACTGACACAGAACAGCAATTTAGGGCTCACGGAGCTCTTGCACTCCTTCACTTAGGCAAGGCAAGTCCAGCTATTCCTTCGAGGCTTGTGCTCACATCGATCTTCACATTTGCTATAGAGCAGAGCAGGATGAGCTTGCAACTTGGAAATGCAAGCACAATGCTTCTTTCCACAAAACTAACTCATGGTCTACGCTCAGTCATGCTGGCATGTACTGAAAGGCCTACCGTTACAAATGCTTTTCAGGTTGCTTTGACGCCTTATGAACGGAGCTTTCAAAACTGGGAAAAAAGCTATTGGGATCACAGACCCGTTTCGCTGTTGACTTTCAGCCTTAGTACAAGCTGAGTCTAGCAAGTCCAAAGAGACACAATTAACCCAATGGCCCTTCGCTGATTCACGTTTTTCTATACCCGCTATTCTGGGTATAGCGAACTGCCTAAAGCACGGACGCTGGTGGAAACTCAAGCGGTCTCTGCATCTTCCGTACTCCTGTCGTTTTACACCACGAACTGTGCTTCTGTGGAATTTGGAACGCACTATGACCCTGATCTTGTGGAATTTCTAACCTCACATAAGACGTGTTGGAAGGAAATAGAAACAGAGTGCTTTGTTATGTTGAGCTTACCTAGGGCAAGGGCTACCACCTCCTTGGCGAGTTAGGGATTCTTGAACTGTGTTTCCGAAGCTGTTTGGAGGTCGGAAAATTAAAACGTCCCAAGGAAAAGTGCAGTGTGCTGCACCTTACTCTGCAAACACACAGCGACTCTGAAAGGCCTGCGATGCTGGATTTTGCATACAGGGCCCAGAGCATCGTGGAGGTACACAGTGTGCTGAAGCCGAAACGGTTGCTGCCACGAGGTGGCAAGGAGAACGATAAAGCCTCTTCCCCATAAACTGACACAGAACAGCAATTTAGGGCTCACGGAACTGTTGCAATCCTTCACTTAGGCAAGCTAAGTCAAGCTCTTCCTTCCAGGCTTGTGCTAACAATGATCTTCACATTTGCTATAGAGCAGAGCAGGATGAGCTTGCAACTTGGAAGTGCAAGCACAATGCTTCTTTCCACAAAACTAACTCATGGTCTACGCTGAGTCATGCTGGCATGTACTGAAAGGCCTGCCGTTACAAATGCTTTCCAGGTTGCTTTGACGCCTTATGAACGGAGCTTTCAAAACTGGGGAAAAAGCCTTTGGGATCACAGTCCCGTTTCGCTGTTGACTTCCAGCCTTAGTACAAGCTGAGTCTAGCAAGTCCAAAGAGACACAATTAACCAAATGGCCCTTCGCTGATTCACGTTTTTCTGTACCCGCTATTCTGGGTATAGTGAACTGCCTAAAGGACGGACGCTGGAGGATGTCCAAGAGGCCTCTGCATCTTCCGTACGCCTGTCGTTTTACACCACGAACTGTGCTTCTGTGGAATTTGGAACGCACGCTGACCCTCCTCTTGAGGAATTGCTAACCTCACATAAGACGTGTTGGAAGGAAATAGAAACAGAGTGCATTGTTCTGTAGAGCTTACCTAGGGCAAGGGCGACCACGTCCTGGGCGACTTAGGGATTCTTGAACTGTGTTTCCGAAGCTGTTTGGAGGTCGGAAAATCAAACCGTCCCAAAGAAAAGTGCAGTGTGCTGCACCTTACTCTGCAAACACAGAGCGACTCTGAAAGGCCTGCGATGCTGGATTTTGCATACAGGGCCCAGAGCATCGTGGAGGTACACAGTGTGCTGAAGCCGAAACGGTTGCTGCCACGAGGTGGCAAGGAGAACGATAAAGCCTCTTCCCCATAAACTGACACAGAACAGCAATTTAGGGCTCACGGAGCTCTTGCACTCCTTCACTTAGGCAAGCTAAGTCAAGCTCTTCGTTCCAGGCTTGTGCTCACATCGAGCTTCACATTTGCTATAGAGCAGAGCAGGATGAGCTTGCAACTTGGAAGTGCAAGCACAATGCTTCTTTCCACAAAACTAACTCATGGTCTACGCTGAGTCATGCTGGCATGTACTGAAAGGCCTTCCGTTACAAATGCTTTTCAGGTTGCTTTGACGCCTTATAAACGGAGCTTTCAAAACTGGGAAAAAAGCCTTTGGGATCACAGTCCCGTTTCGCTGTTGACTTCCAGCCTTAGTACAAGCTGAGTCTAGCAAGTCCAAAGAGACATAATTAACCCAATGGCCCTTCGCTGATTCACGTTTTTCTGTACCCGCTAATCTGGGTATAGTGAACTGCCTAAAGGACGGACGCTGGAGGATGTCCAAGAGGCCTCTGCATCATCCGTACGCCTGTCGTTTTACACCACGAACTGTGCTTCTGTGGAATTTGGAACGCACGCTGAACCTCCTCTTGAGTAATTGCTAACCTCACATAAGACGTGTTGGAAGGAAATAGAAACAGAGTGCTTTGTTCTGTTGAGCTTACCTAGGGCAAGGGCGACCACGTCTTTGGCGAGTTAGGGATTCTTGAACTGTGTTTCCGAAGCTGTTTGGAGGTCGGAAAATCAAACCGTCCCAAGGAAAAGTGCAGTGTGCTGCACCTTACTCTGCAAACACAGAGCGACTCTGAAAGGCCTGCAATGCTGGATTTTGCATACAGGGCCCAGAGCATCGTGGACGTACACAGTGTGCTGAAGCCGAAACGGTTGCTGCCACGAGGTGGCAAGGAGAACGATAAAGCCTCTTCCCCATAAACTGACACAGAACAGCAATTTAGGGCTCACGGAGCTGTTGCACTCCTTCACTTAGGCAAGGCAAGTCCAGCTCTTCCTTCGAGGCTTGTGCTCACATTGAGCTTCACATTTGCTATAGAGCAGAGCAGGATGAGCATGCAACTTGGAAGTGCAAGCACAATGCTTCTTTCCACAAAACTAACTCATGGTCTACGCTGAGTCATGCTGGCATGTACTGAAAGGCCTGCCGTTACAAATGCTTTTCAGGTTGCTTTGACGCCTTATGAACGGAGCTTTCAAAACTGGGAAAAAAGCCTTTGGGATCACAGTCCCGTTTCGCTGTTGACTTCCAGTCTTAGTACAAGCTGAGTCTAGCAAGTCCAAAGAGACACAATTAACCCAATGGCCCTTCGCGGATTCACGTTTTTCTATACCCGCTATTCTGGGTATAGTGAACTGCCTAAAGGACGGACGCTGGAGGATGTCCAAGAGGCCTCTGCATCATCCGTACGCCTGTCGTTTTACACCACGAACTATGCTTCTGTGGAATTTGGAACGCACGCTGACCCTCCTCTTGAGGAATTGCTAACCTCACATAAAACGTGTTGGAAGGAAATAGAAACAGAGTGCTTTGTTCTGTTGAGCTTACCTAGGGCAAGGGCGACCACGTCCTTGGCGAGTTAGGGATTCTTGAACTGTGTAACCGAAGCTGTTTGGAGGTCGGAAAATCAAACCGTCCCAAGGAAAAGTGCAGTGTGCTGCACCTTACTCTGCAAACACAGAGCGAGTCTGAAAGGCCTGCGATGCTGGATTTTGCATACAGGGCCCAGAGCATCGTGGAGGTACACAGTGTGCTGAAGCCGAAACGGTTGCTGCCACGAGGTGCCAAGGAGAACTATAAAGCCTCTTCCCCATAAACTGACACAGAACAGCAATTTAGGGCTCACGGAGCTCTTGCACTCCTTCACTTAGGCAAGGCAAGTCCAGCTATTCCTTCGAGGCTTGTGCTCACATCGATCTTCACATTTGCTATAGAGCAGAGCAGGATGAGCTTGCAACTTGGAAATGCAAGCACAATGCTTCTTTCCACAAAACTAACTCATGGTCTATGCTGAGTCATGCTGGCATGTACTGAAAGGCCTACCGTTACAAATGCTTTTCAGGTTGCTTTGACGCCTTATGAACGGAGCTTTCAAAACTGGGAAAAAAGCTATTGGGATCACAGACCCGTTTCGCTGTTGACTTCCAGCCTTAGTACAAGCTGAGTCTAGCAAGTCCAAAGAGACACAATTAACCCAATGGCCCTTCGCTGATTCACGTTTTTCTATACCCGCTATTCTGGGTATAGCGAACTGCCTAAAGGACGGACGCTGGTGGAAACTCAAGCGGTCTCTGCATCTTCCGTACTCCTGTCGTTTTACACCACGAACTGTTCTTCTGTGGAATTTGGAACGCACTATGACCCTGATCTTGTGGAATTTCTAACCTCACATAAGACGTGTTGGAAGGAAATAGAAACAGAGTGCTTTGTTATGTTGAGCTTACCTAGGGCAAGGGCTACCACCTCCTTGGCGAGTTAGGGATTCTTGAACTGTGTTTCCGAAGCTGTTTGGAGGTCGGAAAATTAAAACGTCCCAAGGAAAAGTGCAGTGTGCTGCACCTTACTCTGCAAACACAGAGCGACTCTGAAAGGCCTGCGATGCTGGATTTTGCATACAGGGCCCAGAGCATCGTGGAGGTACACAGTGTGCTGAAGCCGAAACGGTTGCTGCCACGAGGTGGCAAGGAGAACGATAAAGCCTCTTCCCCATAAACTGACACAGAACAGCAATTTAGGGCTCACGGAACTGTTGCACTCCTTCACTTAGGCAAGCTAAGTCAAGCTCTTCCTTCCAGGCTTGTGCTAACAATGATCTTCACATTTGCTATAGAGCAGAGCAGGATGAGCTTGCAACTTGGAAGTGCAAGCACAATGCTTCTTTCCACAAAACTAACTCATGGTCTACGCTGAGTCATGCTGGCATGTACTGAAAGGCCTGCCGTTACAAATGCTTTCCAGGTTGCTTTGACGCCTTATGAACGGAGCTTTCAAAACTGGGGAAAAAGCCTTTGGGATCACAGTCCCGTTTCGCTGTTGACTTCCAGCCTTAGTACAAGCTGAGTCTAGCAAGTCCAAAGAGACACAATTAACCAAATGGCCCTTCGCTGATTCACGTTTTTCTGTACCCGCTATTCTGGGTATAGTGAACTGCCTAAAGGACGGACGCTGGAGGATGTCCAAGAGGCCTCTGCATCTTCCGTACGCCTGTCGTTTTACACCACGAACTGTGCTTCTGTGGAATTTGGAACGCACGCTGACCCTCCTCTTGAGGAATTGCTAACCTCACATAAGACGTGTTGGAAGGAAATAGAAACAGAGTGCATTGTTCTGTAGAGCTTACCTAGGGCAAGGGCGACCACGTCCTGGGCGACTTAGGGATTCTTGAACTGTGTTTCCGAAGCTGTTTGGAGGTCGGAAAATCAAACCGTCCCAAAGAAAAGTGCAGTGTGCTGCACCTTACTCTGCAAACACAGAGCGACTCTGAAAGGCCTGCGATGCTGGATTTTGAATACAGGGCCCAGAGCATCGTGGAGGTACACAGTGTGCTGAAGCCGAAACGGTTGCTGCCACGAGGTGGCAAGGAGAACGATAAAGCCTCTTCCCCATAAACTGACACAGAACAGCAATTTAGGGCTCACAGAGCTCTTGCACTCCTTCACTTAGGCAAGCTAAGTCAAGCTCTTCGTTCCAGGCTTGTGCTCACATCGAGCTTCACATTTGCTATAGAGCAGAGCAGGATGAGCTTGCAACTTGGAAGTGCAAGCACAATGCTTCTTTCCACAAAACTAACTCATGGTCTACGCTGAGTCATGCTGGCATGTACTGAAAGGCCTTCCGTTACAAATGCTTTTCAGGTTGCTTTGACGCCTTATAAACGGAGCTTTCAAAACTGGGAAAAAAGCCTTTGGGATCACAGTCCCGTTTCGCTGTTGACTTCCAGCCTTAGTACAAGCTGAGTCTAGCAAGTCCAAAGAGACATAATTAACCCAATGGCCCTTCGCTGATTCACGTTTTTCTGTACCCGCTAATCTGGGTATAGTGAACTGCCTAAAGGACGGACGCTGGAGGATGTCCAAGAGGCCTCTACATCATCCGTACGCCTGTCGTTTTACACCACGAACTGTGCTTCTGTGGAATTTGGAACGCACGCTGAACCTCCTCTTGAGTAATTGCTAACCTCACATAAGACGTGTTGGAAGGAAATAGAAACAGAGTGCTTTGTTCTGTTGAGCTTACCTAGGGCAAGGGCGACCACGTCTTTGGCGAGTTAGGGATTCTTGAACTGTGTTTCCGAAGCTGTTTGGAGGTCGGAAAATCAAACCGTCCCAAGGAAAAGTGCAGTGTGCTGCACCTTACTCTGCAAACACAGAGCGACTCTGAAAGGCCTGCAATGCTGGATTTTGCATACAGGGCCCAGAGCATCGTGGACGTACACAGTGTGCTGAAGCCGAAACGGTTGCTGCCACGAGGTGGCAAGGAGAACGATAAAGCCTCTTCCCCATAAACTGACACAGAACAGCAATTTAGGGCTCACGGAGCTGTTGCACTCCTTCACTTAGGCAAGGCAAGTCCAGCTCTTCCTTCGAGGCTTGTGCTCACATTGAGCTTCACATTTGCTATAGAGCAGAGCAGGATGAGCATGCAACTTGGAAGTGCAAGCACAATGCTTCTTTCCACAAAACTAACTCATGGTCTACGCTGAGTCATGCTGGCATGTACTGAAAGGCCTGCCGTTACAAATGCTTTTCAGGTTGCTTTGACGCCTTATGAACGGAGCTTTCAAAACTGGGAAAAAAGCCTTTGGGATCACAGTCCCGTTTCGCTGTTGACTTCCAGTCTTAGTACAAGCTGAGTCTAGCAAGTCCAAAGAGACACAATTAACCCAATGGCCCTTCGCGGATTCACGTTTTTCTATACCCGCTATTCTGGGTATAGTGAACTGCCTAAAGGACGGACGCTGGAGGATGTCCAAGAGGCCTCTGCATCATCCGTACGCCTGTCGTTTTACACCACGAACTATGCTTCTGTGGAATTTGGAACGCACGCTGACCCTCCTCTTGAGGAATTGCTAACCTCACATAAAACGTGTTGGAAGGAAATAGAAACAGAGTGCTTTGTTCTGTTGAGCTTACCTAGGGCAAGGGCGACCACGTCCTTGGCGAGTTAGGGATTCTTGAACTGTGTAACCGAAGCTGTTTGGAGGTCGGAAAATCAAACCGTCCCAAGGAAAAGTGCAGTGTGCTGCACCTTACTCTGCAAACACAGAGCGAGTCTGAAAGGCCTGCGATGCTGGATTTTGCATACAGGGCCCAGAGCATCGTGGAGGTACACAGTGTGCTGAAGCCGAAACGGTTGCTGCCACGAGGTGCCAAGGAGAACTATAAAGCCTCTTCCCCATAAACTGACACAGAACAGCAATTTAGGGCTCACGGAGCTCTTGCACTCCTTCACTTAGGCAAGGCAAGTCCAGCTATTCCTTCGAGGCTTGTGCTCACATCGATATTCACATTTGCTATAGAGCAGAGCAGGATGAGCTTGCAACTTGGAAATGCAAGCACAATGCTTCTTTCCACAAAACTAACTCATGGTCTACGCTGAGTCATGCTGGCATGTACTGAAAGGCCTACCGTTACAAATGCTTTTCAGGTTGCTTTGACGCCTTATGAACGGAGCTTTCAAAACTGGGAAAAAAGCTATTGGGATCACAGACCCGTTTCGCTGTTGACTTCCAGCCTTAGTACAAGCTGAGTCTAGCAAGTCCAAAGAGACACAATTAACCCAATGGCCCTTCGCTGATTCACGTTTTTCTATACCCGCTATTCTGGGTATAGCGAACTGCCTAAAGGACGGACGCTGGTGGAAACTCAAGCGGTCTCTGCATCTTCCGTACTCCTGTCGTTTTACACCACGAACTGTTCTTCTGTGGAATTTGGAACGCACTATGACCCTGATCTTGTGGAATTTCTAACCTCACATAAGACGTGTTGGAAGGAAATAGAAACAGAGTGCTTTGTTATGTTGAGCTTACCTAGGGCAAGGGCTACCACCTCCTTGGCGAGTTAGGGATTCTTGAACTGTGTTTCCGAAGCTGTTTGGAGGTCGGAAAATTAAAACGTCCCAAAGAAAAGTGCAGTGTGCTGCACCTTACTCTGCAAACACAGAGCGACTCTGAAAGGCCTGCGATGCTGGATTTTGCATACAGGGCCCAGAGCATCGTGGAGGTACACAGTGTGCTGAAGCCGAAACGGTTGCTGCCACGAGGTGGCAAGGAGAACGATAAAGCCTCTTCCCCATAAACTGACACAGAACAGCAATTTAGGGCTCACGGAACTGTTGCACTCCTTCACTTAGGCAAGCTAAGTCAAGCTCTTCCTTCCAGGCTTGTGCTAACAATGATCTTCACATTTGCTATAGAGCAGAGCAGGATGAGCTTGCAACTTGGAAGTGCAAGCACAATGCTTCTTTCCACAAAACTAACTCATGGTCTACGCTGAGTCATGCTGGCATGTACTGAAAGGCCTGCCGTTACAAATGCTTTCCAGGTTGCTTTGACGCCTTATGAACGGAGCTTTCAAAACTGGGGAAAAAGCCTTTGGGATCACAGTCCCGTTTCGCTGTTGACTTCCAGCCTTAGTACAAGCTGAGTCTAGCAAGTCCAAAGAGACACAATTAACCAAATGGCCCTTCGCTGATTCACGTTTTTCTGTACCCGCTATTCTGGGTATAGTGAACTGCCTAAAGGACGGACGCTGGAGGATGTCCAAGAGGCCTCTGCGTCTTCCGTACGCCTGTCGTTTTACACCACGAACTGTGCTTCTGTGGAATTTGGAACGCACGCTGACCCTCCTCTTGAGGAATTGCTAACCTCACATAAGACGTGTTGGAAGGAAATAGAAACAGAGTGCATTGTTCTGTAGAGCTTACCTAGGGCAAGGGCGACCACGTCCTGGGCGACTTAGGGATTCTTGAACTGTGTTTCCGAAGCTGTTTGGAGGTCGGAAAATCAAACCGTCCCAAAGAAAAGTGCAGTGTGCTGCACCTTACTCTGCAAACACAGAGCGACTCTGAAAGGCCTGCGATGCTGGATTTTGCATACAGGGCCCAGAGCATCGTGGAGGTACACAGTGTGCTGAAGCCGAAACGGTTGCTGCCACGAGGTGGCAAGGAGAACGATAAAGCCTCTTCCCCATAAACTGACACAGAACAGCAATTTAGGGCTCACGGAGCTCTTGCACTCCTTCACTTAGGCAAGCTAAGTCAAGCTCTTCGTTCCAGGCTTGTGCTCACATCGAGCTTCACATTTGCTATAGAGCAGAGCAGGATGAGCTTGCAACTTGGAAGTGCAAGCACAATGCTTCTTTCCACAAAACTAACTCATGGTCTACGCTGAGTCATGCTGGCATGTACTGAAAGGCCTGCCGTTACAAATGCTTTTCAGGTTGCTTTGACGCCTTATGAACGGAGCTTTCAAAACTGGGAAAAAAGCCTTTGGGATCACAGTCCCGTTTCGCTGTTGACTTCCAGCCTTAGTACAAGCTGAGTCTAGCAAGTCCAAAGAGACATAATTAACCCAATGGCCCTTCGCTGATTCACGTTTTTCTGTACCCGCTAATCTGGGTATAGTGAACTGCCTAAAGGACGGACGCTGGAGGATGTCCAAGAGGCCTCTGCATCATCCGTACGCCTGTCGTTTTACACCACGAACTGTGCTTCTGTGGAATTTGGAACGCACGCTGAACCTCCTCTTGAGTAATTGCTAACCTCACATAAGACGTGTTGGAAGGAAATAGAAACAGAGTGCTTTGTTCTGTTGAGCTTCAGTAGGGCAAGGGCGACCACGTCTTTGGCGAGTTAGGGATTCTTGAACTGTGTTTCCGAAGCTGTTTGGAGGTCGGAAAATCAAACCGTCCCAAGGAAAAGTGCAGTGTGCTGCACCTTACTCTGCAAACACAGAGCGACTCTGAAAGGCCTGCAATGCTGGATTTTGCATACAGGGCCCAGAGCATCGTGGACGTACACAGTGTGCTGAAGCCGAAACGGTTGCTGCCACGAGGTGGCAAGGAGAACGATAAAGCCTCTTCCCCATAAACTGACACAGAACAGCAATTTAGGGCTCACGGAGCTGTTGCACTCCTTCACTTAGGCAAGGCAAGTCCAGCTCTTCCTTCGAGGCTTGTGCTCACATTGAGCTTCACATTTGCTATAGAGCAGAGCAGGATGAGCATGCAACTTGGAAGTGCAAGCACAATGCTTCTTTCCAGAAAACTAACTCATGGTCTACGCTGAGTCATGCTGGCATGTACTGAAAGGCCTGCCGTTACAAATGCTTTTCAGGTTGCTTTGACGCCTTATGAACGGAGCTTTCAAAACTGGGAAAAAAGCCTTTGGGATCACAGTCCCGTTTCGCTGTTGACTTCCAGCCTTAGTACAAGCTGAGTCTAGCAAGTCCAAAGAGACACAATTAACCCAATGGCCCTTCGCTGATTCACGTTTTTCTATACCCGCTATTCTGGGTATAGTGAACTGCCTAAAGGACGGACGCTGGAGGATGTCCAAGAGGCCTCTGCATCATCCGTACGCCTGTCGTTTTACACCACGAACTGTGCTTCTGTGGAATTTGGAACGCACGCTGACCCTCCTCTTGAGGAATTGCTAACCTCACATAAGACGTGTTGGAAGGAAATAGAAACAGAGTGCTTTGTTCTGTAGAGCTTATCTAGGGCAAGGGCGACCACGTCCTTGGCGACTTAGGGAATCTTGAACTGTGTTTCCGAAGCTGTTTGGAGGTCGGAAAATCAAACCGTCCCAAGGAAAAGTGCAGTGTGCTGCACCTTACTCTGCAAACACAGAGCGACTCTGAAAGACCTGCGATGCTGGATTTTGCATACAGGGCCCAGAGCATCGTGGAGGTACACAGTGTGCTGAAGACGAAACGGTTGCTGCCACGAGGTGGCAAGGAGAACGATAAAGCCTCTTCCCCATAAACTGACACAGAACAGCAATTTAGGGCTCACAGAGCTCTTGCACTCCTTCACTTAGGCAAGGCAAGTCCAGCTATTCCTTCGAGGCTTGTGCTCACATTGAGCTTCACATTTGCTATAGAGCAGAGCAGGATGAGCTTGCAACTTGGAAGTGCAAGCACAATGCTTCTTTCCACAAAACTAACTCATGGTCTACGCTGAGTCATGCTGGCATGTACTGAAAGGCCTGCCGTTACAAATGCTTTTCAGGTTGCTTTGACCCCTTATGAACGGAGCTTTCAAAACTGGGAAAAAAGCCTTTGGGATCACAGTCCCGTTTCGCTGTTGACTTCCAACCTTAGTACAAGCTGAGTCTAGCAAGTCCAAAGAGACACAATTAACCCAATGGCCCTTCGCTGATTCACGTTTTTCTATACCCGCTATTCTGGGTATAGCGAACTGCCTAAAGGACGGACGCTGGTGGAAACTCAAGCGGTCTCTGCATCTTCCGTACTCCTGTCGTTTTACAACACGAACTGTGCTTCTGTGGAATTTGGAACGCACGATGACCCTGATCTTGAGGAATTTCTAACCTCACATAAGACGTGTTGGAAGGAAATAGAAACAGAGTGCTTTGTTCTGTTGAGCTTACCTAGGGCAAGGGCGACCACCTCCTTGGCGAGTTAGGGATTCTTGAACTGTGTTTCCGAAGCTGTTTGGAGGTCGGAAAATCAAACCGTCCCAAGGAAAAGTGCAGTGTGCTGCACCTTACTCTGCAAACACAGAGCGACTCTGAAAGGCCTGCGATGCTGGATTTTGCATACAGGGCCCAGAGCATCGTGGAGGTACACAGTGTGCTGAAGCCGAAACGGTTGCTGCCACGAGGTGGCAAGGAGAACGATAAAGCCTCTTCACCATAAACTGACACAGAACAGCAATTTAGGGCTCACGGAACTGTTGCACTCCTTCACTTAGGCAAGCTAAGTCAAGCTCGTCCTTCCAGGCTTGTGCTAACAATGATCTTCACATTTGCTATAGAGCAGAGCAGGATGAGCTTGCAACTTGGAAGTGCAAGCACAATGCTTCTTTCCACAAAACTAACTCATGGTCTACGCTGAGTCATGCTGGCATGTACTGAAAGGCCTGCCGTTACAAATGCTTTCCAGGTTGCTTTGACGCCTTATGAACGGAGCTTTCAAAACTGGGAAAAAAGCCTTTGGGATCACAGTCCCGTTTCGCTGTTGACTTCCAGCCTTAGTACAAGCTGAGTCTAGCAAGTCCAAAGAGACACAATTAACCCAATGGCCCTTCGCTGATTCACGTTTTTCTATACCTGCTATTCTGGGTATAGTGAACTGCCTAAAGGACGGACGCTGGAGGATGTCCAAGAGGCCTCTGCATCATCCGTACGGCTGTCGTTTTACACCACAAACTGTGCTTCTGTGGAATTTGGAACGCACGCTGACCCTCCTCTTGAGGAATCGCTAACCTCACATAAGACGTGTTGGAAGGAAATAGAAACAGAGTGCTTTGTTCTGTTGAGCTTACCTAGGGCAAGGGCGACCACGTCTTTGACGAGTTAGGGATTCTTGAACTGTGTTTCTTAAGCTGTTTGGAGGTCAGAAAATCAAACCATCCCATGGAAAAGTGCAGTGTGCTGCACCTTACTCTGCAAACACAGAGCGACTCTGAAAGGCCTGCAATGCTGGATTTTGCATACAGGGCCCAGAGCATCGTGGACGTACACAGTGTGCTGAAGCCGAAACGGTTGCTGCCACGAGGTGGCAAGGAGAACGATAAAGCCTCTTCCCCATAAACTGACACAGAACAGCAATTTAGGGCTCACGGAGCTCTTGCACTCCTTCACTTAGGCAAGGCAAGTCCAGCTCTTCCTTCGAGGCTTGTGCTCACATTGAGCTTCACATTTGCTATAGAGCAGAGCAGGATGAGCTTGCAACTTGGAAGTGCAAGCACAATGCTTCTTTCCACAAAACTAACTCATGGTCTACGCTGAGTCATGCTGGCATGTACTGAAAGGCCTGCCGTTACAAATGCTTTTCAGGTTGCTTTGACGCCTTATGAACGGAGCTTTCAAAACTGGGAAAAAAGCCTTTGGGATCACAGTCCCGTTTCGCTGTTGACTTCCAGCCTTAGTACAAGCTGAGTCTAGCAAGTCCAAAGAGACACAATTAACCCAATGGCTCTTCGCTGATTCACGTTTTTCTATACCCGCTATTCTGGGTATAGTGAACTGCCTAAAGGACGGACGCTGGAGGATGTCCAAGAGGCCTCTGCATCATCCATACGCCTGTCGTTTTACACCACGAACTGTGCTTCTGTGGAATTTGGAACGCACGCTGACCCTCCTCTTGAGGAATTGCTAACCTCACATAAGACGTGTTGGAAGGAAATAGAAACAGAGTGCTTTGTTCTGTAGAGCTTACCTAGGGCAAGGGCGACCACGTTCTTGGCGACTTAGGGAATCTTGAACTGTGTTTCCGAAGCTGTTTGGAGGTCGGAAAATCAAACCGTCCCAAGGAAAAGTGCAGTGTGCTGCACCTTACTCTGCAAACACAGAGCGACTCTGAAAGGCCTGCGATGCTGGATTTTGCATACAGGGCCCAGAGCATCGTGGAGGTACACAGTGTGCTGAAGCCGAAACGGTTGCTGCCACGAGGTGGCAAGGAGAACGATAAAGCCTCTTCCCCATAAACTGACACAGAACAGCAATTTAGGGCTCACAGAACTCTTGCACTCCTTCACTTAGGCAAGGCAAGTCCAGCTATTCCTTCGAGGCTTGTGCTCACATCGAGCTTCACATTTGCTATAGAGCAGAGCAGGATGAGCTTGCAACTTGGAAGTGCAAGCACAATGCTTCTTTCCACAAAACTAACTCATGGTCTACGCTGAGTCATGCTGGCATGTACTGAAAGGCCTGCCGTTACAAATGCTTTTCAGTTTGCTTTGACGCCTTATGAACGGAGCTTTCAAAACTGGGAAAAAAGCCTTTGGGATCACAGTCCCGTTTCGCTGTTGACTTCCAACCTTAGTACAAGCTGAGTCTAGCAAGTCCAAAGAGACACAATTAACCCAATGGCCCTTCGCTGATTCACGTTTTTCTATACCCGCTATTCTGGGTATAGTGAACTGCCTAAAGGACGGACGCTGGAGGATGTCCAAGAGGCCTCTGCATCATCCGTACGCCTGTCGTTTTACACCACGAACTATGCTTCTGTGGAATTTGGAATGCACGCTGACCCTCCTCTTGAGGAATTGCTAACCTCACATAAGACGTGTTGGAAGGAAATAGAAACAGAGTGCATTGTTCTGTAGAGCTTACCTAGGGCAAGGGCGACCACGTCCTTGGCGACTTAGGGATTCTTGAACTGTGTTTCCGAAGCTGTTTGGAGGTCTGAAAATCAAACCGTCCCAAAGAAAAGTGCAGTGTGCTGCACCTTACTCTGCAAACACAGAGCGACTCTGAAAGGCCTGCGATGCTGGATTTTGTATACAGGGCCCAGAGCATCGTGGAGGTACACTGTGTGCTGAAGACGAAACGGTTGCTGCCACGAGGTGGCAAGGAGAACTATAAAGCCTCTTCCCCATAAACTGACACAGAACAGCAATTTAGGGCTCACGGAGCTGTTGCACTCCTTCACTTAGGCAAGGCAAGTCCAGCTCTTCCTTCGAGGCTTGTGCTCACATTGAGCTTCACATTTGCTATAGAGCAGAGCAGGATGAGCTTGCAACTTGGAAGTGCAAGCACAATGCTTCTTTCCACAAAACTAACTCATGGTCTACGCTGAGTCATGCTGGCATGTACTGAAAGGCCTACCGTTACAAATGCTTTTCAGGTTGCTTTGACGCCTTATGAACGGAGCTTTCAAAACTGGGAAAAAAGCCTTTGGGATCACAGTCCCGTTTCGCTGTTGACTTCCAGCCTTAGTACAAGCTGAGTCTAGCAAGTCCAAAGAGACACAATTAACCCAATGGCCCTTCGCTGATTCACGTTTATCTATACCCGCTATTCTGGGTATAGTGAACTGCCTATAGGACGGACGCTGGAGGATGTCCAAGAGGCCTCTGCATCTTCCGTACGCCTGTCGTTTTACACCACCAACTGTGCATCTGTGGAATTTGGAACGCACTCTGACCCTCCTCTTGAGGAATTGTTAATTTCACATAAGACGTGTTGGAAGGAAATAGAAACAGAGTTCTTTGTACTGTTGAGCTTACCTAGGGCAAGGGCGACCACGTCCTTGGCGAGTTAGGGATTCTTGAACTGTGTTTCCGTAGCTGTTTGGAGGTCGGAAAATCAAAACGTCGCCAGGAAAAGTGCAGTGTGCTGCACCTTACTCTGCAAACACAGAGCGACTCTGAAAGGCCTGCGATGCTGGATTTTGCATACAGGGCCCAGAGCATCGTGGAGGTACACAGTGTGCTGAAGCCGAAACGGTTGCTGCAACGAGGTGGCAAGGAGAACGATAAAGCCTCTTCCCCATAAACTGACACAGAACAGCAATTTAGGGCTCACGGAGCTCTTACACTCCTTCACTTAGGCAAGGCAAGTCCAGCTATTCCTTCGAGGCTTGTGCTCACATTGAGCTTCACATTTGCTATAGAGCAGAGCAGGATGAGCTTGCAACTAGGAAGTGCAAGCACAATGCTTCTTTCCACAAAACTAACTCATGGTCTACGCTGAGTCATGCTGGCATGTACTGAAAGGCCTGCCGTTACAAATGCTTTCCAGGTTGCTTTGACGCCTTATGAACGGAGCTTTCAAAACTGGGAAAAAAGCCTTTGGGATCACAGTCCCGTTTCGCCGTTGACTTCCAGTCTTAGTACAAGCTGAGTCTAGAAAGTCCAAAGAGACACAATTAACCCAATGGCCCTTCGCTGATTCACGTTTCTCTATACCCGCTATTCTGGGTATAGTGAACTGCCTAAAGGACGGACGCTGGAGGATGTCCAAGAGGCCTCTGCATCATCCGTACGCCTGTCGTTTTACACCACGAACTGTGCTTCTGTGGAATTTGGAACGCACGCTGACCCTCCTCTTGAGGAATTGCTAACCTCACATAAGACGTTTTGGAAGGAAATAGAAACAGAGTGCTTTGTTCTGTTGAGCTTACCTAGGGCAAGGGCGACCACGTCCTTGGCGAGTTAGGGATTCTTGAACTGTGTTTCCGAAGCTGTTTGGAGGTCGGAAAATCAAACCGTCCCAAGGAAAAGTGCAGTGTGCTGCACCTTACTCTGCAAACACAGAGCGACTCTGAAAGGCCTGCGATGCTGGATTTTGCATATAGGGCCCAGAGCATCGTGGAGGTACACAGTGTGCTGAAGCCGAAACGGTTGCTGCCACGAGGTGGCAAGGAGAACGGTAAAGCCTCTTCCCCATAAACTGACACAGAACAGCAATTTAGGGCTCACGGAGCTGTTGCACTCCTTCACTTAGGCAAGGCAAGTCCAGCTCTTCCTTCGAGGCTTGTGCTCACATTGAGCTTCACATTTGCTATAGAGCAGAGCAGGATGAGCTTGCAACTTGGAAGTGCAAGCACAATGCTTCTTTCCACAAAACTAACTCATGGTCTACGCTGAGTCATGCTGGCATGTACTGAAAGGCCTGCCGTTACAAATGCTTTTCAGGTTGCTTTGACGCCTTATGAACGGAGCTTTCAAAACTGGGAAAAAAGCCTTTGGGATCACAATCCAGTTTCGCTGTTGACTTCCAGCCTTAGTACAAGCTGAGTCTAGCAAGTCCAAAGAGACAAAATTAACCCAATGGCCCTTCGCTGATTCACGTTTATCTATACCCGCTATTCTGGGTATAGTGAACTGCCTACAGGACGGACGCTGGAGGATGTCCAAGAGGCCTCTGCATCTTCCGTACGCCTGTCGTTTTACACCACCAACTGTGCATCTGTGGAATTTGGAACGCACTCTGACCCTCCTCTTGAGGAATTGTTAATTTCACATAAGACGTGTTGGAAGGAAATAGAAACAGAGTTCTTTGTACTGTTGAGCTTACCTAGGGCAAGGGCGACCACGTCCTTGGCGAGTTAGGGATTCTTGAACTGTGTTTCCGAAGCTGTTTGGAAGTCGGAAAATCAAACCTTCCCAAGGAAAAGTGCAGTGTGCTGCACCTTACTCTGCAAACACAGAGCGACTCTGAAAGGCCTGCGATGCTGGATTTTGCATACAGGGCCCAGAGCATCGTGGAGGTACACAGTGTGCTGAAGCCGAAACGGTTGCTGCCATGAGGTGGCAAGGAGAACGATAAAGCCTCTTCCCCATAAACTGACACAGAACAGCAATTTAGGACTCACGGAGCTGTTGCACTCCTTCACTTAGGCAAGGCAAGTCCAGCTCTTCCTTCGAGGCTTGTGCTCACATTGAGCTTCACATTTGCTATAGAGCAGAGCAGGATGAGCTTCCAAATTGGAAGTTCAAACACAATGCTTCTTTCCACAAAACTAACTCATGGTCTACGCTGAGTCATGCTGGCATGTACTGAAAGGCCTGCCGTTACAAATGCTTTTCATGTTGCTTTGACGCCTTATGAACGGAGCTTTCAAAACTGGGAAAAAAGCCTTTGGGATCACAGTCCCGTTTCGCTGTTGACTTCCAGCCTTAGTACAAGCTGAGTCTAGCAAGTCCAAAGAGACACAATTAACCCAATGGCCCTTCGCTGATTCACGTTTTTCTATACCCGCTATTCTGAGTATAGCGAACTGCCTAAAGGACGGACGCTGGTGGAAGCTCAAGCGGTCTCTGCATCTTCAGTACTCCTGTCGTTTTACACCACGAACTGTGCTTCTGTGGAATTTGGAACGCACGCTGACCCTCCTCTTGAGGAATTGCTAACCTCACATAAGACGTTTTGGAAGGAAATAGAAACAGAGTGCTTTGTTCTGTTGAGCTTACCTAGGGCAAGGGCGACCACGTCCTTGGCGAGTTAGGGATTCTTGAACTGTGTTTCCGAAGCTGTTTGGAGGTCGGAAAATCAAACCGTCCCAAGGAAAAGTGCAGTGTGCTGCACCTTACTCTGCAAACACAGAGCGACTCTGAAAGGCCTGCGATGCTGGATTTTGCATACAGGGCCTAGAGCATCGTGGAGGTACACAGTGTGCTGAAGCCGAAACGGTTGCTGCCACGAGGTGGCAAGGAGAACGATAAAGCCTCTTCCCCATAAACTGACACAGAACAGCAATTTAGGGCTCACGGAGCTATTGCACTCCTTCACTTAGGCAAGGCAAGTCCAGCTCTTCCTTCGAGTCTTGTGCTCACATTGAGCTTCACATTTGCTATAGAGCAGAGCAGGATGAGCTTCCAACTTGGAAGTGAAAGCACAATGCTTCTTTCCACAAAACTAACTCATGGTCTACGATGAGTCATGCTGGCATGTACTGAAAGGCCTGCCGTAACAAATGCTTTTCAGGTTGCTTTGACGCCTTAGGAACGGAGCTTTCAAAACGGGGAAAAAAGCCTTTGGGATCACAGTCCCGTTTCGCTGTTGACTTCCAGCCTTAGTACAAGCTGAGTCTAGGAAGTCCAAAGAGACACAATTAACCCAATGGCCCTTCGCTGAATCACGTTTTTCTATACCCGCTATTCTGGGTATAGCGAACTGCCTAAAGGATGGACGCTGGTGGAAGCTCAAGCGGTCTCTGCATCTTCAGTACTCTTGTCGTTTTACACCACGAACTGTGCTTCTGTGGAATTTGGAACGCACGCTGACCCTCCTCTTGAGGAATTGCTAACCTCACATAAGACGTGTTGGAAGCAAATAGAAACAGAGTGCTTTGTTCTGTTGAGCTTACCTAGGGCAAGGGCGACCACGTCCTTGGCGAGTTAGGGATTCTTGAACTGTGTTTCCGAAGCTGTTTGGAGGTCGGAAAATCAAACCGTCCCAAGGAAAAGTGCAGGTGCTGCACCTTACTCTGCAAACACAGAGCGAGTCTGAAAGGCCTGCGATGCTGGATTTTGCATACAGGGCCCAGAGCATCGTGGAGGTACACAGTGTGCTGAAGCCGAAACGGTTGCTGCCACGAGGTGGCAAGGAGAACGATAAAGCCTCTTCCCCATAAACTGACACAGAACAGCAATTTAGGGCGAACGGAGCTGTTGCACTCCTTCACTTAGGCAAGGCATGTCCAGCTCTTCCTTCGAGGCTTGTGCTCACATTGAGCTTCACATTTGCTATAGAGCAGAGCAGGATGAGCTTGCAACTTGGAAGTGCAAGCACAATGCTTCTTTCCACAAAACTAACTCATGCTCTACGCTGAGTCATGCTGGCATGTACTGAAAGGCCTGCCGTTACAAATGCTTTTCAGGTTGCTTTCACGCCTTATGAACGGAGCTTTCAAAACTGGCAAAAAAGCCTTTGGGATCACAGTCCCGTTTCGCTGTTGACTTCCAGCCTTAGTACAAGCTGAGCCTAGCAAGTCCAAAGAGACACAATTAACCCAATGGCCCTTCGCTGATTCACGTTTTTCTATACCCGCTATTCTGGGTATAGTGAACTGCCTAAAGGACGGACGCTAGAGGATGTCCAAGAGGCCTCTGCATCATCCGTACGCCTGTCGTTTTACACCACGAACTGTGCTTTTGTGGAATTTGGAACGCACGCTGACCCTCCTCTTGAGGAATTGCTAACCTCACATAAGACGTGTTGGAAGGAAATAGAAACAGAGTGCATTGTTCTGTAGAGCTTACCTAGGGCAAGGGCGACCACGTCCTTGGCGACTTAGGGATACTTGAACTGTGTTTCCGAAGCTTTTTGGAGATCGGAAAATCAAACCGTCCCAAGGAAAAGTGCAGTGTGCTGCACCTTACTCTGCAAACACAGAGCGAGTCTGAAAGGCCTGCGATGCTGGATTTTGCATACAGGGCTCAGAGCATCGTGGAGGTACACAGTGTGCTGAAGCCGAAACGGTTGCTGCCATGAGGTGGCAAGGAGAACGATAAAGCCTCTTCCCCATAAACTGACACAGAACAGCAATTTAGGGCTCACGGAGCTGTTGCACTCCTTCACTTAGGCAAGGCAAGTCCTGCTCTTCCTTCGAGGCTTGTGCTCACATTGAGCTTCACATTTGCTATAGAGCAGAGCAGGATGAGCTTGCAACTTGGAAGTGCAAGCACAATGCTTCTTTCCACAAAACTAACTCATGGTCTACGCTGAGTCATGCTGGCATGTACTGAAAGGCCTGCCGTTACAAATGCTTTTCAGGTTGCTTTGACGCCTTATGAACGGAGCTTTCAAAACTGGCAAAAAAGCCTTTGGGATCACAGTCCCGTTTCGTGTTGACTTCCAGCCTTAGTACAAGCTGAGTCTAGCAAGTCCAAAGAGACACAATTAACCCAATGGCCCTTCGCTGATTCACGTTTTTCTATACCCGCTATTCTGGGTCTAGTGAACTGCCTAAAGGACGGACGCTGGAGGATGTCCAAGAGGCCTCTGCATCATCCGTACGCCTGTCGTTTTACACCACGAACTCTTCTTCTCTGGAATTTGGAACGCACGCTGACCCTCCTCTTGAGGAATTGCTAACCTCACATAAGACGTGTTGGAAGGAAATAGAAACAGAGTGCTTTGTTCTGTTGAGCTTACCTAGGGCAAGGGCGACCACGTCCTTGGCGAGTTAGGGATTCTTGAACTGTGTTTCCGAAGCTGTTTGGAGGTCGGAAAATCAAACCGTCCCAAGGAAAAGTGCAGTGTGCTGCACCTTACTCTGCAAACACAGAGCGACTCTGAAAGGCCTGCGATGCTGGATTTTGCATACAGGGCCCAGAGCATCGTGGAGGTACACAGTGTGATGAAGCCGAAACGGTTGCTGCCACGAGGTGGCAAGGAGAACGATAAAGCCTCTTCCCCATAAACTGACACAGAACAGCAATTTAGGGCTCACGGAGCTGTTGCACTCCTTCACTTAGGCAAGGCAAGTCCAGCTCTTCCTTCGAGGCTTGTGCTCACATTGAGCTTCACATTTGCTATAGAGCAGAGCAGGATGAGCTTGCAACTTGGAAGTGCAAGCACAATGCTTCTTTCCACAAAACTAACTCATGGTCTACGCCGAGTCATGCTGGCATGTACTGAAAGGCCTGCCGTTACAAATGCTTTTCAGGTTGCTTTGACGCCTTATGAACGGAGCTTTCAAAACTGGGAAAAAAGCCTTTAGGATCACAGTCCCGTTTCGCTGTTGACTTCCAGCCTTAGTACAAGCTGAGTCTAGCAAGTCCAAAGAGACACAATTAACCCAATGGCCCTTCGCTGATTCACCATTTTTTAAACCCGCTATTTTGGGTATAGTGAACTGCCTAAAGGACGGACGCTAGAGGATGTCCAAGAGGCCTCTGCATCATCCGTACGCCTGTCGTTTTACACCACGAACTGTGCTTCTGTGGAATTTGGAACGCACGCTGACCCTCCTCTTGAGGAATTGCTAACCTCACATAAGACGTGTTGGAAGGAAATAGAAACAGAGTGCTTTGTTCTGTTGAGCTTACCTAGGGCAAGGGCGACCACGTCTTTGGCGAGTTAGGGATTCTTGAACTGTGTTTCCGAAGCTGTTTGGAGGTCGCAAAATCAAACCGTCCCAAGGAAAAGTGCAGTGTGCTGCACCTTACTCTGCAAACACAGAGCGACTCTGAAAGGCCTGCGATGCTGAATTTTGCATACAGGGCCCAGAGCATCGTGGAGGTACACAGTGTGCTGAAGCCGAAACGGTTGCTGCCACGAGGTGGCAAGGAGAACGATAAAGCCTCTTCCCCATAAACTGACACAGAACAGCAATTTAGGGCTCACAGAGCTGTTGAACTCCTTCACTTAGGCAAGGCAAGTCCAGCTCTTCCTTCGAGGCTTGTGCTCACATTGAGCTTCACATTTGCTATAGAGCAGAGCAGGATGAGCTTGCAACTTGGAAGTGCAAGCACAATGCTTCTTTCCACAAAACTAACTCATGCTCTACGCTGAGTCATGCTGGCATGTACTGAAAGGCCTGCCGTTACAAATGCTTTTCATGTTGCTTTCACGCCTTATGAACGGAGCTTTCAAAACTGGGAAAAAAGCCTTTGGGATCACAGTCCCGTTTCGCTGTTGACTTCCAGCCTTAGTACAAGTGAGTCTAGCAAGCCCAAAGAGACACAATGAACCCAATGGCCCTTCGCTGATTCACGTTTTTCTATACCCGCTATTCTGGGTATAGTGAACTGCCTAAAGGACGGACGCTAGAGGATGTCCAAGAGGCCTCTGCATCATCCGTACGCCTGTCGTTTTACACCACGAACTGTGCTTCTGTGGAATTTGGAACGCACGCTGACCCTCCTCTTGAGGAATTGCTAACCTCACATAAGACGTTTTGGAAGGAAATAGAAACAGAGTGCTTTGTTCTGTTGAGCTTACCTAGGGCAAGGGCGACCACGTCCTTGGCGAGTTAGGGATTCTTGAACTGTGTTTCCGAAGCTGTTTGGAGGTCGGAAAATCAAACCGTCCCAAGGAAAAGTGCAGTGTGCTGCACCTTACTCTGCAAACACAGAGCGACTCTGAAAGGCCTGCGATGCTGGATTTTGCATATAGGGCCCAGAGCATCGTGGAGGTACACAGTGTGCTGAAGCCGAAACGGTTGCTGCCACGAGGTGGCAAGGAGAACGGTAAAGCCTCTTCCCCATAAACTGACACAGAACAGCAATTTAGGGCTCACGGAGCTGTTGCACTCCTTCACTTAGGCAAGGCAAGTCCAGCTCTTCCTTCGAGGCTTGTGCTCACATTGAGCTTCACATTTGCTATAGAGCAGAGCAGGATGAGCTTGCAACTTGGAAGTGCAAGCACAATGCTTCTTTCCACAAAACTAACTCATGGTCTACGCTGAGTCATGCTGGCATGTACTGAAAGGCCTGCCGTTACAAATGCTTTTCAGGTTGCTTTGACGCCTTATGAACGGAGCTTTCAAAACTGGGAAAAAAGCCTTTGGGATCACAATCCAGTTTCGCTGTTGACTTCCAGCCTTAGTACAAGCTGAGTCTAGCAAGTCCAAAGAGACAAAATTAACCCAATGGCCCTTCGCTGATTCACGTTTATCTATACCCGCTATTCTGGGTATAGTGAACTGCCTACAGGACGGACGCTGGAGGATGTCCAAGAGGCCTCTGCATCTTCCGTACGCCTGTCGTTTTACACCACCAACTGTGCATCTGTGGAATTTGGAACGCACTCTGACCCTCCTCTTGAGGAATTGTTAATTTCACATAAGACGTGTTGGAAGGAAATAGAAACAGAGTTCTTTGTACTGTTGAGCTTACCTAGGGCAAGGGCGACCACCTCCTTGGCGAGTTAGGGATTCTTGAACTGTGTTTCCGAAGCTGTTTGGAGGTCGGAAAATCAAACCGTCCCAAGGAAAAGTGCAGTGTGCTGCACCTTACTCTGCAAACACAGAGCGACTCTGAAAGGCCTGCGATGCTGGATTTTGCATACAGGGCCCAGAGCATCGTGGAGGTACACAGTGTGCTGAAGCGGAAACGGTTGCTGCCACGAGGTGGCAAGGAGAACGATAAAGCCTCTTCACCATAAACTGACACAGAACAGCAATTTAGGGCTCACGGAACTGTTGCACTCCTTCACTTAGGCAAGCTAAGTCAAGCTCGTCCTTCCAGGCTTGTGCTAACAATGATCTTCACATTTGCTATAGAGCAGAGCAGGATGAGCTTGCAACTTGGAAGTGCAAGCACAATGCTTCTTTCCACAAAACTAACTCATGGTCTACGCTGAGTCATGCTGGCATGTACTGAAAGGCCTGCCGTTACAAATGCTTTCCAGGTTGCTTTGACGCCTTATGAACGGAGCTTTCAAAACTGGGAAAAAAGCCTTTGGGATCACAGTCCCGTTTCGCTGTTGACTTCCAGCCTTAGTACAAGCTGAGTCTAGCAAGTCCAAAGAGACACAATTAACCCAATGGCCCTTCGCTGATTCACGTTTTTCTATACCTGCTATTCTGGGTATAGTGAACTGCCTAAAGGACGGACGCTGGAGGATGTCCAAGAGGCCTCTGCATCATCCGTACGGCTGTCGTTTTACACCACAAACTGTGCTTCTGTGGAATTTGGAACGCACGCTGACCCTCCTCTTGAGGAATCGCTAACCTCACATAAGACGTGTTGGAAGGAAATAGAAACAGAGTGCTTTGTTCTGTTGAGCTTACCTAGGGCAAGGGCGACCACGTCTTTGACGAGTTAGGGATTCTTGAACTGTGTTTCTTAAGCTGTTTGGAGGTCAGAAAATCAAACCATCCCATGGAAAAGTGCAGTGTGCTGCACCTTACTCTGCAAACACAGAGCGACTCTGAAAGGCCTGCAATGCTGGATTTTGCATACAGGGCCCAGAGCATCGTGGACGTACACAGTGTGCTGAAGCCGAAACGGTTGCTGCCACGAGGTGGCAAGGAGAACGATAAAGCCTCTTCCCCATAAACTGACACAGAACAGCAATTTAGGGCTCACGGAGCTCTTGCACTCCTTCACTTAGGCAAGGCAAGTCCAGCTCTTCCTTCGAGGCTTGTGCTCACATTGAGCTTCACATTTGCTATAGAGCAGAGCAGGATGAGCTTGCAACTTGGAAGTGCAAGCACAATGCTTCTTTCCACAAAACTAACTCATGGTCTACGCTGAGTCATGCTGGCATGTACTGAAAGGCCTGCCGTTACAAATGCTTTTCAGGTTGCTTTGACGCCTTATGAACGGAGCTTTCAAAACTGGGAAAAAAGCCTTTGGGATCACAGTCCCGTTTCGCTGTTGACTTCCAGCCTTAGTACAAGCTGAGTCTAGCAAGTCCAAAGAGACACAATTAACCCAATGGCTCTTCGCTGATTCACGTTTTTCTATACCCGCTATTCTGGGTATAGTGAACTGCCTAAAGGACGGACGCTGGAGGATGTCCAAGAGGCCTCTGCATCATCCATACGCCTGTCGTTTTACACCACGAACTGTGCTTCTGTGGAATTTGGAACGCACGCTGACCCTCCTCTTGAGGAATTGCTAACCTCACATAAGACGTGTTGGAAGGAAATAGAAACAGAGTGCTTTGTTCTGTAGAGCTTACCTAGGGCAAGGGCGACCACGTTCTTGGCGACTTAGGGAATCTTGAACTGTGTTTCCGAAGCTGTTTGGAGGTCGGAAAATCAAACCGTCCCAAGGAAAAGTGCAGTGTGCTGCACCTTACTCTGCAAACACAGAGCGACTCTGAAAGGCCTGCGATGCTGGATTTTGCATACAGGGCCCAGAGCATCGTGGAGGTACACAGTGTGCTGAAGCCGAAACGGTTGCTGCCACGAGGTGGCAAGGAGAACGATAAAGCCTCTTCCCCATAAACTGACACAGAACAGCAATTTAGGGCTCACAGAACTCTTGCACTCCTTCACTTAGGCAAGGCAAGTCCAGCTATTCCTTCGAGGCTTGTGCTCACATCGAGCTTCACATTTGCTATAGAGCAGAGCAGGATGAGCTTGCAACTTGGAAGTGCAAGCACAATGCTTCTTTCCACAAAACTAACTCATGGTCTACGCTGAGTCATGCTGGCATGTACTGAAAGGCCTGCCGTTACAAATGCTTTTCAGTTTGCTTTGACGCCTTATGAACGGAGCTTTCAAAACTGGGAAAAAAGCCTTTGGGATCACAGTCCCGTTTCGCTGTTGACTTCCAACCTTAGTACAAGCTGAGTCTAGCAAGTCCAAAGAGACACAATTAACCCAATGGCCCTTCGCTGATTCACGTTTTTCTATACCCGCTATTCTGGGTATAGTGAACTGCCTAAAGGACGGACGCTGGAGGATGTCCAAGAGGCCTCTGCATCATCCGTACGCCTGTCGTTTTACACCACGAACTATGCTTCTGTGGAATTTGGAATGCACGCTGACCCTCCTCTTGAGGAATTGCTAACCTCACATAAGACGTGTTGGAAGGAAATAGAAACAGAGTGCATTGTTCTGTAGAGCTTACCTAGGGCAAGGGCGACCACGTCCTTGGCGACTTAGGGATTCTTGAACTGTGTTTCCGAAGCTGTTTGGAGGTCTGAAAATCAAACCGTCCCAAAGAAAAGTGCAGTGTGCTGCACCTTACTCTGCAAACACAGAGCGACTCTGAAAGGCCTGCGATGCTGGATTTTGTATACAGGGCCCAGAGCATCGTGGAGGTACACTGTGTGCTGAAGACGAAACGGTTGCTGCCACGAGGTGGCAAGGAGAACTATAAAGCCTCTTCCCCATAAACTGACACAGAACAGCAATTTAGGGCTCACGGAGCTGTTGCACTCCTTCACTTAGGCAAGGCAAGTCCAGCTCTTCCTTCGAGGCTTGTGCTCACATTGAGCTTCACATTTGCTATAGAGCAGAGCAGGATGAGCTTGCAACTTGGAAGTGCAAGCACAATGCTTCTTTCCACAAAACTAACTCATGGTCTACGCTGAGTCATGCTGGCATGTACTGAAAGGCCTACCGTTACAAATGCTTTTCAGGTTGCTTTGACGCCTTATGAACGGAGCTTTCAAAACTGGGAAAAAAGCCTTTGGGATCACAGTCCCGTTTCGCTGTTGACTTCCAGCCTTAGTACAAGCTGAGTCTAGCAAGTCCAAAGAGACACAATTAACCCAATGGCCCTTCGCTGATTCACGTTTATCTATACCCGCTATTCTGGGTATAGTGAACTGCCTATAGGACGGACGCTGGAGGATGTCCAAGAGGCCTCTGCATCTTCCGTACGCCTGTCGTTTTACACCACCAACTGTGCATCTGTGGAATTTGGAACGCACTCTGACCCTCCTCTTGAGGAATTGTTAATTTCACATAAGACGTGTTGGAAGGAAATAGAAACAGAGTTCTTTGTACTGTTGAGCTTACCTAGGGCAAGGGCGACCACGTCCTTGGCGAGTTAGGGATTCTTGAACTGTGTTTCCGAAGCTGTTTGGAGGTCGGAAAATCAAAACGTCGCCAGGAAAAGTGCAGTGTGCTGCACCTTACTCTGCAAACACAGAGCGACTCTGAAAGGCCTGCGATGCTGGATTTTGCATACAGGGCCCAGAGCATCGTGGAGGTACACAGTGTGCTGAAGCCGAAACGGTTGCTGCAACGAGGTGGCAAGGAGAACGATAAAGCCTCTTCCCCATAAACTGACACAGAACAGCAATTTAGGGCTCACGGAGCTCTTACACTCCTTCACTTAGGCAAGGCAAGTCCAGCTATTCCTTCGAGGCTTGTGCTCACATTGAGCTTCACATTTGCTATAGAGCAGAGCAGGATGAGCTTGCAACTAGGAAGTGCAAGCACAATGCTTCTTTCCACAAAACTAACTCATGGTCTACGCTGAGTCATGCTGGCATGTACTGAAAGGCCTGCCGTTACAAATGCTTTCCAGGTTGCTTTGACGCCTTATGAACGGAGCTTTCAAAACTGGGAAAAAAGCCTTTGGGATCACAGTCCCGTTTCGCCGTTGACTTCCAGTCTTAGTACAAGCTGAGTCTAGAAAGTCCAAAGAGACACAATTAACCCAATGGCCCTTCGCTGATTCACGTTTCTCTATACCCGCTATTCTGGGTATAGTGAACTGCCTAAAGGACGGACGCTGGAGGATGTCCAAGAGGCCTCTGCATCATCCGTACGCCTGTCGTTTTACACCACGAACTGTGCTTCTGTGGAATTTGGAACGCACGCTGACCCTCCTCTTGAGGAATTGCTAACCTCACATAAGACGTTTTGGAAGGAAATAGAAACAGAGTGCTTTGTTCTGTTGAGCTTACCTAGGGCAAGGGCGACCACGTCCTTGGCGAGTTAGGGATTCTTGAACTGTGTTTCCGAAGCTGTTTGGAGGTCGGAAAATCAAACCGTCCCAAGGAAAAGTGCAGTGTGCTGCACCTTACTCTGCAAACACAGAGCGACTCTGAAAGGCCTGCGATGCTGGATTTTGCATATAGGGCCCAGAGCATCGTGGAGGTACACAGTGTGCTGAAGCCGAAACGGTTGCTGCCACGAGGTGGCAAGGAGAACGGTAAAGCCTCTTCCCCATAAACTGACACAGAACAGCAATTTAGGGCTCACGGAGCTGTTGCACTCCTTCACTTAGGCAAGGCAAGTCCAGCTCTTCCTTCGAGGCTTGTGCTCACATTGAGCTTCACATTTGCTATAGAGCAGAGCAGGATGAGCTTGCAACTTGGAAGTGCAAGCACAATGCTTCTTTCCACAAAACTAACTCATGGTCTACGCTGAGTCATGCTGGCATGTACTGAAAGGCCTGCCGTTACAAATGCTTTTCAGGTTGCTTTGACGCCTTATGAACGGAGCTTTCAAAACTGGGAAAAAAGCCTTTGGGATCACAATCCAGTTTCGCTGTTGACTTCCAGCCTTAGTACAAGCTGAGTCTAGCAAGTCCAAAGAGACAAAATTAACCCAATGGCCCTTCGCTGATTCACGTTTATCTATACCCGCTATTCTGGGTATAGTGAACTGCCTACAGGACGGACGCTGGAGGATGTCCAAGAGGCCTCTGCATCTTCCGTACGCCTGTCGTTTTACACCACCAACTGTGCATCTGTGGAATTTGGAACGCACTCTGACCCTCCTCTTGAGGAATTGTTAATTTCACATAAGACGTGTTGGAAGGAAATAGAAACAGAGTTCTTTGTACTGTTGAGCTTACCTAGGGCAAGGGCGACCACGTCCTTGGCGAGTTAGGGATTCTTGAACTGTGTTTCCGAAGCTGTTTGGAAGTCGGAAAATCAAACCTTCCCAAGGAAAAGTGCAGTGTGCTGCACCTTACTCTGCAAACACAGAGCGACTCTGAAAGGCCTGCGATGCTGGATTTTGCATACAGGGCCCAGAGCATCGTGGAGGTACACAGTGTGCTGAAGCCGAAACGGTTGCTGCCATGAGGTGGCAAGGAGAACGATAAAGCCTCTTCCCCATAAACTGACACAGAACAGCAATTTAGGACTCACGGAGCTGTTGCACTCCTTCACTTAGGCAAGGCAAGTCCAGCTCTTCCTTCGAGGCTTGTGCTCACATTGAGCTTCACATTTGCTATAGAGCAGAGCAGGATGAGCTTCCAAATTGGAAGTTCAAACACAATGCTTCTTTCCACAAAACTAACTCATGGTCTACGCTGAGTCATGCTGGCATGTACTGAAAGGCCTGCCGTTACAAATGCTTTTCATGTTGCTTTGACGCCTTATGAACGGAGCTTTCAAAACTGGGAAAAAAGCCTTTGGGATCACAGTCCCGTTTCGCTGTTGACTTCCAGCCTTAGTACAAGCTGAGTCTAGCAAGTCCAAAGAGACACAATTAACCCAATGGCCCTTCGCTGATTCACGTTTTTCTATACCCGCTATTCTGAGTATAGCGAACTGCCTAAAGGACGGACGCTGGTGGAAGCTCAAGCGGTCTCTGCATCTTCAGTACTCCTGTCGTTTTACACCACGAACTGTGCTTCTGTGGAATTTGGAACGCACGCTGACCCTCCTCTTGAGGAATTGCTAACCTCACATAAGACGTTTTGGAAGGAAATAGAAACAGAGTGCTTTGTTCTGTTGAGCTTACCTAGGGCAAGGGCGACCACGTCCTTGGCGAGTTAGGGATTCTTGAACTGTGTTTCCGAAGCTGTTTGGAGGTCGGAAAATCAAACCGTCCCAAGGAAAAGTGCAGTGTGCTGCACCTTACTCTGCAAACACAGAGCGACTCTGAAAGGCCTGCGATGCTGGATTTTGCATACAGGGCCTAGAGCATCGTGGAGGTACACAGTGTGCTGAAGCCGAAACGGTTGCTGCCACGAGGTGGCAAGGAGAACGATAAAGCCTCTTCCCCATAAACTGACACAGAACAGCAATTTAGGGCTCACGGAGCTATTGCACTCCTTCACTTAGGCAAGGCAAGTCCAGCTCTTCCTTCGAGTCTTGTGCTCACATTGAGCTTCACATTTGCTATAGAGCAGAGCAGGATGAGCTTCCAACTTGGAAGTGAAAGCACAATGCTTCTTTCCACAAAACTAACTCATGGTCTACGATGAGTCATGCTGGCATGTACTGAAAGGCCTGCCGTAACAAATGCTTTTCAGGTTGCTTTGACGCCTTAGGAACGGAGCTTTCAAAACGGGGAAAAAAGCCTTTGGGATCACAGTCCCGTTTCGCTGTTGACTTCCAGCCTTAGTACAAGCTGAGTCTAGGAAGTCCAAAGAGACACAATTAACCCAATGGCCCTTCGCTGAATCACGTTTTTCTATACCCGCTATTCTGGGTATAGCGAACTGCCTAAAGGATGGACGCTGGTGGAAGCTCAAGCGGTCTCTGCATCTTCAGTACTCTTGTCGTTTTACACCACGAACTGTGCTTCTGTGGAATTTGGAACGCACGCTGACCCTCCTCTTGAGGAATTGCTAACCTCACATAAGACGTGTTGGAAGCAAATAGAAACAGAGTGCTTTGTTCTGTTGAGCTTACCTAGGGCAAGGGCGACCACGTCCTTGGCGAGTTAGGGATTCTTGAACTGTGTTTCCGAAGCTGTTTGGAGGTCGGAAAATCAAACCGTCCCAAGGAAAAGTGCAGGTGCTGCACCTTACTCTGCAAACACAGAGCGAGTCTGAAAGGCCTGCGATGCTGGATTTTGCATACAGGGCCCAGAGCATCGTGGAGGTACACAGTGTGCTGAAGCCGAAACGGTTGCTGCCACGAGGTGGCAAGGAGAACGATAAAGCCTCTTCCCCATAAACTGACACAGAACAGCAATTTAGGGCGAACGGAGCTGTTGCACTCCTTCACTTAGGCAAGGCATGTCCAGCTCTTCCTTCGAGGCTTGTGCTCACATTGAGCTTCACATTTGCTATAGAGCAGAGCAGGATGAGCTTGCAACTTGGAAGTGCAAGCACAATGCTTCTTTCCACAAAACTAACTCATGCTCTACGCTGAGTCATGCTGGCATGTACTGAAAGGCCTGCCGTTACAAATGCTTTTCAGGTTGCTTTCACGCCTTATGAACGGAGCTTTCAAAACTGGCAAAAAAGCCTTTGGGATCACAGTCCCGTTTCGCTGTTGACTTCCAGCCTTAGTACAAGCTGAGCCTAGCAAGTCCAAAGAGACACAATTAACCCAATGGCCCTTCGCTGATTCACGTTTTTCTATACCCGCTATTCTGGGTATAGTGAACTGCCTAAAGGACGGACGCTAGAGGATGTCCAAGAGGCCTCTGCATCATCCGTACGCCTGTCGTTTTACACCACGAACTGTGCTTTTGTGGAATTTGGAACGCACGCTGACCCTCCTCTTGAGGAATTGCTAACCTCACATAAGACGTGTTGGAAGGAAATAGAAACAGAGTGCATTGTTCTGTAGAGCTTACCTAGGGCAAGGGCGACCACGTCCTTGGCGACTTAGGGATACTTGAACTGTGTTTCCGAAGCTTTTTGGAGATCGGAAAATCAAACCGTCCCAAGGAAAAGTGCAGTGTGCTGCACCTTACTCTGCAAACACAGAGCGAGTCTGAAAGGCCTGCGATGCTGGATTTTGCATACAGGGCTCAGAGCATCGTGGAGGTACACAGTGTGCTGAAGCCGAAACGGTTGCTGCCATGAGGTGGCAAGGAGAACGATAAAGCCTCTTCCCCATAAACTGACACAGAACAGCAATTTAGGGCTCACGGAGCTGTTGCACTCCTTCACTTAGGCAAGGCAAGTCCTGCTCTTCCTTCGAGGCTTGTGCTCACATTGAGCTTCACATTTGCTATAGAGCAGAGCAGGATGAGCTTGCAACTTGGAAGTGCAAGCACAATGCTTCTTTCCACAAAACTAACTCATGGTCTACGCTGAGTCATGCTGGCATGTACTGAAAGGCCTGCCGTTACAAATGCTTTTCAGGTTGCTTTGACGCCTTATGAACGGAGCTTTCAAAACTGGCAAAAAAGCCTTTGGGATCACAGTCCCGTTTCGTGTTGACTTCCAGCCTTAGTACAAGCTGAGTCTAGCAAGTCCAAAGAGACACAATTAACCCAATGGCCCTTCGCTGATTCACGTTTTTCTATACCCGCTATTCTGGGTCTAGTGAACTGCCTAAAGGACGGACGCTGGAGGATGTCCAAGAGGCCTCTGCATCATCCGTACGCCTGTCGTTTTACACCACGAACTCTTCTTCTCTGGAATTTGGAACGCACGCTGACCCTCCTCTTGAGGAATTGCTAACCTCACATAAGACGTGTTGGAAGGAAATAGAAACAGAGTGCTTTGTTCTGTTGAGCTTACCTAGGGCAAGGGCGACCACGTCCTTGGCGAGTTAGGGATTCTTGAACTGTGTTTCCGAAGCTGTTTGGAGGTCGGAAAATCAAACCGTCCCAAGGAAAAGTGCAGTGTGCTGCACCTTACTCTGCAAACACAGAGCGACTCTGAAAGGCCTGCGATGCTGGATTTTGCATACAGGGCCCAGAGCATCGTGGAGGTACACAGTGTGATGAAGCCGAAACGGTTGCTGCCACGAGGTGGCAAGGAGAACGATAAAGCCTCTTCCCCATAAACTGACACAGAACAGCAATTTAGGGCTCACGGAGCTGTTGCACTCCTTCACTTAGGCAAGGCAAGTCCAGCTCTTCCTTCGAGGCTTGTGCTCACATTGAGCTTCACATTTGCTATAGAGCAGAGCAGGATGAGCTTGCAACTTGGAAGTGCAAGCACAATGCTTCTTTCCACAAAACTAACTCATGGTCTACGCCGAGTCATGCTGGCATGTACTGAAAGGCCTGCCGTTACAAATGCTTTTCAGGTTGCTTTGACGCCTTATGAACGGAGCTTTCAAAACTGGGAAAAAAGCCTTTAGGATCACAGTCCCGTTTCGCTGTTGACTTCCAGCCTTAGTACAAGCTGAGTCTAGCAAGTCCAAAGAGACACAATTAACCCAATGGCCCTTCGCTGATTCACCATTTTTTAAACCCGCTATTTTGGGTATAGTGAACTGCCTAAAGGACGGACGCTAGAGGATGTCCAAGAGGCCTCTGCATCATCCGTACGCCTGTCGTTTTACACCACGAACTGTGCTTCTGTGGAATTTGGAACGCACGCTGACCCTCCTCTTGAGGAATTGCTAACCTCACATAAGACGTGTTGGAAGGAAATAGAAACAGAGTGCTTTGTTCTGTTGAGCTTACCTAGGGCAAGGGCGACCACGTCTTTGGCGAGTTAGGGATTCTTGAACTGTGTTTCCGAAGCTGTTTGGAGGTCGCAAAATCAAACCGTCCCAAGGAAAAGTGCAGTGTGCTGCACCTTACTCTGCAAACACAGAGCGACTCTGAAAGGCCTGCGATGCTGAATTTTGCATACAGGGCCCAGAGCATCGTGGAGGTACACAGTGTGCTGAAGCCGAAACGGTTGCTGCCACGAGGTGGCAAGGAGAACGATAAAGCCTCTTCCCCATAAACTGACACAGAACAGCAATTTAGGGCTCACAGAGCTGTTGAACTCCTTCACTTAGGCAAGGCAAGTCCAGCTCTTCCTTCGAGGCTTGTGCTCACATTGAGCTTCACATTTGCTATAGAGCAGAGCAGGATGAGCTTGCAACTTGGAAGTGCAAGCACAATGCTTCTTTCCACAAAACTAACTCATGCTCTACGCTGAGTCATGCTGGCATGTACTGAAAGGCCTGCCGTTACAAATGCTTTTCATGTTGCTTTCACGCCTTATGAACGGAGCTTTCAAAACTGGGAAAAAAGCCTTTGGGATCACAGTCCCGTTTCGCTGTTGACTTCCAGCCTTAGTACAAGTGAGTCTAGCAAGCCCAAAGAGACACAATGAACCCAATGGCCCTTCGCTGATTCACGTTTTTCTATACCCGCTATTCTGGGTATAGTGAACTGCCTAAAGGACGGACGCTAGAGGATGTCCAAGAGGCCTCTGCATCATCCGTACGCCTGTCGTTTTACACCACGAACTGTGCTTCTGTGGAATTTGGAACGCACGCTGACCCTCCTCTTGAGGAATTGCTAACCTCACATAAGACGTTTTGGAAGGAAATAGAAACAGAGTGCTTTGTTCTGTTGAGCTTACCTAGGGCAAGGGCGACCACGTCCTTGGCGAGTTAGGGATTCTTGAACTGTGTTTCCGAAGCTGTTTGGAGGTCGGAAAATCAAACCGTCCCAAGGAAAAGTGCAGTGTGCTGCACCTTACTCTGCAAACACAGAGCGACTCTGAAAGGCCTGCGATGCTGGATTTTGCATATAGGGCCCAGAGCATCGTGGAGGTACACAGTGTGCTGAAGCCGAAACGGTTGCTGCCACGAGGTGGCAAGGAGAACGGTAAAGCCTCTTCCCCATAAACTGACACAGAACAGCAATTTAGGGCTCACGGAGCTGTTGCACTCCTTCACTTAGGCAAGGCAAGTCCAGCTCTTCCTTCGAGGCTTGTGCTCACATTGAGCTTCACATTTGCTATAGAGCAGAGCAGGATGAGCTTGCAACTTGGAAGTGCAAGCACAATGCTTCTTTCCACAAAACTAACTCATGGTCTACGCTGAGTCATGCTGGCATGTACTGAAAGGCCTGCCGTTACAAATGCTTTTCAGGTTGCTTTGACGCCTTATGAACGGAGCTTTCAAAACTGGGAAAAAAGCCTTTGGGATCACAATCCAGTTTCGCTGTTGACTTCCAGCCTTAGTACAAGCTGAGTCTAGCAAGTCCAAAGAGACAAAATTAACCCAATGGCCCTTCGCTGATTCACGTTTATCTATACCCGCTATTCTGGGTATAGTGAACTGCCTACAGGACGGACGCTGGAGGATGTCCAAGAGGCCTCTGCATCTTCCGTACGCCTGTCGTTTTACACCACCAACTGTGCATCTGTGGAATTTGGAACGCACTCTGACCCTCCTCTTGAGGAATTGTTAATTTCACATAAGACGTGTTGGAAGGAAATAGAAACAGAGTTCTTTGTACTGTTGAGCTTACCTAGGGCAAGGGCGACCACGTCCTTGGCGAGTTAGGGATTCTTGAACTGTGTTTCCGAAGCTGTTTGGAAGTCGGAAAATCAAACCTTCCCAAGGAAAAGTGCAGTGTGCTGCACCTTACTCTGCAAACACAGAGCGACTCTGAAAGGCCTGCGATGCTGGATTTTGCATACAGGGCCCAGAGCATCGTGGAGGTACACAGTGTGCTGAAGCCGAAACGGTTGCTGCCATGAGGTGGCAAGGAGAACGATAAAGCCTCTTCCCCATAAACTGACACAGAACAGCAATTTAGGACTCACGGAGCTGTTGCACTCCTTCACTTAGGCAAGGCAAGTCCAGCTCTTCCTTCGAGGCTTGTGCTCACATTGAGCTTCACATTTGCTATAGAGCAGAGCAGGATGAGCTTCCAAATTGGAAGTTCAAACACAATGCTTCTTTCCACAAAACTAACTCATGGTCTACGCTGAGTCATGCTGGCATGTACTGAAAGGCCTGCCGTTACAAATGCTTTTCATGTTGCTTTGACGCCTTATGAACGGAGCTTTCAAAACTGGGAAAAAAGCCTTTGGGATCACAGTCCCGTTTCGCTGTTGACTTCCAGCCTTAGTACAAGCTGAGTCTAGCAAGTCCAAAGAGACACAATTAACCCAATGGCCCTTCGCTGATTCACGTTTTTCTATACCCGCTATTCTGAGTATAGCGAACTGCCTAAAGGACGGACGCTGGTGGAAGCTCAAGCGGTCTCTGCATCTTCAGTACTCCTGTCGTTTTACACCACGAACTGTGCTTCTGTGGAATTTGGAACGCACGCTGACCCTCCTCTTGAGGAATTGCTAACCTCACATAAGACGTTTTGGAAGGAAATAGAAACAGAGTGCTTTGTTCTGTTGAGCTTACCTAGGGCAAGGGCGACCACGTCCTTGGCGAGTTAGGGATTCTTGAACTGTGTTTCCGAAGCTGTTTGGAGGTCGGAAAATCAAACCGTCCCAAGGAAAAGTGCAGTGTGCTGCACCTTACTCTGCAAACACAGAGCGACTCTGAAAGGCCTGCGATGCTGGATTTTGCATACAGGGCCTAGAGCATCGTGGAGGTACACAGTGTGCTGAAGCCGAAACGGTTGCTGCCACGAGGTGGCAAGGAGAACGATAAAGCCTCTTCCCCATAAACTGACACAGAACAGCAATTTAGGGCTCACGGAGCTATTGCACTCCTTCACTTAGGCAAGGCAAGTCCAGCTCTTCCTTCGAGTCTTGTGCTCACATTGAGCTTCACATTTGCTATAGAGCAGAGCAGGATGAGCTTCCAACTTGGAAGTGAAAGCACAATGCTTCTTTCCACAAAACTAACTCATGGTCTACGATGAGTCATGCTGGCATGTACTGAAAGGCCTGCCGTAACAAATGCTTTTCAGGTTGCTTTGACGCCTTAGGAACGGAGCTTTCAAAACGGGGAAAAAAGCCTTTGGGATCACAGTCCCGTTTCGCTGTTGACTTCCAGCCTTAGTACAAGCTGAGTCTAGGAAGTCCAAAGAGACACAATTAACCCAATGGCCCTTCGCTGAATCACGTTTTTCTATACCCGCTATTCTGGGTATAGCGAACTGCCTAAAGGATGGACGCTGGTGGAAGCTCAAGCGGTCTCTGCATCTTCAGTACTCTTGTCGTTTTACACCACGAACTGTGCTTCTGTGGAATTTGGAACGCACGCTGACCCTCCTCTTGAGGAATTGCTAACCTCACATAAGACGTGTTGGAAGCAAATAGAAACAGAGTGCTTTGTTCTGTTGAGCTTACCTAGGGCAAGGGCGACCACGTCCTTGGCGAGTTAGGGATTCTTGAACTGTGTTTCCGAAGCTGTTTGGAGGTCGGAAAATCAAACCGTCCCAAGGAAAAGTGCAGGTGCTGCACCTTACTCTGCAAACACAGAGCGAGTCTGAAAGGCCTGCGATGCTGGATTTTGCATACAGGGCCCAGAGCATCGTGGAGGTACACAGTGTGCTGAAGCCGAAACGGTTGCTGCCACGAGGTGGCAAGGAGAACGATAAAGCCTCTTCCCCATAAACTGACACAGAACAGCAATTTAGGGCGAACGGAGCTGTTGCACTCCTTCACTTAGGCAAGGCATGTCCAGCTCTTCCTTCGAGGCTTGTGCTCACATTGAGCTTCACATTTGCTATAGAGCAGAGCAGGATGAGCTTGCAACTTGGAAGTGCAAGCACAATGCTTCTTTCCACAAAACTAACTCATGCTCTACGCTGAGTCATGCTGGCATGTACTGAAAGGCCTGCCGTTACAAATGCTTTTCAGGTTGCTTTCACGCCTTATGAACGGAGCTTTCAAAACTGGCAAAAAAGCCTTTGGGATCACAGTCCCGTTTCGCTGTTGACTTCCAGCCTTAGTACAAGCTGAGCCTAGCAAGTCCAAAGAGACACAATTAACCCAATGGCCCTTCGCTGATTCACGTTTTTCTATACCCGCTATTCTGGGTATAGTGAACTGCCTAAAGGACGGACGCTAGAGGATGTCCAAGAGGCCTCTGCATCATCCGTACGCCTGTCGTTTTACACCACGAACTGTGCTTTTGTGGAATTTGGAACGCACGCTGACCCTCCTCTTGAGGAATTGCTAACCTCACATAAGACGTGTTGGAAGGAAATAGAAACAGAGTGCATTGTTCTGTAGAGCTTACCTAGGGCAAGGGCGACCACGTCCTTGGCGACTTAGGGATACTTGAACTGTGTTTCCGAAGCTTTTTGGAGATCGGAAAATCAAACCGTCCCAAGGAAAAGTGCAGTGTGCTGCACCTTACTCTGCAAACACAGAGCGAGTCTGAAAGGCCTGCGATGCTGGATTTTGCATACAGGGCTCAGAGCATCGTGGAGGTACACAGTGTGCTGAAGCCGAAACGGTTGCTGCCATGAGGTGGCAAGGAGAACGATAAAGCCTCTTCCCCATAAACTGACACAGAACAGCAATTTAGGGCTCACGGAGCTGTTGCACTCCTTCACTTAGGCAAGGCAAGTCCTGCTCTTCCTTCGAGGCTTGTGCTCACATTGAGCTTCACATTTGCTATAGAGCAGAGCAGGATGAGCTTGCAACTTGGAAGTGCAAGCACAATGCTTCTTTCCACAAAACTAACTCATGGTCTACGCTGAGTCATGCTGGCATGTACTGAAAGGCCTGCCGTTACAAATGCTTTTCAGGTTGCTTTGACGCCTTATGAACGGAGCTTTCAAAACTGGCAAAAAAGCCTTTGGGATCACAGTCCCGTTTCGTGTTGACTTCCAGCCTTAGTACAAGCTGAGTCTAGCAAGTCCAAAGAGACACAATTAACCCAATGGCCCTTCGCTGATTCACGTTTTTCTATACCCGCTATTCTGGGTCTAGTGAACTGCCTAAAGGACGGACGCTGGAGGATGTCCAAGAGGCCTCTGCATCATCCGTACGCCTGTCGTTTTACACCACGAACTCTTCTTCTCTGGAATTTGGAACGCACGCTGACCCTCCTCTTGAGGAATTGCTAACCTCACATAAGACGTGTTGGAAGGAAATAGAAACAGAGTGCTTTGTTCTGTTGAGCTTACCTAGGGCAAGGGCGACCACGTCCTTGGCGAGTTAGGGATTCTTGAACTGTGTTTCCGAAGCTGTTTGGAGGTCGGAAAATCAAACCGTCCCAAGGAAAAGTGCAGTGTGCTGCACCTTACTCTGCAAACACAGAGCGACTCTGAAAGGCCTGCGATGCTGGATTTTGCATACAGGGCCCAGAGCATCGTGGAGGTACACAGTGTGATGAAGCCGAAACGGTTGCTGCCACGAGGTGGCAAGGAGAACGATAAAGCCTCTTCCCCATAAACTGACACAGAACAGCAATTTAGGGCTCACGGAGCTGTTGCACTCCTTCACTTAGGCAAGGCAAGTCCAGCTCTTCCTTCGAGGCTTGTGCTCACATTGAGCTTCACATTTGCTATAGAGCAGAGCAGGATGAGCTTGCAACTTGGAAGTGCAAGCACAATGCTTCTTTCCACAAAACTAACTCATGGTCTACGCCGAGTCATGCTGGCATGTACTGAAAGGCCTGCCGTTACAAATGCTTTTCAGGTTGCTTTGACGCCTTATGAACGGAGCTTTCAAAACTGGGAAAAAAGCCTTTAGGATCACAGTCCCGTTTCGCTGTTGACTTCCAGCCTTAGTACAAGCTGAGTCTAGCAAGTCCAAAGAGACACAATTAACCCAATGGCCCTTCGCTGATTCACCATTTTTTAAACCCGCTATTTTGGGTATAGTGAACTGCCTAAAGGACGGACGCTAGAGGATGTCCAAGAGGCCTCTGCATCATCCGTACGCCTGTCGTTTTACACCACGAACTGTGCTTCTGTGGAATTTGGAACGCACGCTGACCCTCCTCTTGAGGAATTGCTAACCTCACATAAGACGTGTTGGAAGGAAATAGAAACAGAGTGCTTTGTTCTGTTGAGCTTACCTAGGGCAAGGGCGACCACGTCTTTGGCGAGTTAGGGATTCTTGAACTGTGTTTCCGAAGCTGTTTGGAGGTCGCAAAATCAAACCGTCCCAAGGAAAAGTGCAGTGTGCTGCACCTTACTCTGCAAACACAGAGCGACTCTGAAAGGCCTGCGATGCTGAATTTTGCATACAGGGCCCAGAGCATCGTGGAGGTACACAGTGTGCTGAAGCCGAAACGGTTGCTGCCACGAGGTGGCAAGGAGAACGATAAAGCCTCTTCCCCATAAACTGACACAGAACAGCAATTTAGGGCTCACAGAGCTGTTGAACTCCTTCACTTAGGCAAGGCAAGTCCAGCTCTTCCTTCGAGGCTTGTGCTCACATTGAGCTTCACATTTGCTATAGAGCAGAGCAGGATGAGCTTGCAACTTGGAAGTGCAAGCACAATGCTTCTTTCCACAAAACTAACTCATGCTCTACGCTGAGTCATGCTGGCATGTACTGAAAGGCCTGCCGTTACAAATGCTTTTCATGTTGCTTTCACGCCTTATGAACGGAGCTTTCAAAACTGGGAAAAAAGCCTTTGGGATCACAGTCCCGTTTCGCTGTTGACTTCCAGCCTTAGTACAAGTGAGTCTAGCAAGCCCAAAGAGACACAATGAACCCAATGGCCCTTCGCTGATTCACGTTTTTCTATACCCGCTATTCTGGGTATAGTGAACTGCCTAAAGGACGGACGCTAGAGGATGTCCAAGAGGCCTCTGCATCATCCGTACGCCTGTCGTTTTACACCACGAACTGTGCTTCTGTGGAATTTGGAACGCACGCTGACCCTCCTCTTGAGGAATTGCTAACCTCACATAAGACGTTTTGGAAGGAAATAGAAACAGAGTGCTTTGTTCTGTTGAGCTTACCTAGGGCAAGGGCGACCACGTCCTTGGCGAGTTAGGGATTCTTGAACTGTGTTTCCGAAGCTGTTTGGAGGTCGGAAAATCAAACCGTCCCAAGGAAAAGTGCAGTGTGCTGCACCTTACTCTGCAAACACAGAGCGACTCTGAAAGGCCTGCGATGCTGGATTTTGCATATAGGGCCCAGAGCATCGTGGAGGTACACAGTGTGCTGAAGCCGAAACGGTTGCTGCCACGAGGTGGCAAGGAGAACGGTAAAGCCTCTTCCCCATAAACTGACACAGAACAGCAATTTAGGGCTCACGGAGCTGTTGCACTCCTTCACTTAGGCAAGGCAAGTCCAGCTCTTCCTTCGAGGCTTGTGCTCACATTGAGCTTCACATTTGCTATAGAGCAGAGCAGGATGAGCTTGCAACTTGGAAGTGCAAGCACAATGCTTCTTTCCACAAAACTAACTCATGGTCTACGCTGAGTCATGCTGGCATGTACTGAAAGGCCTGCCGTTACAAATGCTTTTCAGGTTGCTTTGACGCCTTATGAACGGAGCTTTCAAAACTGGGAAAAAAGCCTTTGGGATCACAATCCCGTTTCGCTGTTGACTTCCAGCCTTAGTACAAGCTGAGTCTAGCAAGTCCAAAGAGACAAAATTAACCCAATGGCCCTTCGCTGATTCACGTTTATCTATACCCGCTATTCTGGGTATAGTGAACTGCCTATAGGACGGACGCTGGAGGATGTCCAAGAGGCCTCTGCATCTTCCGTACGCCTGTCGTTTTACACCACCAACTGTGCATCTGTGGAATTTGGAACGCACTCTGACCCTCCTCTTGAGGAATTGTTAATTTCACATAAGACGTGTTGGAAGGAAATAGAAACAGAGTTCTTTGTACTGTTGAGCTTACCTAGGGCAAGGGCGACCACGTCCTTGGCGAGTTAGGGATTCTTGAACTGTGTTTCCGAAGCTGTTTGGAAGTCGGAAAATCAAACCTTCCCAAGGAAAAGTGCAGTGTGCTGCACCTTACTCTGCAAACACAGAGCGACTCTGAAAGGCCTGCGATGCTGGATTTTGCATACAGGGCCCAGAGCATCGTGGAGGTACACAGTGTGCTGAAGCCGAAACGGTTGCTGCCATGAGGTGGCAAGGAGAACGATAAAGCCTCTTCCCCATAAACTGACACAGAACAGCAATTTAGGACTCACGGAGCTGTTGCACTCCTTCACTTAGGCAAGGCAAGTCCAGCTCTTCCTTCGAGGCTTGTGCTCACATTGAGCTTCACATTTGCTATAGAGCAGAGCAGGATGAGCTTCCAAATTGGAAGTTCAAACACAATGCTTCTTTCCACAAAACTAACTCATGGTCTACGCTGAGTCATGCTGGCATGTACTGAAAGGCCTGCCGTTACAAATGCTTTTCAGGTTGCTTTGACGCCTTATGAACGGAGCTTTCAAAACTGGGAAAAAAGCCTTTGGGATCACAGTCCCGTTTCGCTGTTGACTTCCAGCCTTAGTACAAGCTGAGTCTAGCAAGTCCAAAGAGACACAATTAACCCAATGGCCCTTCGCTGATTCACGTTTTTCTATACCCGCTATTCTGAGTATAGCGAACTGCCTAAAGGACGGACGCTGGTGGAAGCTCAAGCGGTCTCTGCATCTTCAGTACTCCTGTCGTTTTACACCACGAACTGTGCTTCTGTGGAATTTGGAACGCACGCTGACCCTCCTCTTGAGGAATTGCTAACCTCACATAAGACGTTTTGGAAGGAAATAGAAACAGAGTGCTTTGTTCTGTTGAGCTTACCTAGGGCAAGGGCGACCACGTCCTTGGCGAGTTAGGGATTCTTGAACTGTGTTTCCGAAGCTGTTTGGAGGTCGGAAAATCAAACCGTCCCAAGGAAAAGTGCAGTGTGCTGCACCTTACTCTGCAAACACAGAGCGACTCTGAAAGGCCTGCGATGCTGGATTTTGCATACAGGGCCTAGAGCATCGTGGAGGTACACAGTGTGCTGAAGCCGAAACGGTTGCTGCCACGAGGTGGCAAGGAGAACGATAAAGCCTCTTCCCCATAAACTGACACAGAACAGCAATTTAGGGCTCACGGAGCTATTGCACTCCTTCACTTAGGCAAGGCAAGTCCAGCTCTTCCTTCGAGTCTTGTGCTCACATTGAGCTTCACATTTGCTATAGAGCAGAGCAGGATGAGCTTCCAACTTGGAAGTGAAAGCACAATGCTTCTTTCCACAAAACTAACTCATGGTCTACGATGAGTCATGCTGGCATGTACTGAAAGGCCTGCCGTAATAAATGCTTTTCAGGTTGCTTTGACGCCTTAGGAACGGAGCTTTCAAAACGGGGAAAAAAGCCTTTGGGATCACAGTCCCGTTTCGCTGTTGACTTCCAGCCTTAGTACAAGCTGAGTCTAGGAAGTCCAAAGAGACACAATTAACCCAATGGCCCTTCGCTGAATCACGTTTTTCTATACCCGCTATTCTGGGTATAGCGAACTGCCTAAAGGATGGACGCTGGTGGAAGCTCAAGCGGTCTCTGCATCTTCAGTACTCTTGTCGTTTTACACCACGAACTGTGCTTCTGTGGAATTTGGAACGCACGCTGACCCTCCTCTTGAGGAATTGCTAACCTCACATAAGACGTGTTGGAAGCAAATAGAAACAGAGTGCTTTGTTCTGTTGAGCTTACCTAGGGCAAGGGCGACCACGTCCTTGGCGAGTTAGGGATTCTTGAACTGTGTTTCCGAAGCTGTTTGGAGGTCGGAAAATCAAACCGTCCCAAGGAAAAGTGCAGGTGCTGCACCTTACTCTGCAAACACAGAGCGAGTCTGAAAGGCCTGCGATGCTGGATTTTGCATACAGGGCCCAGAGCATCGTGGAGGTACACAGTGTGCTGAAGCCGAAACGGTTGCTGCCACGAGGTGGCAAGGAGAACGATAAAGCCTCTTCCCCATAAACTGACACAGAACAGCAATTTAGGGCTAACGGAGCTGTTGCACTCCTTCACTTAGGCAAGGCATGTCCAGCTCTTCCTTCGAGGCTTGTGCTCACATTGAGCTTCACATTTGCTATAGAGCAGAGCAGGATGAGCTTGCAACTTGGAAGTGCAAGCACAATGCTTCTTTCCACAAAACTAACTCATGCTCTACGCTGAGTCATGCTGGCATGTACTGAAAGGCCTGCCGTTACAAATGCTTTTCAGGTTGCTTTCACGCCTTATGAACGGAGCTTTCAAAACTGGCAAAAAAGCCTTTGGGATCACAGTCCCGTTTCGCTGTTGACTTCCAGCCTTAGTACAAGCTGAGCCTAGCAAGTCCAAAGAGACACAATTAACCCAATGGCCCTTCGCTGATTCCCGTTTTTCTATACCCGCTATTCTGGGTATAGTGAACTGCCTAAAGGACGGACGCTAGAGGATGTCCAAGAGGCCTCTGCATCATCCGTACGCCTGTCGTTTTACACCACGAACTGTGCTTTTGTGGAATTTGGAACGCACGCTGACCCTCCTCTTGAGGAATTGCTAACCTCACATAAGACGTGTTGGAAGGAAATAGAAACAGAGTGCATTGTTCTGTAGAGCTTACCTAGGGCAAGGGCGACCACGTCCTTGGCGACTTAGGGATACTTGAACTGTGTTTCCGAAGCTTTTTGGAGATCGGAAAATCAAACCGTCCCAAGGAAAAGTGCAGTGTGCTGCACCTTACTCTGCAAACACAGAGCGAGTCTGAAAGGCCTGCGATGCTGGATTTTGCATACAGGGCCCAGAGCATCGTGGAGGTACACAGTGTGCTGAAGCCGAAACGGTTGCTGCCACGAGGTGGCAAGGAGAACGATAAAGCCTCTTCCCCATAAACTGACACAGAACAGCAATTTAGGGCTCACGGAGCTGTTGCACTCCTTCACTTAGGCAAGGCAAGTCCAGCTCTTCCTTCGAGGCTTGTGCTCACATTGAGCTTCACATTTGCTATAGAGCAGAGCAGGATGAGCTTGCAACTTGGAAGTGCAAGCACAATGCTTCTTTCCACAAAACTAACTCATGGTCTACGCTGAGTCATGCTGGCATGTACTGAAAGGCCTGCCGTTACAAATGCTTTTCAGGTTGCTTTGACGCCTTATGAACGGAGCTTTCAAAACTGGCAAAAAAGCCTTTGGGATCACAGTCCCGTTTCGTGTTGACTTCCAACCTTAGTACAAGCTGAGTCTAGCAAGTCCAAAGAGACACAATTAACCCAATGGCCCTTCGCTGATTCACGTTTTTCTATACCCGCTATTCTGGGTCTAGTGAACTGCCTAAAGGACGGACGCTGGAGGATGTCCAAGAGGCCTCTGCATCATCCGTACGCCTGTCGTTTTACACCACGAACTCTTCTTCTCTGGAATTTGGAACGCACGCTGACCCTCCTCTTGAGGAATTGCTAACCTCACATAAGACGTGTTGGAAGGAAATAGAAACAGAGTGCTTTGTTCTGTTGAGCTTACCTAGGGCAAGGGCGACCACGTCCTTGGCGAGTTAGGGATTCTTGAACTGTGTTTCCGAAGCTGTTTGGAGGTCGGAAAATCAAACCGTCCCAAGGAAAAGTGCAGTGTGCTGCACCTTACTCTGCAAACACAGAGCGACTCTGAAAGGCCTGCGATGCTGGATTTTGCATACAGGGCCCAGAGCATCGTGGAGGTACACAGTGTGCTGAAGCCGAAACGGTTGCTGCCACGAGGTGGCAAGGAGAACGATAAAGCCTCTTCCCCATAAACTGACACAGAACAGCAATTTAGGGCTCACGGAGCTGTTGCACTCCTTCACTTAGGCAAGGCAAGTCCAGCTCTTCCTTCGAGGCTTGTGCTCACATTGAGCTTCACATTTGCTATAGAGCAGAGCAGGATGAGCTTGCAACTTGGAAGTGCAAGCACAATGCTTCTTTCCACAAAACTAACTCATGGTCTACGCCGAGTCATGCTGGCATGTACTGAAAGGCCTGCCGTTACAAATGCTTTTCAGGTTGCTTTGACGCCTTATGAACGGAGCTTTCAAAACTGGGAAAAAAGCCTTTAGGATCACAGTCCCGTTTCGCTGTTGACTTCCAGCCTTAGTACAAGCTGAGTCTAGCAAGTCCAAAGAGACACAATTAACCCAATGGCCCTTCGCTGATTCACCATTTTTTAAACCCGCTATTTTGGGTATAGTGAACTGCCTAAAGGACGGACGCTAGAGGATGTCCAAGAGGCCTCTGCATCATCCGTACGGCTGTCGTTTTACACCACCAACTGTGCTTCTGTGGAATTTGGAACGCACGCTGACCCTCCTCTTGAGGAATTGCTAACCTCACATAAGACGTGTTGGAAGGAAATAGAAACAGAGTGCTTTGTTCTGTTGAGCTTACCTGGGGCTAGGGCGACCACGTCCTTGGCGAGTTAGGGATTCTTGAACTGTGTTTCCGAAGCTGTTTGGAGGTCGGAAAATCAAAACGTCCCAAGGAAAAGTGCAGTGTGCTGCACCTTACTCTGCAAACACAGAGCGACTCTGAAAGGCCTGCGATGCTGGATTTTGCATACAGGGCCCAGAGCATCGTGGAGGTACACAGTGTGCTGAAGCCGAAACGGTTGCTGCCACGAGGTGGCAAGGAGAACGATAAAGCCTCTTCCCCATAAACTGACACAGAACAGCAATTTAGGGCTCACGGAGCTGTTGCACTCCTTCACTTAGGCAAGGCAAGTCCAGCTCTTCCTTCGAGGCTTGTGCTCACATTGAGCTTCACATTTGCTATAGAGCAGAGCAGGGTGAGCTTGCAACTTGGAAGTGCAAGCACAATGCTTCTTTCCACAAAAATAACTCATGGTCTATGCTGAGTCATGCTGGCATGTACTGAAAGGCCTGCCGTTAGAAATGCTTTTCAGGTTGCTTTGACGCCTTATGAACGGAGCTTTCAAAACTGGGAAATAAGCCTTTGGGATCAGAGTCCCGTTTCGCTGTTGACTTCCAGCCTTAGTAAAAGCTGAGTCTAGCAAGTCCAAAGAGACACAATTAACCCAATGGCCCTTCGCTGATTCACGTTTTTCTATACCCGCTATTCTGGGTCTAGTGAACTGCCTAAAGGACGGACGCTGGAGGATGTCCAAGAGGCCTCTGCATCATCCGTACGCCTGTCGTTTTACACCCCGAACTGTGCTTCTGTGGAATTTGGAACGCACGCTGACCCTCCTCTTGAGGAATTGCTAACCTCACATAAGACGTGTTGGAAGGAAATAGAAACAGAGTGCTTTGTTCTGTTGAGCTTACCTAGGGCAAGGGCGACCACGTCCTTGGAGAGTTAGGGATTCTTGAACTGTGTTTCCGAAGCTGTTTGGAGGTCGGAAAATCAAACCGTCCCAAGGAAAAGTGCAGTGTGCTGCACCTTACTCTGCAAACACAGAGCGACTCTGAAAGGCCTGCGATGCTGGATTTTGCATACAGGGCCCAGAGCATCGTGGAGGTACACAGTGTGCTGAAGCCGAAACGGTTGCTGCCACGAGGTGGCAAGGAGAACGATAAAGCCTCTTCCCCATAAACTGACACAGAACAGCAATTTAGGGCTCACGGAGCTGTTGCACTCCTTCACTTAGGCAAGGCAAGTCCAGCTCTTCCTTCGAGGCTTGTGCTCACATTGAGCTTCACATTTGCTATAGAGCAGAGCAGGGTGAGCTTGCAACTTGGAAGTGCAAGCACAATGCTTCTTTCCACAAAACTAACTCATGGTCTACGCTGAGGCATGCTGGCATGTACTGAAAGGCCTGCCGTTACAAATGCTTTTCAGGTTGCTTTGACGCCTTAGGAACGGAGCTTTCAAAACTGGGAAAAAAGCCTTTGGGATCACAGTCCCGTTTCGCTGTTGACTTCCAGCCTTAGTACAAGCTGAGTCTAGCAAGTCCAAAGAGACACAATTAACCCAATGGCCCTTCGCTGATTCACGATTTTCTATACCCGCTATTCTGGGTATAGTGAACTGCCTAAAGGACGGACACTGGCGGATGTCCAAGAGGCCTCTGCATCATCCGTACGCCTGTCGTTTTACACCCCGAACTGTGCTTCTGTGGAATTTGGAACGCACGCTGACCCTCTCCTTGAGGAATTGCTAACCTCACATAAGACGTGTTGGAGGAAATAGAAACAGAGTGCTTTGTTCTGTTGAGCTTACCTAGGGCAAGGGCGTCCAGGTCATTGGCGAGTTAGGGATTCTTGAACTGTGTTTCCGAAGCTGTTTGGAGGTCGGAAAATCAAACCGTCCCAAGGAAAAGTGCAGTGTGCTGCACCTTACTCTGCAAACACAGAGCGACTCTGAAAGGCCTGCGATGCTGGATTTTGCATACAGGGCCCAGAGCATCGTGGAGGTACACAGTGTGCTGAAGCCGAAACGGTTGCTGCCACGAGGTGGCAAGGAGAACGATAAAGCCTCTTCCCCATAAACTGACACAGAACAGCAATTTAGGGCTCACGGAGCTGTTGCACTCCTTCACTTAGGCAAGCTAAGTCCAGCTCTTCCTTCGAGGCTTGTGCTCACATCGAGCTTCACATTTGCTATAGAGCAGAGCAGGATGAGCTTGCAACTTGGAAGTGCAAGCACAATGCTTCTTTCCACAAAACTAACTCATGGTCTACACTGAGGCATGCTGGCATGTACTGAAAGGCCTGCCGTTACAAATGCTTTTCAGGTTGCTTTGACGCCTTAGGAACGGAGCTTTCAAAACTGGGAAAAAAGCCTTTGGGATCACAGTCCCGTTTCGCTGTTGACTTCCAGCCTTAGTACAAGCTGAGTCTAGCAAGTCCAAAGAGACACAATTAACCCAATGGCCCTTCGCTGATTCACGTTTTTCTATACCCGCTATTCTGGGTATAGTGAACTGCCTAAAGGACGGACGCCGGAGGATGTCCAAGAGGCCTCTGCATCATCCGTACGCCTGTCGTTTTACACCCCGAACTGTGCTTCTGTGGAATTTGGAACGCACGCTGACCCTCCTCTTCGGAATTGCTAACCTCACATAAGACGTGTTGGAAGGAAATAGAAACAGAGTGCTTTGTTCTGTTTAGCTTACCTAGGACAAGGGGGACCACGTCCTTGGCGAGTTAGGGATTCTTGAACTGTGTTTCCGAAGCTGTTTGGAGGTCGGAAAATCAAACCGTCCCAAGGAAAAGTGCAGTGTGCTGCACCTTACTCTGCAAACACAGAGCGACTCTGAAAGGCCTGCGATGCTGGATTTTGCATACAGGGCCCAGAGCATCGTGGAGGTACAGAGTGTGCTGAAGCCGAAACGGTTGCTGCCACGAGGTGGCAAGGGGAACGATAAAGCCTCTTCCCCATAAACTGACAAAGAACAGCAATTTAGGGCTCACGGAGCTGTTGCACTCCTTCACTTAGGCAAGGCAAGTCCAGCTCTTCCTTCGAGGCTTGTGCTCACATTGAGCTTCACATTTGCTATAGAGCAGAGCAGGATGAGCTTGCAACTTGGAAGTGCAAGCACAATGCTTCTTTCCAAAAAAGTAACCCATGGTCTACGCTGAGTCGTGCTGGCATGTACTGAAAGGCCTGCCGTTACAAATGCTTTTCAGGTTGCTTTGACGCCTTATGAAGGGAGCTTTCAAAACTGGGAAAAAAGCCTTTGGGATCAGAGTCCCGTTTCGCTGTTGACTTCCAGCCTTAGTACAAGCTGAGTCTAGCAAGTCCAAAGAGACACAATTAACCCAATGGCCCTTCGCTGATTCACGTTTTTCTATACCCGCTATTCTGGGTATAGTGAACTGCCTAAAGGACGGACGCTGGAGGATGTCCAAGAGGCCTCTGCATCATCCGTACGCCTGTCGTTTTACACCACCAACTGTGCTTCTGTGGAATTTGGAACGCACGCTGACCCTCCTCTTCGGAATTGCTAACCTCACATAAGACGTGTTGGAAGGAAATAGAAACAGAGTGCTTTGTTCTGTTGAGCTTAACTAGGGCAAGGGCGACCACGTCCTTGGCGAGTTAGGGATTCTTGAACTGTGTTTCCGAAGCTGTTTGGAGGTCGGAAAATCAAACTATCCCAAGGAACAGTGCAGTGTGCTGAACATTCCTCTTCAAACACAGAGCGACTCTGAAAGGCCTGCGATGCTGGATTTTGCATACAGGGCCCAGAGCATCGTGGAGGTACACAGTGTGCTGAAGCCGAAACGGTTGCTGCCTCGAGGTGGCAAGGAGAACGATAAAGCCTCTTCCTCATAAACTGAGACAGAACAGCAATTTAGGGCTCACGGAGCTGTTGAAGTCCGTCACTTAGTCAAGGCAAGTCCAGCTCTTCCTTCGAGGCTTGTGCTCACATTGAGCTTCACATTTGCTATAGAGCAGAGCAGGATGAGCTTGCAACTTGGAAGTGCAAGCACAATGCTTCTTTCCAGAAAACTAACTCATGGTCTACGCTGAGTCATGCTGGCATGTACTGAAAGGCCTGCCGTTAGAAATGCTTTTCAGGTTGCTTTGACGCCTTATGAACGGAGCTTTCAAAACTGGGAAAAAAGCCTTCGGGATCACAGTCCCGTTTCGCTGTTGACTTCCAGCCTTAGTACAAGCTGAGTCCAGCAAGTCCAAAGAGACACAATTAACCCAATGGCCCTTCGCTGATTCACGTTTTTCTATACCCGCTATTCTGGGTATAGTGAACTGCCTAAAGGACGGACGCTGTAGGATGTTCAAGAGGCCTCTGCATCATCCGTACGCCTGTCGTTTTACACCACCAACTGTGCTTCTGTGGAATTTGGAACGCACGCTGACCCTCGTCTTGAGGAATTGCTAACCTCACATAAGACGTGTTGGAAGGAAATAGAAACAGAGTGCTTTGTTCTGTTGAGCTTACCTAGGGCAAGGGCGACCACGTCCTTGGCGAGTTAGGGATTCTTGAACTGTGTTTCCGAAGCTGTTTGGAGGTCGGAAAATCAAACCGTCCCAAGGAAAAGTGCAGTGTGCTGCACCTTACTCTGCAAACGCAGAGCGACTCTGAAAGGCCTGCGATGCTGGATTTTGCATACAGGGCCCAGAGCATCGTGGAGGTACACAGTGTGCTGAAGCCGAAACGGTTGCTGCCACGAGGTGGCAAGGAGAACGATAAAGCCTCTTCCCCATAAACTGACACAGAACAGCAATTTAGGGCTCACGGAGCTGTTGCACTCCTTCACTTAGGCAAGGCAAGTCCAGCTCTTCCTTCGAGGCTTGTGCTCACATTGAGCTTCACATTTGCTGTAGAGCAGAGCAGGATGAGCTTGCAACTTGGAAGTGCAAGCACAATGCTTCTTTCCACAAAACTAACACATGGTCTACGCTGAGTCATGCTGGCATGTACTGAAAGGCCTGCCGTTACAAATGTTTTTGAGGTTGCTTTGACGCCTTATGAACGGAGCTTTCAAAACTGGGAAAAAAGCCTTTGGGATCACAGTCCCGTTTCGCTGTTGACTTCCAGCCTTAGTACAAGCTGAGTCTAGCAAGTCCAAAGGGACACAATTAACCCAATGGCCCTTCGCTGATTCACGTTTTTCTATACCCGCTATATTGTGTATAGTGAACTGCCTAAAGGACGGACGCTGGAGGATGTCCAAGAGGCCTCTGCATCATCCGTACGCCTGTCATTTTACACCCCGAACTGTGCTTCTGTGGAATTTGGAACGCACGCCGACCCTCCTCTTGAGGAATTGCTAACCTCACATAAGACGTGTTGCAAGGAAATAGAAACAGAGTGCTTTGTTATGTTGAGCTTACCTGGGGCAAGGGCGACCACATCCTTGGCGAGTTAGGGATTCTTGAACTGTGTTTCCGAAGCTGTTTGGAGGTCGGAAAATCAAACCGTCCCAAGGAAAAGTGCAGTGTGCTGCACCTTACTCTGCAAACACAGAGCGACTCTGAAAGGCCTGCGATGCTGGATTTTGCATACAGGGCCCAGAGCATCGTGCAGGTACACAGTGTGATGAAGACGAAACGGTTGCTGCCACGAGGTGGCAAGGAGAACGATAAAGCCTCTTCCCCATAAACTGACACAGAACAGCAATTTAGGGCTCACGGAGCTGTTGCACTCCTTCACTTAGGCAAGGCAAGTCCAGCTCTTCCTTCGAGGCTTGTGCTCACATTGAGCTTCACATTTGCTATAGAGCAGAGCAGGATGAGCTTGCAACTTGGAAGTGCAAGCACAATGCTTCTTTCCACAAAACTAACTCATGGTCTACGCTGAGTCATGCTGGCATGTACTGAAAGGCCTGCCGTTACAAATGCTTTTCAGGTTGCTTTGACGCCTTATGAACGGAGCTTTCAAACCTGGGAAAAAAGCCTTTGGGATCACAGTCCCGTTTCGCTGTTGACTTCCAGCCTTAGTACAAGCTGAGTCTAGCAAGTCGAAAGAGACACAATTAACCCAATGGCCCTTCGCTGATTCACGTTTTTTTATACCCGCTATTCTCGGTATAGTGAACTGCCTAAAGGACGGACGCTGGAGGATGTCCAAGAGGCCTCTGCATCATCCGTACGCCTGTCGTTTTACACCACGAACTGTGCTTCTGTGGAATTTGGAACGCACGGTGACCCTCCTCTTGAGGAATTGCTAACCTCACATAAGACGTGTTGGAAGGAAATAGAAACAGAGTGCTTTGTTCTGTTGAGCTTACCTAGGGAAAGGGCGACCACGTCCTTGGCGAGTTAGGGATTCTTGAACTGTGTTTCCGAAGCTGTTTGGAGGTCGGAAAATCAAACCGTCCCAAGGAAAAGTGCAGTGTGCTGCACCTTACTCTGCAAACACAAAGCGACTCGGAAAGGCCTGCGATGCTGGATTTTGCATACAGGGCCCTGAGCATCGTGGAGGTACACAGTGTGCTGAAGCCGAAACGGTTGCTGCCACAAGGTGACAAGGAGAACGATAAAACCTCTTCCCCATAAACTGACACAGAATAGCAATTTAGGGCTCACGAAGCTGTTGCACTCCTTCACTTAGGCAAGGCAAGTGCAGCACTTCCTTCGAGGCTTGTGCTCACATTGAGCTTCACATTTGCTATAGAGCAGAGCAGGATGAGCTTGCAGCTTGGAAGTGCAAGCACAATGCTTCTTTCCACAAAACTAACTCATGGTCTACGCTGAGTCATGCTGGCATGTACTGAAAGGTCTGCCGTTACAAATGCTTTTCAGGTTGCTTTGATGCCTTATGAACGGAGCTTTCAAAACTGGAAAAAAAGCCTTTGGGATCACACTCCTGTTTGCAGGTTGACTTCCAGCCTTAGTACCGGCTGAGTGTAGCATGTCAAAAGAGACACAATTAACCCAATGGCCTTCGCTGATTCACGTTTTTCTATACCCGCTATTCTGGGTATAGTGAACTGCCTAAAGAACGGACGCTGGAGGATGTCCAAGAGGCCTCTGCATCATCCGTACGCCTGTCGTTTTACACCACGAACTGTGCTTCTGTGGAATTTGGAACGCATGCTGACCCTCCTCTTGAGGAATGGCTAACCTCACATAAGACGTGTTGGAAGGAAATAGAAACAGAGTGCTTTGTTCTGTTGAGCTTACCTAGGGCAAGGGCGACCACGTCCTTGGCGAGTTAGGGATTCTTGAACTGTGTTTCTGAAGCTGTTTGGAGGTGGGAAAATCAAACCGTCCCAAGGAAAAGTGCAGTGTGCTGCACCTTACTCTGCAAACACAGAGCGACTCTGAAAGGACTGCGATGCTGGATTTTGCATACAGGTCCCAGAGCATCGTGGAGGTACAGAGTGTGCTGAAGCCAAAACGGTTGCTGCCACGAGGTGGCAAGGGGAACGATAAAGCCTCTTCCCCATAAACTGACAAAGAACAGCAATTTAGGGGTCACGGAGCTGTTGCACTCCATCACTTAGGCAAGGCAAGTCCAGCTCTTCCTTCGAGGCTTGTGCTCACATTGTGCTTCACATTTGCTATAGAGCAGAGCAGGATGAGCTTGGAGCTTGGAAGTGCAATCACAATGCTTCTTTCCACAAAACTAACCCATGGTCTACGCTGAGTCGTGCTGGCATGTACTGAAAGGCCTGCCGTTACAAATGCTTTTCAGGTTGCTTTGACGCCTTATGAACGGAGCTTTCAAAACTGGAAAAAGAGCCTTTGGGATCACACTCCTGTTTGCAGGTTGACTTCCAGCCTTAGTACCGGCTGAGTGTAGCATGTCAAAAGAGACACAATTAACCCAATGGCCCTTCGCTGATTCACGTTTTTCTATACCCGCTATTCTGGGTATAGTGAACTGCCTAAAGGACGGACGCTGGAGGATGTCCAAGAGGCCTCTGCATCATCCGTACGCCTGTTGTTTTACACCACCAACTGTGCTTCGGTGGAATTTGGAATGCACGCTGACCCTCCTCTTGAGGAATTGCTAACCTCACATAAGACGTGTTGGAAGGAAATAGAAACAGAGTGCTTTGTTCTGATGAGCTTACCTGGGGCAAGGGCGACCACGTCCTTGGCGAGTTAGGGATTCTTGAACTGTGTTTCCGAAGCTGTTTGGAGGTCGGAAAATCAAACCGTCCCAAGGAAAAGTGCAGTGTGCTGCACCTTACTCTGCAAACACAGAGCGACTCTGAAAGGCCTGCGATGCTGGATTTTGCATACAGGGCCCAGAGCATCGTGGAGGTACACAGTGTGCTGAAGCCGAAACGGTTGCTGCCTCGAGGTGGCAAGGAGAACGATAAAGACTCTTCCCCATAAACTGAGACAGAACAGCAATTTAGGGCTCACGGAGCTGTTGCACTCCTTCACTTAGGCAAGGCAAGTCCAGCTCTTCCTTCGAGGCTTGTGCTCACATTGAGCTTCACATTTGCTATAGAGCAGAGCAGGATTAGCTTGCAACTAGGAAGTGCAAGCACAATGCTTCTTTCCACAAAACTAACTCATGGTCTACGCTGAATCATGCCGGCATATATTGAAAGGCCTGCCGTTACAAATGTTTTTGAGGTTGCTTTGACGCCTTATGAACGGAGCTTTCAAAACTGGGAAAAAAGCCTTTGGGATCACAGTCCCGTTTCGCTGTTGACTTCCAGCCTTAGTACAAGCTGAGTCTAGAAAGTCCAAAGAGACACAATTAACCCAATGGCCCTTCGCTGATTCACGTTTTTCTATAACCGCTATTCTGGGTATAGTGAACTGCCTAAAGGACGGACGCTGGAGGATGTCCAAGAGGCCTCTGCATCATCCGTACGCCTGTCGTTTTACACCACGAACTGGGCTTCTGTGGAATTTGGAACGCACGCTGACCCTCCTCTTGAGGAATTGCTAACATCACATAAGACGTGTTGGAAGGAAATAGAAACAGAGTGCTTTGTTCTGTTGAGCTTACCTAGGGCAAGGGCGACCACGTCCTTGGCGAGTTAGGGATTCTTGAACTGTGTTTCCGAAGCTGTTTGGAGGTCGGAAAATCAAACCGTCCCAAGGAAAAGTTCAGTGTGCTGCACCTTACTCTGCAAACGCAGAGCGACTCTGAAAGGCCTGCGATGCTGGATTTGCATACAGGGCCCAGAGCATCGTGGAGGTACACAGTGTGCTGAAGCCGAAACGGTTGCTGCCACGAGGTGGCAAGGAGAACGATAAAGCCTCTTCCCCATAAACTGACACAGAACAGCAATTTAGGGCTCACGGAGCTGTTGCACTCCTTCACTTAGGCAAGGCAAGTCCAGGTCTTCCTTCGAGGCTTGTGCTCACATTGAGCTTCACATTTGCTATAGAGCAGAGCAGGATGAGCTTGCAACTTGGAAGTGCAAGCACAATGCTTCTTTCCACAAAACTAACACATGGTCTACGCTGAGTCATGCTGGCATGTACTGAAAGGCCTGCCGTTACAAATGTTTTTGAGGTTGCTTTGACGCCTTATGAACGGAGCCTTCAAACCTGGGAAAAAAGCCTTTGGGATCACAGTCCCGTTTCGCTGTTGACTTCCAGCCTTAGTACAAGCTGAGTCTAGCAAGTCCAAAGAGACACAATTAACCCAATGGCCCTTCGCTGATTCACGTTTTTCTATACCCGCTATTCTCGGTATAGTGAACTGCCTAAAGGACGGACGCTGGAGGATGTCCAAGAGGCCTCTGCATCATCCGTACGCCTGTCGTTTTACACCACGAACTGTGCTTCTGTGGAATTTGGAACGCACGCTGACCCTCCTCTTGAGGAATTGCTAACCTCACATAAGACGTGTTGGAAGGAAATAGAAACAGAGTGCTTTGTTCTGTTGAGCTTACCTAGGGCAAGGGCGACCACGTCCTTGGCGAATTAGGGATTCTTGAACTGTGTTTCCGAAGCTGTTTGGAGGTCGGAAAATCAAACCGTCCCAAGGAAAAGTGCAGTGTGCTGCACCTTACTCTGCAAACACAAAGCGACTCGGAAAGGCCTGCGATGCTGGATTTTGCATACAGGGCCCAGAGCATCGTGGAGGTACAGAGTGTGCTGAATCCAAAATGGTTGCTGCCACGAAGTGGCAAGGAGAACGATAAAGCCTCTTCCCCATAAACTGAAAAAGAACAGCAATTTAGGGCTCACGGAGCTGTTGCACTCCTTCACTTAGGCAAGCTAAGTCAAGCTCTTTCTCCTAGGATTGTGCTCACATTGAGCTTCACATTTGCTATAGAGCAGAGCAGGATGAGCTTGCAACTAGGAAGTGCAAGCACAATGCTTCTTTCCACAAAACTAACTCATGGTCTACGCTTAGTCATGCTGGCATGTACTGAAAGGCCTGCCGTTACAAATGCTTTTCAGGTTGCTTTGACGCCTTATGAACGGAGCTTTCAAAACTGGGAAAAAAGCCTTTGGGATCACAGTCCCGTTTCGCTGTAGACTTCCAGCCTTAGTACAAGCTGAGTCTAACAAGTCCAAAGAGACACAATTAACCCAATGGCCCTTCGCTGATTCACGTTTTTCTATACACGCTATTCTGGGTATAGTGAACTGCCTAAAGGACGGACGCTGGTGGATGTCCAAGAGGTCTCTGCATCCTCCGTACTCCTGTCGTTTTACACCACGAACTGTGCTTCTGTGGAATTTGGAACGCACGCTGACCCTCCTCTTGAGGAATTGCTAACCTCACATAAGACGTGTTGGAAGGAAATAGAAACAGAGTGCTTTGTTCTGTTGAGCTTACCTAGGGCAAGGGCGACCACGTCCTTGGCGAGTTAGGGATTCTTGAACAGTGTTTCCGAAGCTGTTTGGAGGTCGGAAAATCAAACCGTCCCAAGGAAAAGTGCAGTGTGCTGCACCTTACTCTGCAAACACAGAGCGACTCTGAAAGGTCTGCGATACTGGATTTTGCATACAGGGCCCAGAGCATCGTGGAGGTACACAGTGTGCTGAAGCCGAAACGGTTGCTGCCACAAGGTGACAAGGAGAACGATAAAGGCTCTTCCCCATAAACTGACACAGAATAGCAATTTAGGGCTCACGGAGCTGTTGCACTCCTTCACTTAGGCAAGGCAAGTGCAGCACTTCCTTCGAGGCTTGTGCTCACATTGAGCTTCACATTTGCTATAGAGCAGAGCAGGATGAGCTTGCAGCTTGGAAGTGCAAGCACAATGCTTCTTTCCACAAAACTAACTCATGGTCTACGCTGAGTCATGCTGGCATGTACCGAAAGGTCTGCCGTTACAAATGCTTTTCAGGTTGCTTTGATGCCTTATGAACGGAGCTTTCAAAACTGGAAAAAAAGCCTTTGGGATCACACTCCTGTTTGCAGGTTGACTTCCAGCCTTAGTACCGGCTGAGTGTAGCATGTCAAAAGAGACACAATTAACCCAATGGCCTTCGCTGATTCACGTTTTTCTATACCCGCTATTCTGGGTATAGTGAACTGCCTAAAGGACGGACGCTGGAGGATGTCCAAGAGGCCTCTGCATCATCCGTACGCCTGTCGTTTTACACCACCAACTGTGCTTCTGTGGAATTTGGAACGCACGCTGACCCTTCTCTTGAGGAATTGCTAACCTCACATAAGAAGTGTTGGAAGGAAATAGAAACAGAGTGCTTTGTTCTGTTGAGCTTACCTAGGGCAAGGGCGACCACGTCCTTGGGGTATTAGGGATTCTTGAACTGTGTTTCCGAAGCAGTTTGGAGGTCGGAAAATCAAACCGTCCCAAGGAAAAGTGCAGTGTGCTGCACCTCACTCTGCAAACACAGAGCGAGTCTGAAAGGCCTGCGATGCTGGATTTTGCATACAGGGCCCAGAGCATCGTGGAGGTACACAGTGTGCTGAAGCCGAAACGGTTGCTGCCTCGAGGTGGCAAGGAGAACGATAAAGCCTCTTCCCCATAAACTGACACAGAACAGCAATTTAGGGCTCACGGAGCTCTTGCACTCCTTCACTTAGGCAGGCAAGTCCAGCTCTTCCTTCGAGGCTTGTGCTCACATTGAGCTTCACATTTGCTATAGAGCAGAGCAGGATGAGCTTGCAACTTGGAAGTGCAAGCACAATGCTTCTTTCCACAAAACTAACTCATGGTCTACGCTGAATCATGCTGGCATGTACTGAAAGGCCTGCCGTTAGAAATGCTTTTCAGGTTGCTTTGACGCCTTATGAACGGAGCTTTCAAAACTGGGAAAAAAGCCTTTGGGATCACAGTCCCGTTTCGCTGTTGACTTCCAGCCTTAGTACAAGCTGAGTCTAGCAAGTCCAAAGAGACACAATTAACCCAATGGCCCTTCGCTGATTCACGTTTTTCTATACCCGCTATTCTGGGTATAGTGAACTGCCTAAAGGACGGACGCTGGAGGATGTCCAAGAGGCCTCTGCATCATCCGTACGCCTGTCGTTTTACACCACCAACTGTGCTCCTGTGGAATTTGGAACGCACGCTGACCCTCCTCTTGAGGAATTGCTAACCTCACATAAGACGTGTTGGAAGGAAATAGAAACAGAGTGCTTTGTTCTGTTGAGCTTACCTAGGGCAAAGGCGACCACGTCCTTGGCGAGTTAGGGATTCTAGAACTGTGTAACCGAAGCTGTTTGGAGGTCGGAAAATCAAACCGTCCCAAGGAAAAGTGCAGTGTGCTGCACCTTACTCTGCAAACACAGAGCGAGTCTGAAAGGCCTGCGATGCTGGATTTTGCATACAGGGCCCAGAGCATCGTGGAGGTACACAGTGTGCTGAAGCCGAAACGGTTGCTGCCACGAGGTGGCAAGGAGAACGATAAAGCCTCTTCCCCATAAACTGACACAGAACAGCAATTTAGGGCTCACGGAGCTGTTGCACTCCTTCACTTAGGCAAGGCAAGTCCAGCTCTTCCTTCGAGGCTTGTGCTCACATTGAGCTTCACATTTGCTATAGAGCAGAGCAGGATGAGCTTGCAACTTGGAAGTGCAAGCACAATGCTTCTTTCCACAAAACTAACTCATGGTCTACGCTGAGTCATGCTGGCATGTACTGAAAGGCCTGCCGTTACAAATGCTTTTCAGGTTGCTTTGACGCCTTATGAACGGAGCTTTCAAAACTGGGAAAAAAGGCTTTGGGATCACAGTCCCGTTTCGCTGTTGACTTCCAGCCTTAGTACAAGCTGAGTCTAGCAAGTCCAAAGAGACACAATTAACCCAATGGCGCTTCGCTGATTCACGTTTTTCTATACCCGCTATTCTGGGTATAGTGAACTGCCTAAAGGACGGACGCTGTAGGATGTCCAAGAGGCCTCTGCATCATCCGTACGCCTGTCGTTTTACACCACCAACTGTGCTTCTGTGGAATTTGGAACGCACGCTGACCCTCCTCTTGAGGAATTGCTAATCTCACATAAGACGTGTTGGAAGGAAATAGAAACAGAGTGCTTTGTTCTGTTGAGCTTACCTAGGGCAAGGGCGACCACGTCCTTGGCGAGTTAGGGATTCTAGAACTGTGTAACCGAAGCTGTTTGGAGGTCGGAAAATCAAACCGTCCCAAGGAAAAGTGCAGTGTGCTGCACCTTACTCTGCAAACACAGAGCGAGTCTGAAAGGCCTGCGATGCTGGATTTTGCATACAGGGCCCAGAGCATCGTGGAGGTACACAGTGTGCTGAAGCCGAAACGGTTGCTGCCACGAGGTGGCAAGGAGAACGATAAAGCCTCTTCCCCATAAAGTGACACAGAACAGCAATTTAGGGCTCACGGAGCTCTTGCACTCCTTCACTTAGGCAAGGCAAGTCCAGCTCTTCCTTCGAGGCTTGTGCTCACATTGAGCTTCACATTTGCTATAGAGCAGAGCAGGATGAGCTTGCAACTTGGAAGTGCAAGCACAATGCTTCTTTCCACAAAACTAACTCATGGTCTACGCTGAGTCATGCTGGCATGTACTGAAAGGCCTGCCGTTACAAATGCTTTTCAGGTTGCTTTGACGCCTTATGAACGGAGCTTTCAAAACTGGGAAAAAAGCCTTTGGGATCACAGTCCCGTTTCGCTGTTGACTTCCAGCCTTAGTACAAGCTGAGTCTAGCAAGTCCAAAGAGACACAATTAACCCAATGGCCCTTCGCTGATTCACGTTTTTCTATACCCGCTATTCTGGGTATAGTGAACTGCCTAAAGGACGGACGCTGGAGGATGTCCAAGGGGCCTCAGCATCATCCGTACGCCTGTCCTTTTACACCACCAACTGTGCTTCTGTGGAATTTGGAACGCACGCTGACCCTCCTCTTGAGGAATTGCTAACCTCACATAAGACGTGTTGGAAGGAAATAGAAACAGAGTGCTTTGTTCTGTTGAGCTTACCTAGGGCAAGGGCGACCAAGTCCTGGGCGAGTTAGGGATTCTAGAACTGTGTAACCGAAGCTGTTTGGTGGTCGGAAAATCAAACCGTCCCAAGGAAAAGTGCAGTGTGCTGCACCTTACTCTGCAAACACAGAGCGAGTCTGAAAGGTCTGCGATGCTGGATTTTGCATACAGGGCCCAGATCATCGTGGAGGTACACAGTGTGCTGAAGCCGAAACGGTTGCTGCCACGAGGTGGCAAGGAGAACGATAAAGCCTCTTCCCCATAAACTGACACAGAACAGCAATTTAGGGCTCACGGAGCTGTTGCACTCCTTCACTTAGGCAAGGCAAGTCCAGCTCTTCCTTCGAGGCTTGTGCTCACATTGAGCTTCACATTTGCTATAGAGCAGAGCAGGATGAGCTTGCAACTTGGAAGTGCAAGCACAATGCTTCTTTCCACAAAACTAACTCATGGTCTACGCTGAGTCATGCTGGCATGTACTGAAAGGCCTGCCGTTACAAATGCTTTTCAGGTTGCTTTGACGCCTTATGAACGGAGCTTTCAAAACTGGGAAAAAAGCCTTTGGGATCACAGTCCCGTTTCGCTGTTGACTTCCAGCCTTAGTACAAGCTGAGTCTAGCAAGTCCAAAGAGACACAATTAACCCAATGGCCCTTCGCTGATTCACGTTTTTCTATACCCGCTATTCTGGGTATAGTGAACTGCCTAAAGGACGGACGCTGGAGGATGTCCAAGAGGCCTCTGCATCATCCGTACGCCTGTCGTTTTACACCACCAACTGTGCTTCTGTGGAATTTGGAACGCACGCTGACCCTCCTCTTGAGGAATTGCTAACCTCACATAAGATGTGTTGGAAGGAAATAGAAACAGAGTGCTTTGTTCTGTTGAGCTTACCTAGGGCAAGGGCGACCACGTCCTTGGGGAATTAGGGATTCTTGAACTGTGTTTCCGAAGCTGTTTGGAGGTCGGAAAATCAAACCGTCCCAAGGAAAAGTGCAGTGTGCTGCACCTTACTCTGCAAACACAGAGCGACTCTGAAAGGCCTGCGATGCTGGATTTTGCATACAGGGCCCAGAGCATCGTGGAGGTACACAGTGTGCTGAAGCCGAAACGGTTGCTGCCTCGAGGTGGCAAGGAGAACGATAAAGCCTCTTCCCCATAAACTGACACAGAACAGCAATTTAGGGCTCACGGAGCTCTTGCACTCCTTCACTTAGGCAGGCAAGTCCAGCTCTTCCTTCGAGGCTTGTGCTCACATTGAGCTTCACATTTGCTATAGAGCAGAGCAGGGTGAGCTTGCAACTTGGAAGTGCAAGCACAATGCTTCTTTCCACAAAACTAACTCATGGTCTACGCTGAGTCATGCTGGCATGTACTGAAAGGCCTGCCGTTACAAATGCTTTTCAGGTTGCTTTGACGCCTTATGAACGGAGCTTTCAAAACTGGGAAAAAAGCATTTGGGATCACAGTCCCGTTTCGCTGTTGACTTCCAGCCTTAGTACAAGCTGAGTCTAGCAAGTCCAAAGAGACACAATTAACCCAATGGCGCTTCGCTAATTCACGTTTTTCTATACCCGCTATTCTGGGTATAGTGAACTGCCTAAAGGACGGACGCTGGAGGATGTCCAAGAGGCCTCTGCATCATCCGTACGCCTGTCGTTTTACACCACCAACTGTGCTTCTGTGGAATTTGGAACGCACGCTGACCCTCCTCTTGAGGAATTGCTAACCTCACATAAGACGTGTTGGAAGGAAATATAAACAGAGTACTTTGTTCTGTTGAGCTTACCTAGGGCAAGGGCGACCACGTCCTTGGCGAATTAGGGATTCTTGAACTGTGTTTCCGAAGCTGTTTGGAGGTCGGAAAATCAAACCGTCCCAAGGAAAAGTGCAGTGTGCTGCACCTTACTCTGCAAACACAGAGCGAGTCTGAAAGGCCTGCGATGCTGGATTTTGCATACAGGGCCCAGAGCATCGTGGAGGTACACAGTGTGCTGAAGCCGAAACGGTTGCTGCCTCGAGGTGGCAAGGAGAACGATAAAGCCTCTTCCCCATAAACTGACACAGAACAGCAATTTAGGGCTCACGGAGCTCTTGCACTCCTTCACTTAGGCAGGCAAGTCCAGCTCTTCCTTCGAGGCTTGTGCTCACATTGAGCTTCTCATTTGCTATAGAGCAGAGCAGGATGAGCTTGCAACTTGGAAGTGCAAGCACAATGCTTCTTTCCACAAATCTAACTCATGGTCTACGCTGAGTCATGCTGGCATGTACTGAAAGGCCTGCCGTTACAAATGCTTTTCAGGTTGCTTTGACGCCTTATGAACGGAGCTTCCAAAACTGGGAAAAAAGCCTTTGGGATCACAGTCCCGTTTCGCTGTTGACTTCCAGCCTTAGTACAAGCTGAGTCTAGCAAGTCCAAAGAGACACAATTAACCCAATGGCCCTTCGCTGATTCCCGTTTTTCTATACCCGCTATTCTGGGTATAGTGAACTGCCTAAAGGACGGACGCTGGAGGATGTCCAAGAGGCCTCTGCATCATCCGTACGCCTGTCGTTTTACACCACCAACTGTGCTTCTGTGGAATTTGGAACGCACGCTGACCCTCCTCTTGAGGAATTGCTAACCTCACATAAGACGTGTTGGAAGGAAATAGAAACAGAGTGCTTTGTTCTGTTGAGCTTACCTAGGGCAAGGGCGACCACGTCCTTGGGGAATTAGGGATTCTTGAACTGTGTTTCCGAAGCTGTTTGGAGGTCGGAAAATCAAACCGTCCCTAGGAAAAGTGCAGTGTGCTGCACCTTACTCTGCAAACACAGAGCGACTCTGAAAGGCCTGCGATGCTGGATTTTGCATACAGGGCCCAGAGCATCGTGGAGGTACACAGTGTGCTGAAGCCGAAACGGTTGCTGCCTCGAGGTGGCAAGGAGAACGATAAAGCCTCTTCCCCATAAACTGACACAGAACAGCAATTTAGGGCTCACGGAGCTCTTGCACTCCTTCACTTAGGCAGGCAAGTCCAGGTCTTCCTTCGAGGCTTGTGCTCACATTGAGCTTCACATTTGCTATAGAGCAGAGCAGGATGAGCTTGCAACTTGGAAGTGCAAGCACAATGCTTCTTTCCACAAAACTAACTCATGGTCTACGCTGAGTCATGCTGGCATGTACTGAAAGGCCTGCCGTTACAAATGCTTTTCAGGTTGCTTTGACGCCTTATGAACGGAGCTTTCAAAACTGGGAAAAAAGCATTTGGGATCACAGTCCCGTTTCGCTGTTGACTTCCAGCCTTAGTACAAGCTGAGTCTAGCAAATCCAAAGAGACACAATTAACCCAATGGCGCTTCGCTAATTCACGTTTTTCTATACCCGCTATTCTGGGTATAGTGAACTGCCTAAAGGACGGACGCTGGAGGATGTCCAAGAGGCCTCTGCATCATCCGTACGCCTGTCGTTTTACACCACCAACTGTGCTTCTGTGGAATTTGGAACGCACGCTGACCCTCCTCTTGAGGAATTGCTAACCTCACATAAGACGTGTTGGAAGGAAATATAAACAGAGTACTTTGTTCTGTTGAGCTTACCTAGGGCAAGGGCGACCACGTCCTTGGCGAATTAGGGATTCTTGAACTGTGTTTCCGAAGCTGTTTGGAGGTCGGAAAATCAAACCGTCCCAAGGAAAAGTGCAGTGTGCTGCACCTTACTCTGCAAACACAGAGCGAGTCTGAAAGGCCTGCGATGCTGGATTTTGCATACAGGGCCCAGAGCATCGTGGAGGTACACAGTGTGCTGAAGCCGAAACGGTTGCTGCCTCGAGGTGGCAAGGAGAACGATAAAGCCTCTTCCCCATAAACTGACACAGAACAGCAATTTAGGGCTCACGGAGCTCTTGCACTCCTTCACTTAGGCAGGCAAGTCCAGCTCTTCCTTCGAGGCTTGTGCTCACATTGAGCTTCTCATTTGCTATAGAGCAGAGCAGGATGAGCTTGCAACTTGGAAGTGCAAGCACAATGCTTCTTTCCACAAATCTAACTCATGGTCTACGCTGAGTCATGCTGGCATGTACTGAAAGGCCTGCCGTTACAAATGCTTTTCAGGTTGCTTTGACGCCTTATGAACGGAGCTTCCAAAACTGGGAAAAAAGCCTTTGGGATCACAGTCCCGTTTCGCTGTTGACTTCCAGCCTTAGTACAAGCTGAGTCTAGCAAGTCCAAAGAGACACAATTAACCCAATGGCCCTTCGCTGATTCCCGTTTTTCTATACCCGCTATTCTGGGTATAGTGAACTGCCTAAAGGACGGACGCTGGAGGATGTCCAAGAGGCCTCTGCATCATCCGTACGCCTGTCGTTTTACACCACCAACTGTGCTTCTGTGGAATTTGGAACGCACGCTGACCCTCCTCTTGAGGAATTGCTAACCTCACATAAGACTTGTTGGAAGGAAATAGAAACAGAGTGCTTTGTTCTGTTGAGCTTACCTAGGGCAAGGGCGACCACGTCCTTGGGGAATTAGGGATTCTTGAACTGTGTTTCCGAAGCTGTTTGGAGGTCGGAAAATCAAACCGTCCCTAGGAAAAGTGCAGTGTGCTGCACCTTACTCTGCAAACACAGAGCGACTCTGAAAGGCCTGCGATGCTGGATTTTGCATACAGGGCCCAGAGCATCGTGGAGGTACACAGTGTGCTGAAGCCGAAACGGTTGCTGCCTCGAGGTGGCAAGGAGAACGATAAAGCCTCTTCCCCATAAACTGACACAGAACAGCAATTTAGGGCTCACGGAGCTCTTGCACTCCTTCACTTAGGCAGGCAAGTCCAGCTCTTCCTTCGAGGCTTGTGCTCACATTGAGCTTCACATTTGCTATAGAGCAGAGCAGGATGAGCTTGCAACTTGGAAGTGCAAGCACAATGCTTCTTTCCACAAAACTAACTCATGGTCTACGCTGAGTCATGCTGGCATGTACTGAAAGGCCTGCCGTTACAAATGCTTTTCAGGTTGCTTTGACGCCTTATGAACGGAGCTTTCAAAACTGGGAAAAAAGCATTTGGGATCACAGTCCCGTTTCGCTGTTGACTTCCAGCCTTAGTACAAGCTGAGTCTAGCAAGTCCAAAGAGACACAATTAACCCAATGGCGCTTCGCTAATTCACGTTTTTCTATACCCGCTATTCTGGGTATAGTGAACTGCCTAAAGGACGGACGCTGGAGGATGTCCAAGAGGCCTCTGCATCATCCGTACGCCTGTCGTTTTACACCACCAACTGTGCTTCTGTGGAATTTGGAACGCACGCTGACCCTCCTCTTGAGGAATTGCTAACCTCACATAAGACGTGTTGGAAGGAAATATAAACAGAGTACTTTGTTCTGTTGAGCTTACCTAGGGCAAGGGCGACCACGTCCTTGGGGAATTAGGGATTCTTGAACTGTGTTTCCGAAGCTGTTTGGAGGTCGGAAAATCAAACCGTCCCAAGGAAAAGTGCAGTGTGCTGCACCTTACTCTGCAAACACAGAGCGAGTCTGAAAGGCCTGCGATGCTGGATTTTGCATACAGGGCCCAGAGCATCGTGGAGGTACACAGTGTGCTGAAGCCGAAACGGTTGCTGCCTCGAGGTGGCAAGGAGAACGATAAAGCCTCTTCCCCATAAACTGACACAGAACAGCAATTTAGGGCTCACGGAGCTCTTGCACTCCTTCACTTAGGCAGGCAAGTCCAGCTCTTCCTTCGAGGCTTGTGCTCACATTGAGCTTCTCATTTGCTATAGAGCAGAGCAGGATGAGCTTGCAACTTGGAAGTGCAAGCACAATGCTTCTTTCCACAAATCTAACTCATGGTCTACGCTGAGTCATGCTGGCATGTACTGAAAGGCCTGCCGTTACAAATGCTTTTCAGGTTGCTTTGACGCCTTATGAACGGAGCTTTCAAAACTGGGAAAAAAGCCTTTGGGATCACAGTCCCGTTTCGCTGTTGACTTCCAGCCTTAGTACAAGCTGAGTCTAGCAAGTCCAAAGAGACACAATTAACCCAATGGCCCTTCGCTGAATCACGTTTTTCTATACCCGCTATTCTGGGTATAGTGAACTGCCTAAAGGACGGACGCTGGAGGATGTCCAAGAGGCCTCTGCATCATCCGTACGCCTGTCGTTTTACACCACCAACTGTGCTTCTGTGGAATTTGGAACGCACGCTGACCCTCCTCTTGAGGAATTGCTAACCTCACATAAGACGTGTTGGAAGGAAATAGAAACAGAGTACTTTGTTCTGTTGAGCTTACCTAGGGCAAGGGCGACCACGTCCTTGGCGAATTAGGGATTCTTGAACTGTGTTTCCGAAGCTGTTTGGAGGTCGGAAAATCAAACCGTCCCAAGGAAAAGTGCAGTGTGCTGCACCTTACTCTGCAAACACAGAGCGAGTCTGAAAGGCCTGCGATGCTGGATTTTGCATACAGGGCCCAGAACATCGTGGAGGTACACAGTGTGCTGAAGCCGAAACGGTTGCTGCCTCTAGGTGGCAAGGAGAACGATAAAGCCTCTTCCCCAGAAACTGACACAGAACACCAATTTAGGGCTCACGGAGCTGTTGCACTCCTTCACTTAGGCAAGGCAAGTCCAGGTCTTCCTTCGAGGCTTGTGCTCACATTGAGCTTCACATTTGCTATAGAGCAGAGCAGGATGAGCTTGCAACTTGGAAGTGCAAGCACAATGCTTCTTTCCACAAAAATAACTCATGGTCTACACTGAGTCATGCTGGCATGTACTGAAAGGCCTGCCGTTACAAATGCTTTTCAGGTTGCTTTGACGCCTTATGAACGGAGCTTTCAAAACTGGGAAAAAAGCCTTTGGGATCACAGTCCCGTTTCGCTGTTGACTTCCAGCCTTAGTACAAGCTGAGTCTAGCAAGTCCAAAGAGACACAATTAACCCAATGGCCCTTCGCTGATTCATGTTTTTCTATACCCGCTATATTGGGTATAGTGAACTGCCTAAAGGACGGACGCTGGAGGATGTCCAAGAGGCCTCTGCATCATCCGTACGCCTGTCGTTTTACACCACCAACTGTGCTTCTGTGGAATTTGGAACGCACGCTGACCCTCCTCTTGAGGAATTGCTAACCTCACATAAGACGTGTTGGAAGGAAATAGAAACAGAGTGCTTTGTTCTGTTGAGCTTACCTAGGGCAAGGGCGACCACGTCCTTGGGGAATTAGGGATTCTTGAACTGTGTTTCCGAAGCTGTTTGGAGGTCGGAAAATCAAACCGTCCCTAGGAAAAGTGCAGTGTGCTGCACCTTACTCTGCAAACACAGAGCGACTCTGAAAGGCCTGCGATGCTGGATTTTGCATACAGGGCCCAGAGCATCGTGGAGGTACACAGTGTGCTGAAGCCGAAACGGTTGCTGCCTCGAGGTGGCAAGGAGAACGATAAAGCCTCTTCCCCATAAACTGACACAGAACAGCAATTTAGGGCTCACGGAGCTCTTGCACTCCTTCACTTAGGCAGGCAAGTCCAGCTCTTCCTTCGAGGCTTGTGCTCACATTGAGCTTCACATTTGCTATAGAGCAGAGCAGGATGAGCTTGCAACTTGGAAGTGCAAGCACAATGCTTCTTTCCACAAAACTAACTCATGGTCTACGCTGAGTCATGCTGGCATGTACTGAAAGGCCTGCCGTTACAAATGCTTTTCAGGTTGCTTTGACGCCTTATGAACGGAGCTTTCAAAACTGGGAAAAAAGCATTTGGGATCACAGTCCCGTTTCGCTGTTGACTTCCAGCCTTAGTACAAGCTGAGTCTAGCAAGTCCAAAGAGACACAATTAACCCAATGGCGCTTCGCTAATTCACGTTTTTCTATACCCGCTATTCTGGGTATAGTGAACTGCCTAAAGGACGGACGCTGGAGGATGTCCAAGAGGCCTCTGCATCATCCGTACGCCTGTCGTTTTACACCACCAACTGTGCTTCTGTGGAATTTGGAACGCACGCTGACCCTCCTCTTGAGGAATTGCTAACCTCACATAAGACGTGTTGGAAGGAAATATAAACAGAGTACTTTGTTCTGTTGAGCTTACCTAGGGCAAGGGCGACCACGTCCTTGGCGAATTAGGGATTCTTGAACTGTGTTTCCGAAGCTGTTTGGAGGTCGGAAAATCAAACCGTCCCAAGGAAAAGTGCAGTGTGCTGCACCTTACTCTGCAAACACAGAGCGAGTCTGAAAGGCCTGCGATGCTGGATTTTGCATACAGGGCCCAGAGCATCGTGGAGGTACACAGTGTGCTGAAGCCGAAACGGTTGCTGCCTCGAGGTGGCAAGGAGAACGATAAAGCCTCTTCCCCATAAACTGACACAGAACAGCAATTTAGGGCTCACGGAGCTCTTGCACTCCTTCACTTAGGCAGGCAAGTCCAGCTCTTCCTTCGAGGCTTGTGCTCACATTGAGCTTCTCATTTGCTATAGAGCAGAGCAGGATGAGCTTGCAACTTGGAAGTGCAAGCACAATGCTTCTTTCCACAAATCTAACTCATGGTCTACGCTGAGTCATGCTGGCATGTACTGAAAGGCCTGCCGTTACAAATGCTTTTCAGGTTGCTTTGATGCCTTATGAACGGAGCTTTCAAAACTGGGAAAAAAGCCTTTGGGATCACAGTCCCGTTTCGCTGTTGACTTCCAGCCTTAGTACAAGCTGAGTCTAGCAAGTCCAAAGAGACACAATTAACCCAATGGCGCTTCGCTGATTCACGTTTTTCTATACCCGCTATTCTGGGTATAGTGAACTGCCTAAAGGACGGACGCTGGAGGATGTCCAAGAGGCCTCTGCATCATCCGTACGCCTGTCGTTTTACACCACCAACTGTGCTTCTGTGGAATTTGGAACGCACGCTGACCCTCCTCTTGAGGAATTGCTAACCTCACATAAGACGTGTTGGAAGGAAATAGAAACAGAGTACTTTGTTCTGTTGATCTTACCTAGGGCAAGGGCGACCACGTCCTTGGCGAATTAGGGATTCTTGAACTGTGTTTCCGAAGCTGTTTGGAGGTCGGAAAATCAAACCGTCCCAAGGAAAAGTGCAGTGTGCTGCACCTTACTCTGCAAACACAGAGCGAGTCTGAAAGGCCTGCGATGCTGGATTTTGCATACAGGGCCCAGAACATCGTGGAGGTACACAGTGTGCTGAAGCCGAAACGGTTGCTGCCTCTAGGTGGCAAGGAGAACGATAAAGCCTCTTCCCCAGAAACTGACACAGAACACCAATTTAGGGCTCACGGAGCTGTTGCACTCCTTCACTTAGGCAAGGCAAGTCCAGCTCTTCCTTCGAGGCTTGTGCTCACATTGAGCTTCACATTTGCTATAGAGCAGAGCAGGATGAGCTTGCAACTTGGAAGTGCAAGCACAATGCTTCTTTCCACAAAAATAACTCATGGTCTACGCTGAGTCATGCTGGCATGTACTGAAAGGCCTGCCGTTACAAATGCTTTTCAGGTTGCTTTGACGCCTTATGAACGGAGCTTTCAAAACTGGGAAAAAAGCGTTTGGGATCACAGTCCCGTTTCGCTGTTGACTTCCAGCCTTAGTACAAGCTGAGTCTAGCAAGTCCAAAGAGACACAATTAACCCAATGGCCCTTCGCTGGATCACGTTTTTCTATACCCGCTATTCTGGGTATAGTGAACTGCCTAAAGGACGGACGCTGTAGGATGTCCAAGAGGCCTCTGCATCATCCGTACGCCTGTCGTTTTACACCACCAACTGTGCTTCTGTGGAATTTGGAACGCACGCTGACCCTCCTCTTGAGGAATTGCTAACCTCACATAAGACGTATTGGAAGGAAATAGAAACAGAGTACTTTGTTCTGTTGAGCTTACCTAGGGCAAGGGCGACCACGTCCTTGGCGAGTTAGGGATTCTTGAACTGTGTTTCCGAAGCTGTTTGGAGGTCGGAAAATCAAACCGTCCCAAGGAAAAGTGCAGTGTGCTGCACCTTACTCTGCAAACACAGAGCGAGTCTGAAAGGCCTGCGATGCTGGATTTTGCATACAGGGCCCAGAGCATCGTGGAGGTACACAGTGTGCTGAAGCCGAAACGGTTGCTGCCTCTAGGTGGCAAGGAGAACGATAAAGCCTCTTCCCCATAAACTGACACAGAACAGCAATTTAGGGCTCACGGAGCTCTTGCACTCCTTCACTTAGGCAAGGCAAGTCCAGCTCTTCCTTCGAGGCTTGTGCTCACATTGAGCTTCACATTTGCTATAGAGCAGAGCAGGATGAGCTTGCAACTTGGAAGTGCAAGCACAATGCTTCTTTCCACAAAACTAACTCATGGTCTACGCTGAGTCATGCTGGCATGTACTGAAAGGCCTGCCGTTACAAATGCTTTTCAGGTTGCTTTGACGCCTTATGAACGGAGCTTTCAAAACTGGGAAAAAAGCCTTTGGGATCACAGTCCCGTTTCGCTGTTGACTTCCAGCCTTAGTACAAGCTGAGTCTAGCAAGTCCAAAGAGACACAATTAACCCAATGGCCCTTCGCTGATTCACGTTTTTCTATACCCGCTATTCCGGGTATAGTGAACTGCCTAAAGGACGGACGCTGGGGGATGTCCAAGAGGCCTCTGCATCATCCGTACGCCTGTCGTTTTACACCACCAACTGTGCTTCTGTGGAATTTGGAACGCACGCTGACCCTCCTCTTGAGGAATTGCTAACCTCACATAAGACGTGTTGGAAGGAAATGGAAAGAGAGTGCTTTGTTCTGTTGAGCTTACCTAGGGCAAGGGCGACCACGTCCTTGGCGAGTTAGGGATTCTTGAACTGTGTTTCCGAAGCTGTTTGGAGGTCGGAAAATCAAACCGTCCCAAGGAAAAGTGCAGTGTGCTGCACCTTACTCTGCAAACACAGAGCGAGTCTGAAAGGCCTGCGATGCTGGATTTTGCATACAGGGCCCAGAGCATCGTGGAGGTACACAGTGTCCTGAAGCCGAAACGGTTGCTGCCACGAGGTGGCAAGGAGAACGATAAAGCCTCTTCCCCATAAACTGACACAGAACAGCAATTTAGGGCTCACGGAGCTCTGGCACTCCTTCACTTAGGCAAGGCAAGTCCAGCTCTTCCTTCGAGGCTTGTGCTCACATTGAGCTTCACATTTGCTATAGAGCAGAGCAGGATGAGCTTGCAACTTGGAAGTGCAAGCACAATGCTTCTTTCCACAAAACTAACTCATGGTCTACGCTGAGTCATGCTGGCATGTACTGAAAGGCCTGCCGTTACAAATGCTTTTCAGGTTGCTTTGACGCCTTATGAACGGAGCTTTCAAAACTGGGAAAAAAGCCTTTGGGATCACAGTCCCGTTTCGCTGTTGACTTCCAGCCTTAGTACAAGCTGAGTCTAGCAAGTCCAAAGAGACACAATTAACCCAATGGCCCTTCGCTGATTCACGTTTTTCTATACCCGCTATTCTGGGTATAGTGAACTGCCTAACGGACGGACGCTGGAGGATGTCCAAGAGGCCTCTGCATCATCCGTACGCCTGTCGTTTTACACCACCAACTGTGCTTCTGTGGAATTTGGAACGCACGCTGACCCTCCTCTTGAGGAATTGCTAACCTCACATAAGACGTGTTGGAAGGAAGTAGAAACAGAGTGCTTTGATCTGTTGAGCTTACCTAGGGCAAGGGCGACCACGTCCTTGGCGAGTTAGGGATTCTAGAACTGTGTAACCGAAGCTGTTAGGAGGTCGGAAAATCAAACCGTCCCAAGGAAAAGTGCAGTGTGCTGCACCTTACTCTGCAAACACAGAGCGAGTCTGAAAGGTCTGCGATGCTGGATTTTGCATACAGGGCCCAGAGCATCGTGGAGGTACACAGTGTGCTGAAGCCGAAACGGTTGCTGCCACGAGGTGGCAAGGAGAACGATAAAGCCTCTTCCCCATAAACTGACACAGAACAGCAATTTAGGGCTCACGGAGCTGTTGCACTCCTTCACTTAGGCAAGGCAAGTCCAGCTCTTCCTTCGAGGCTTGTGCTCACATTGAGCTTCACATTTGCTATAGAGCAGAGCAGGATGAGCTTGCAACTTGGAAGTGCCATCACAATGCTTCTTTCCACAAAACTAACTCATGGTCTACGCTGAGTCATGCTGGCATGTACTGAAAGGCCTGCCGTTACAAATGCTTTTCAGGTTGCTTTGACGCCTTATGAACGGAGCTTTCAAAACTGGGAAAAAAGCCTTTGGGATCACAGTCCCGTTTCGCTGTTGACTTCCAGCCTTAGTACAAGCTGAGTCTAGCAAGTCCAAAGAGACACAATTAACCCAATGGCGCTTCGCTGATTCACGTTTTTCTATACCCGCTATTCTGGGTATAGTGAACTGCCTAAAGGACGGACGCTGGAGGATGTCCAAGAGGCCTCTGCATCATCCGTACGCCTGTCGTTTTACACCACGAACTGTGCTTCTGTGGAATTTGGAACGCACGCTGCTCCTCCTCTTGAGGAATTGCTAACCTCACATAAGACGTGTTGGAAGGAAATAGAAAGAGAGTGCTTTGTTCTGTTGAGCTTACCTAGGGCAAGGGCGACCACGTCCTTGGCGAATTAGGGATTCTTGAACTGTGTTTCCGAAGCTGTTTGGAGGTCGGAAAATCAAACCGTCCCAAGGAAAAGTGCAGTGTGCTGCACCTTACTCTGCAAACACAGAGCGAGTCTGAAAGGCCTGCGATGCTGGATTTTGCATACAGGGCCCAGAGCATCGTGGAGGTACACAGTGTGCTGAAGCCGAAACGGTTGCTGCCTCGAGGTGGCAAGGAGAACGATAAAGCCTCTTCCCCATAAACTGACACAGAACAGCAATTTAGGGCTCACGGAGCTCTTGCACTCCTTCACTTAGGCAGGCAAGTCCAGCTCTTCCTTCGAGGCTTGTGCTCACATTGAGCTTCACATTTGCTATAGAGCAGAGCAGGATGAGCTTGCAACTTGGAAGTGCAAGCACAATGCTTCTTTCCACAAAAATAACTCATGGTCTACGCTGAGTCATGCTGGCATGTACTGAAAGGCCTGCCGTTACAAATGCTTTTCAGGTTGCTTTGACGCCTTATGAACGGAGCTTTCAAAACTGGGAAAAAAGCCTTTGGGATCACAGTCCCGTTTCGCTGTTGACTTCCAGCCTTAGTACAAGCTGAGTCTAGCAAGTCCAAAGAGACACAATTAACCCAATGGCCCTTCGCTGAATCACGTTTTTCTATACCCGCTATTCTGGGTATAGTGAACTGCCTAAAGGACGGACGCTGGAGGATGTCCAAGAGGCCTCTGCATCATCCGTACGCCTGTCGTTTTACACCACCAACTGTGCTTCTGTGGAATTTGGAACGCACGCTGACCCTCCTTTTGAGGAATTGCTAACCTCACATAAGACGTGTTGGAAGGAAATAGAAACAGAGTGCTTTGTTCTGTTGAGCTTACCTAGGGCAAGGGCGACCACGTCCTTGGCGAGTTAGGGATTCTAGAACTGTGTAACCGAAGCTGTTTGGAGGTCGGAAAATCAAACCGTCCCAAGGAAAAGTGCAGTGTGCTGCACCTTACTCTGCAAACACAGAGCGAGTCTGAAAGGCCTGCGATGCTGGATTTTGCATACAGGGCCCAGAGCATCGTGGAGGTACACAGTGTGCTGAAGCCGAAACGGTTGCTGCCACGAGGTGGCAAGGAGAACGATAAAGCCTCTTCCCCATAAACTGACACAGAACAGCAATTTAGGGCTCACGGAGCTGTTGCACTCCTTCACTTAGGCAAGGCAAGTCCAGCTCTTCCTTCGAGGCTTGTGCTCACATTGAGCTTCACATTTGCTATAGAGCAGAGCAGGATGAGCTTGCAACTTGGAAGTGCAAGCACAATGCTTCTTTCCACAAAACTAACTCATGGTCTACGCTGAGTCATGCTGGCATGTACTGAAAGGCCTGCCGTTACAAATGCTTTTCAGGTTGCTTTGACGCCTTATGAACGGAGCTTTCAAAACTGGGAAAAAAGCCTTTGGGATCACAGTCCCGTTTCGCTGTTGACTTCCAGCCTTAGTACAAGCTGAGTCTAGCAAGTCCAAAGAGACACAATTAACCCAATGGCGCTTCGCTGATTCACGTTTTTCTATACCCGCTATTCTGGGTATAGTGAACGGCCTAAAGGACGGACGCTGGAGGATGTCCAAGGGGCCTCAGCATCATCCGTACGCCTGTCCTTTTACACCACCAACTGTGCTTCTGTGGAATTTGGAACGCACGCTGACCCTCCTCTTGAGGAATTGCTAACCTCACATAAGACGTGTTGGAAGGAAATAGAAACAGAGTGCTTTGTTCTGTTGAGCTTACCTAGGGCAAGGGCGACCACGTCCTGGGCGAGTTAGGGATTCTAGAACTGTGTAACCGAAGCTGTTTGGAGGTCGGAAAATCAAACCGTCACAAGGAAAAGTGCAGTGTGCTGCACCTTACTCTGCAAACACAGAGCGAGTCTGAAAGGTCTGCGATGCTGGATTTTGCATACAGGGCCCAGAGCATCGTGGAGGTACACAGTGTGCTGAAGCCGAAACGGTTGCTGCCACGAGGTGGCAAGGAGAACGATAAAGCCTCTTCCCCATAAACTGACACAGAACAGCAATTTAGGGCTCACGGAGCTCTTGCACTCCTTCACTTAGGCAAGGCAAGTCCAGCTCTTCCTTCGAGGCTTGTGCTCACATTGAGCTTCACATTTGCTATAGAGCAGAGCAGGATGAGCTTGCAACTTGGAAGTGCAAGCACAATGCTTCTTTCCACAAAACTAACTCATGGTCTACGCTGAGTCATGCTGGCATGTACTGAAAGGCCTGCCGTTACAAATGCTTTTCAGGTTGCTTTGACGCCTTATGAACGGAGCTTTCAAAACTGGGAAAAAAGCCTTTGGGATCACAGTCCCGTTTCGCTGTTGACTTCCAGCCTTAGTACAAGCTGAGTCTAGCAAGTCCAAAGAGACACAATTAACCCAATGGCGCTTCGCTGATTCACGTTTTTCTATACCCGCTATTCTGGGTATAGTGAACTGCCTAAAGGACGGACGCTGGAGGATGTCCAAGAGGCCTCTGCATCATCCGTACGCCTGTCGTTTTACACCACCAACTGTGCTTCTGTGGAATTTGGAACGCACGCTGACCCTCCTCTTGAGGAATTGCTAACCTCACATAAGACGTGTTGGAAGGAAATAGAAACAGAGTGCTTTGTTCTGTTGAGCTTACCTAGGGCAAGGGCGACCACGTCCTTGGGGAATTAGGGATTCTTGAACTGTGTTTCCGAAGCTGTTTGGAGGTCGGAAAATCAAACCGTCCCAAGGAAAAGTGCAGTGTGCTGCACCTTACTCTGCAAACACAGAGCGAGTCTGAAAGGCCTGCGATGCTGGATTTTGCATACAGGGCCCAGAGCATCGTGGAGGTACACAGTGTGCTGAAGCCGAAACGGTTGCTGCCTCGAGGTGGCAAGGAGAACGATAAAGCCTCTTCCCCATAAACTGACACAGAAGAGCAATTTAGGGCTCACGGAGCTCTTGCACTCCTTCACTTAGGCAGGCAAGACCAGCTCTTACTTCGAGGCTTGTGCTCACATTGAGCTTCACATTTGCTATAGAGCAGAGCAGGATGAGCTTGCAACTTGGAAGTGCAAGCACAATGCTTCTTTCCACAAAACTAACTCATGGTCTACGCTGAGTCATGCTGGCATGTACTGAAAGGCCTGCCGTTACAAATGCTTTTCAGGTTGCTTTGACGCCTTATGAACGGAGCTTTCAAAACTGGGAAAAAAGCCTTTGGGATCACAGTCCCGTTTCGCTGTTGACTTCCAGCCTTAGTACAAGCTGAGTCTAGCAAGTCCAAAGAGACACAATTAACCCAATGGCGCTTCGCTGATTCACGTTTTTCTATACCCGCTATTCTGGGTATAGTGAACTGCCTAAAGGACGGACGCTGGAGGATGTCCAAGAGGCCTCTGCATCATCCGTACGCCTGTCGTTTTACACCACCAACTGTGCTTCTGTGGAATTTGGAACGCACGCTGACCCTCCTCTTGAGGAATTGCTAACCTCACATAAGACGTGTTGGAAGGAAATAGAAACAGAGTACTTTGTTCTGTTGATCTTACCTAGGGCAAGGGCGACCACGTCCTTGGCGAATTAGGGATTCTTGAACTGTGTTTCCGAAGCTGTTTGGAGGTCGGAAAATCAAACCCTCCCAAGGAAAAGTGCAGTGTGCTGCACCTTACTCTGCAAACACAGAGCGAGTCTGAAAGGCCTGCGATGCTGGATTTTGCATACAGGGCCCAGAGCATCGTGGAGGTACACAGTGTGCTGAAGCCGAAACGGTTGCTGCCTCGAGGTGGCAAGGAGAACGATAAAGCCTCTTCCCCATAAACTGACACAGAACAGCAATTTAGGGCTCACGGAGCTCTTGCACTCCTTCACTTAGGCAGGCAAGTCCAGCTCTTCCTTCGAGGCTTGTGCTCACATTGAGCTTCACATTTGCTATAGAGCAGAGCAGGATGAGCTTGCAACTTGGAAGTGCAAGCACAATGCTTCTTTCCACAAATCTAACTCATGGTCTACGCTGAGTCATGCTGGCATGTACTGAAAGGCCTGCCGTTACAAATGCTTTTCAGGTTGCTTTGACGCCTTATGAACGGAGCTTTCAAAACTGGGAAAAAAGCCTTTGGGATCACAGTCCCGTTTCGCTGTTGACTTCCAGCCTTAGTACAAGCTGAGTCTAGCAAGTCCAAAGAGACACAATTAACCCAATGGCCCTTCGCTGATTCACGTTTTTCTATACCCGCTATTCTGGGTATAGTGAACTGCCTAAAGGAGGGACGCTGGAGGATGTCCAAGAGGCCTCTGCATCATCCGTACGCATGTCGTTTTACACCACCAACTGTGCTTCTGTGGAATTTGGAACGCACGCTGACCCTCCTCTTGAGGAATTGCTAACCTCACATAAGACGTGTTGGAAGGAAATAAGAACAGAGTGCTTTGTTCTGTTGAGCTTACCTAGGGCAAGGGCGACCACGTCCTTGGCGAGTTAGGGATTCTAGAACTGTGTAACCGAAGCTGTTTGGAGGTCGGAAAATCAAACCGTCCCAAGGAAAAGTGCAGTGTGCTGCACCTTACTCTCCAAACACAGAGCGAGTCTGAAAGGTCTGCGATGCTTGATTTTGCATACAGGGCCCAGAGCATCGTGGAGGTACACAGTGTGCTGAAGCCGAAACGGTTGCTGCCACGAGGTGGCAAGGAGAACGATAAAGCCTCTTCCCCATAAACTGACACAGAACAGCAATTTAGGGCTCACGGAGCTGTTGCACTCCTTAACTTAGGCAAGGCAAGTCCAGCTCTTCCTTCGAGGCTTGTGCTCACATTGAGCTTCACATTTGCTATAGAGCAGAGCAGGATGAGCTTGCAACTTGGAAGTGCAAGCACAATGCTTCTTTCCACAAAACTAACTCATGGTCTACGCTGAGTCATGCTGGCATGTACTGAAAGGCCTGCCGTTACAAATGCTTTTCAGGTTGCTTTGACGCCTTATGAACGGAGCTTTCAAAACTGGGAAAAAAGCCTTTGGGATCACAGTCCCGTTTCGCTGTTGACTTCCAGCCTTAGTACAAGCTGAGTCTAGCAAGTCCAAAGAGACACAATTAACCCAATGGCGCTTCGCTGATTCACGTTTTTCTATACCCGCTATTCTGGGTATAGTGAACTGCCTAAAGGACGGACGCTGGAGGATGTCCAAGAGGCCTCTGCATCATCCGTACGCCTGTCGTTTTACACCACCAACTGTGCTTCTGTGGAATTTGGAACGCACGCTGACCCTCCTCTTGAGGAATTGCTAACCTCACATAAGACGTGTTGGAAGGAAATAGAAACAGAGTACTTTGTTCTGTTGAGCTTACCTAGGGCAAGGGCGACCACGTCCTTGGCGAGTTAGGGATTCTTGAACTGTGTTTCCGAAGCTGTTTGGAGGTCGGAAAATCAAACCGTCCCAAGGAAAAGTGCAGTGTGCTGCACCTTACTCTGCAAACACAGAGCGAGTCTGAAAGGCCTGCGATGCTGGATTTTGCATACAGGGCCCAGAGCATCGTGGAGGTACACAGTGTGCTGAAGCCGAAACGGTTGCTGCCTCGAGGTGGCAAGGAGAACGATAAAGCCTCTTCCCCATAAACTGACACAGAACAGCAATTTAGGGCTCACGGAGCTCTTGCACTCCTTCACTTAGGCAGGCAAGTCCAGCTCTTCCTTCGAGGTTTGTGCTCACATTGAGCTTCACATTTGCTATAGAGCAGAGCAGGATGAGCTTGCAACTTGGAAGTGCAAGCACAATGCTTCTTTCCACAAAAATAACTCATGGTCTACGCTGAGTCATGCTGGCATGTACTGAAAGGCCTGCCGTTACAAATGCTTTTCAGGTTGCTTTGACGCCTTATGAACGGAGCTTTCAAAACTGGGAAAAAAGCCTTTGGGATCACAGTCCCGTTTCGCTGTTGACTTCCAGCCTTAGTACAAGCTGAGTCTAGCAAGTCCAAAGAGACACAATTAATCCAATGGCCCTTCGCTGATTCACGTTTTTCTATACCCGCTATTCTGGGTATAGTGAACTGCCTAAAGGACGGACGCTGGAGGATGTCCAAGAGGCCTCTGCATCATCCGTACGCCTGTCGTTTTACACCACCAACTGTGCTTCTGTGGAATTTGGAACGCACGCTGACCCTCCTCTTGAGGAATTGCTAACCTCACATAAGACGTGTTGGAAGGAAATAGAAACAGAGTGCTTTGTTCTGTTGAGCTTACCTAGGGCAAGGGCGACCACGTCCTTGGCGAGTTAGGGATTCTAGAACTGTGTAACCGAAGCTGTTTGGAGGTCGGAAAATCAAACCATCCCAAGGAAAAGTGCAGTGTGCTGCACCTTACTCTGCAAACACAGAGCGAGTCTGAAAGGCCTGCGATGCTGGATTTTGCATACAGGGCCCAGAGCATCGTGGAGGTACACAGTGTGCTGAAGCCGAAACGGTTGCTGCCTCGAGGTGGCAAGGAGAACGATAAAGCCTCTTCCCCATAAACTGACACAGAACAGCAATTTAGGGCTCACGGAGCTCTTGCACTCCTTCACTTAGGCAGGCAAGTCCAGCTCTTCCTTCGAGGCTTGTGCTCACATTGAGCTTCACATTTGCTATAGAGCAGAGCAGGATGAGCTTGCAACTTGGAAGTGCAAGCACAATGCTTCTTTCCACAAAACTAACTCATGGTCTACGCTGAGTCATGCTGGCATGTACTGAAAGGCCCGCCGTTACAAATGCTTTTCAGGTTGCTTTGACGCCTTATGAACGGAACTTTCAAAACTGGGAAAAAAGCCTTTGGGATCACAGTCCCGTTTCGCTGTTGACTTCCAGCCTTAGTACAAGCTGAGTCTAGCAAGTCCAAAGAGACACAATTAACCCAATGGCCCTTCGCTGATTCACGTTTTTCTATACCCGCTATTCTGGGTATAGTGAACTGCCTAAAGGACGGACGCTGGAGGATGTCCAAGAGGCCTCTGCATCATCCGTACGCCTGTCGTTTTACACCACCAACTGTGCTCCTGTGGAATTTGGAACGCACGCTGACCCTCCTCTTGAGGAATTGCTAACCTCACATAAGACGTGTTGGAAGGAAATAGAAACAGAGTACTTTGTTCTGTTGAGCTTACCTAGGGCAAGGGCGACCACGTCCTTGGTGAATTAGGGATTCTTGAACTGTGTTTCCGAAGCTATTTGGAGGTCGGAAAATCAAACCGTCCCAAGGAAAAGTGCAGTGTGCTGCACCTTACTCTGCAAACACAGAGCGACTCTGAAAGGCCTGCGATGCTGGATTTTGCATACAGGGCCCAGAGCATCGTGGAGGTACACAGTGTGCTGAAGCCGAAACGGTTGCTGCCACGAGGTGGCAAGGAGAACGATAAAGCCTCTTCCCCATAAACTGACACAGAACAGCAATTTAGGGCTCACGGAGCTCTTGCACTCCTTCACTTAGGCAGGCAAGTCCAGCTCTTCCTTCGAGGTTTGTGCTCACATTGAGCTTCACATTTGCTATAGAGCAGAGCAGGATGAGCTTGCAACTTGGAAGTGCAAGCACAATGCTTCTTTCCACAAAAATAACTCATGGTCTACGCTGAGTCATGCTGGCATGTACTGAAAGGCCTGCCGTTACAAATGCTTTTCAGGTTGCTTTGACGCCTTATGAACGGAGCTTTCAAAACTGGGAAAAAAGCCTTTGGGATCACAGTCCCGTTTCGCTGTTGACTTCCAGCCTTAGTACAAGCTGAGTCTAGCAAGTCCAAAGAGACACAATTAATCCAATGGCCCTTCGCTGATTCACGTTTTTCTATACCCGCTATTCTGGGTATAGTGAACTGCCTAAAGGACGGACGCTGGAGGATGTCCAAGAGGCCTCTGCATCATCCGTACGCCTGTCGTTTTACACCACCAACTGTGCTTCTGTGGAATTTGGAACGCACGCTGACCCTCCTCTTGAGGAATTGCTAACCTCACATAAGACGTGTTGGAAGGAAATAGAAACAGAGTGCTTTGTTCTGTTGAGCTTACCTAGGGCAAGGGCGACCACGTCCTTGGCGAGTTAGGGATTCTAGAACTGTGTAACCGAAGCTGTTTGGAGGTCGGAAAATCAAACCATCCCAAGGAAAAGTGCAGTGTGCTGCACCTTACTCTGCAAACACAGAGCGAGTCTGAAAGGCCTGCGATGCTGGATTTTGCATACAGGGCCCAGAGCATCGTGGAGGTACACAGTGTGCTGAAGCCGAAACGGTTGCTGCCTCGAGGTGGCAAGGAGAACGATAAAGCCTCTTCCCCATAAACTGACACAGAACAGCAATTTAGGGCTCACGGAGCTCTTGCACTCCTTCACTTAGGCAGGCAAGTCCAGCTCTTCCTTCGAGGCTTGTGCTCACATTGAGCTTCACATTTGCTATAGAGCAGAGCAGGATGAGCTTGCAACTTGGAAGTGCAAGCACAATGCTTCTTTCCACAAAACTAACTCATGGTCTACGCTGAGTCATGCTGGCATGTACTGAAAGGCCCGCCGTTACAAATGCTTTTCAGGTTGCTTTGACGCCTTATGAACGGAACTTTCAAAACTGGGAAAAAAGCCTTTGGGATCACAGTCCCGTTTCGCTGTTGACTTCCAGCCTTAGTACAAGCTGAGTCTAGCAAGTCCAAAGAGACACAATTAACCCAATGGCCCTTCGCTGATTCACGTTTTTCTATACCCGCTATTCTGGGTATAGTGAACTGCCTAAAGGACGGACGCTGGAGGATGTCCAAGAGGCCTCTGCATCATCCGTACGCCTGTCGTTTTACACCACCAACTGTGCTCCTGTGGAATTTGGAACGCACGCTGACCCTCCTCTTGAGGAATTGCTAACCTCACATAAGACGTGTTGGAAGGAAATAGAAACAGAGTACTTTGTTCTGTTGAGCTTACCTAGGGCAAGGGCGACCACGTCCTTGGTGAATTAGGGATTCTTGAACTGTGTTTCCGAAGCTATTTGGAGGTCGGAAAATCAAACCGTCCCAAGGAAAAGTGCAGTGTGCTGCACCTTACTCTGCAAACACAGAGCGACTCTGAAAGGCCTGCGATGCTGGATTTTGCATACAGGGCCCAGAGCATCGTGGAGGTACACAGTGTGCTGAAGCCGAAACGGTTGCTGCCACGAGGTGGCAAGGAGAACGATAAAGCCTCTTCCCCATAAACTGACACAGAACAGCAATTTAGGGCTCACGGAGCTGTTGCACTCCTTCACTTAGGCAAGGCAAGTCCAGCTCTTCCTTCGAGGCTTGTGCTCACATTGAGCTTCACATTTGCTATAGAGCAGAGCAGGATGAGCTTGCAACTTGGAAGTGCAAGCACAATGCTTCTTTCCACAAAACTAACTCATGCTCTACGCTGAGTCATGCTGGCATGTACTGAAAGGCCTGCCGTTACAAATGCTTTTCAGGTTGCTTTCACGCCTTATGAACGGAGCTTTCAAAACTGGCAAAAAAGCCTTTGGGATCACAGTCCCGTTTCGCTGTTGACTTCCAGCCTTAGTACAAGCTGAGTCTAGCAAGTCCAAAGAGACACAATTAACCCAATGGCCCTTCGCTGAATCACGTTTTTCTATACCCGCTATTCTGGGTATAGTGAACTGCCTAAAGGAGGGACGCTGGGGGATGTCCAAGAGGCCTCTGCATCATCCGTACGCCTGTCGTTTTACACCACCAACTGTGCTTCTGTGGAATTTGGAACGCACGCTGACCCTCCTCTTGAGGAATTGCTAACCTCACATAAGACGTGTTGGAAGGAAATAGAAACAGAGTACTTTGTTCTGTTGAGCTTACCTAGGGCAAGGGCGACCACGTCCTTGGCGAATTAGGGATTCTTGAACTGTGTTTCCGAAGCTGTTTGGAGGTCGGAAAATCAAACCGTCCCAAGGAAAAGTGCAGTGTGCTGCACCTTACTCTGCAAACACAGAGCGAGTCTGAAAGGCCTGCGATGCTGGATTTTGCATACAGGGCCCAGAGCATCGTGGAGGTACACAGTGTGCTGAAGCCGAAACGGTTGCTGCCTCTAGGTGGCAAGGAGAACGATAAAGCCTCTTCCCCATAAACTGACACAGAACAGCAATTTAGGGCTCACGGAGCTCTTGCACTCCTTCACTTAGGCAAGGCAAGTCCAGCTCTTCCTTCGAGGCTTGTGCTCACATTGAGCTTCACATTTGCTATAGAGCAGAGCAGGATGAGCTTGCAACTTGGAAGTGCAAGCACAATGCTTCTTTCCACAAAACTAACTCATGGTCTACGCTGAGTCATGCTGGCATGTACTGAAAGGCCTGCCGTTACAAATGCTTTTCAGGTTGCTTTGACGCCTTATGAACGGAGCTTTCAAAACTGGGAAAAAAGCCTTTGGGATCACAGTCCCGTTTCGCTGTTGACTTCCAGCCTTACTACAAGCTGAGTCTAGCAAGTCCAAAGAGACACAATTAACCCAATGGCCCTTCGCTGAATCACGTTTTTCTATACCCGCTATTCTGGGTATAGTGAACTGCCTAAAGGAGGGACGCTGGAGGATGTCCAAGAGGCCTCTGCATCATCCGTACGCCTGTCGTTTTACACCACCAACTGTGCTTCTGTGGAATTTGGAACGCACGCTGACCCTCCTCTTGAGGAATTGCTAACCTCACATAAGACGTGTTGGAAGGAAATAGAAACAGAGTACTTTGTTCTGTTGAGCTTACCTAGGGCAAGGGCGACCACGTCCTTGGCGAATTAGGGATTCTTGAACTGTGTTTCCGAAGCTGTTTGGAGGTCGGAAAATCAAACCGTCCCAAGGAAAAGTGCAGTGTGCTGCACCTTACTCTGCAAACACAGAGCGAGTCTGAAAGGCCTGCGATGCTGGATTTTGCATACAGGGCCAAGATCATCGTGGAGGTACACAGTGTGCTGAAGCCGAAACGGTTGCTGCCTCTAGGTGGCAAGGAGAACGATAAAGCCTCTTCCCCATAAACTGACACAGAACAGCAATTTAGGGCTCACGGAGCTCTTGCACTCCTTCACTTAGGCAAGGCAAGTCCAGCTCTTCCTTCGAGGCTTGTGCTCACATTGAGCTTCACATTTGCTATAGAGCAGAGCAGGATGAGCTTGCAACTTGGAAGTGCAAGCACAATGCTTCTTTCCACAAAACTAACTCATGGTCTACGCTGAGTCATGCTGGCATGTACTGAAAGGCCTGCCGTTACAAATGCTTTTCAGGTTGCTTTGACGCCTTATGAACGGAGCTTTCAAAACTGGGAAAAAAGCCTTTGGGATCACAGTCCCGTTTCGCTGTTGACTTCCAGCCTTAGTACAAGCTGAGTCTAGCAAGTCCAAAGAGACACAATTAACCCAATGGCCCTTCGCTGAATCACGTTTTTCTATTCCCGCTATTTTGGGTATAGTGAACTGCCTAAAGGACGGACGCCGGAGGATGTCCAAGAGGCCTCTGCATCATCCGTACGCCTGTCGTTTTACACCACCAACTGTGCTTCTGTGGAATTTGGAACGCACGCTGACCCTCCTCTTGTGGAATTGCTAACCTCACATAAGACGTGTTGGAAGGAAATAGAAACAGAGTACTTTGTTCTGTTGAGCTTACCTAGGGCAAGGGCGACCACGTCCTTGGCGAATTAGGGATTCTTGAACTGTGTTTCCGAAGCTGTTTCGAGGTCGGAAAATCAAACCGTCCCAAGGAAAAGTGCAGTGTGCTGCACCTTACTCTGCAAACACAGAGCGAGTCTGAAAGGCCTGCGATGCTGGATTTTGCATACAGGGCCCAGAACATCGTGGAGGTACACAGTGTGCTGAAGCCGAAACGGTTGCTGCCTCTAGGTGGCAAGGAGAACGATAAAGCCTCTTCCCCATAAACTGACACAGAACAGCAATTTAGGGCTCACGGAGCTCTTGCACTCCTTCACTTAGGCAAGGCAAGTCCAGCTCTTCCTTCGAGGCTTGTGCTCACATTGAGCTTCACATTTGCTATAGAGCAGAGCAGGATGAGCTTGCAACTTGGAAGTGCAAGCACAATGCTTCTTTCCACAAAACTAACTCATGGTCTACGCTGAGTCATGCTGGCATGTACTGAAAGGCCTGCCGTTACAAATGCTTTTCAGGTTGCTTTGACGCCTTATGAACGGAGCTTTCAAAACTGGGAAAAAAGCCTTTGGGATCACAGTCCCGTTTCGCTGTTGACTTCCAGGCTTAGTACAAGCTGAGTCTAGCAAGTCCAAAGAGACACAATTAACCCAATGGCGCTTCGCTGATTCACGTTTTTCTATACCCGCTATTCTGGGTATAGTGAACTGCCTAAAGGACGGACGCTGGAGGATGTCCAAGAGGCCTCTGCATCATCCGTACGCCTGTCGTTTTACACCACCAACTGTGCTTCTGTGGAATTTGGAACGCACGCTGACCCTCCTCTTGAGGAATTGCTAACCTCACATAAGACGTGTTGGAAGGAAATAGAAACAGAGTACTTTGTTCTGTTGAGCTTACCTAGGGCAAGGGCGACCACGTCCTTGGCGAATTAGGGATTCTTGAACTGTGTTTCCGAAGCTGTTTGGAGGTCGGAAAATCAAACCGTCCCAAGGAAAAGTGCAGTGTGCTGCACCTTACTCTGCAAACACAGAGCGAGTCTGAAAGGCCTGCGATGCTGGATTTTGCATACAGGGCCAAGATCATCGTGGAGGTACACAGTGTGCTGAAGCCGAAACGGTTGCTGCCTCTAGGTGGCAAGGAGAACGATAAAGCCTCTTCCCCATAAACTGACACAGAACAGCAATTTAGGGCTCACGGAGCTCTTGCACTCCTTCACTTAGGCAAGGCAAGTCCAGCTCTTCCTTCGAGGCTTGTGCTCACATTGAGCTTCACATTTGCTATAGAGCAGAGCAGGATGAGCTTGCAACTTGGAAGTGCAAGCACAATGCTTCTTTCCACAAAACTAACTCATGGTCTACGCTGAGTCATGCTGGCATGTACTGAAAGGCCTGCCGTTACAAATGCTTTTCAGGTTGCTTTCACGCCTTATGAACGGAGCTTTCAAAACTGGGAAAAAAGCCTTTGGGATCACAGTCCCGTTTCGCTGTTGACTTCCAGCCTTAGTACAAGCTGAGTCTAGCAAGTCCAAAGAGACACAATTAACCCAATGGCCCTTCGCTGAATCACGTTTTTCTATTCCCGCTATTTTGGGTATAGTGAACTGCCTAAAGGACGGACGCTGGAGGATGTCCAAGAGGCCTCTGCATCATCCGTACGCCTGTCGTTTTACACCACCAACTGTGCTTCTGTGGAATTTGGAACGCACGCTGACCCTCCTCTTGAGGAATTGCTAACCTCACATAAGACGTGTTGGAAGGAAATAGAAACAGAGTACTTTGTTCTGTTGAGCTTACCTAGGGCAAGGGCGACCACGTCCTTGGCGAATTAGGGATTCTTGAACTGTGTTTCCGAAGCTGTTTGGAGGTCGGAAAATCAAACCGTCCCAAGGAAAAGTGCAGTGTGCTGCACCTTACTCTGCAAACACAGAGCGAGTCTGAAAGGCCTGCGATGCTGGATTTTGCATACAGGGCCCAGAACATCGTGGAGGTACACAGTGTGCTGAAGCCGAAACGGTTGCTGCCTCTAGGTGGCAAGGAGAACGATAAAGCCTCTTCCCCATAAACTGACACAGAACAGCAATTTAGGGCTCACGGAGCTGTTGCACTCCTTCACTTAGGCAAGGCAAGTCCAGCTCTTCCTTCGAGGCTTGTGCTCACATTGAGCTTCACATTTGCTATAGAGCAGAGCAGGATGAGCTTGCAACTTGGAAGTGCAAGCACAATGCTTCTTTCCACAAAACTAACTCATGGTCTACGCTGAGTCATGCTGGCATGTACTGAAAGGCCTGCCGTTAAAAATGCTTTTCAGGTTGCTTTGACGCCTTATGAACGGAGCTTTCAAAACTGGGAAAAAAGCCTTTGGGATCACAGTCCCGTTTCGCTGTTGACTTCCAGCCTTAGTACAAGCTGAGTCTAGCAAGTCCAAAGAGACACAATTAACCCAATGGCGCTTCGCTGATTCACGTTTTTCTATACCCGCTATTCTGGGTATAGTGAACTGCCTAAAGGACGGACGCTGGAGGATGTCCAAGAGGCCTCTGCATCATCCGTACGCCTGTCGTTTTACACCACCAACTGTGCTTCTGTGGAATTTGGAACGCACGCTGACCCTCCTCTTGAGGAATTGCTAACCTCACATAAGACGTGTTGGAAGGAAATAGCAACAGAGTACTTTGTTCTGTTGAGCTTACCTAGGGCAAGGGCGACCACGTCCTTGGCGAATTAGGGATTCTTGAACTGTGTTTCCGAAGCTGTTTGGAGGTCGGAAAATCAAACCGTCCCAAGGAAAAGTGCAGTGTGCTGCACCTTACTCTGCAAACACAGAGCGAGTCTGAAAGGCCTGCGATGCTGGATTTTGCATACAGGGCCCAGAACATCGTGGAGGTACACAGTGTGCTGAAGCCGAAACGGTTGCTGCCTCTAGGTGGCAAGGAGAACGATAAAGCCTCTTCCCCATAAACTGACACAGAACTGCAATTTAGGGCTCACGGAGCTCTTGCACTCCTTCACTTAGGCAAGGCAAGTCCAGCTCTTCCTTCGAGGCTTGTGCTCACATTGAGCTTCACATTTGCTATAGAGCAGAGCAGGATGAGCTTGCAACTTGGAAGTGCAAGCACAATGCTTCTTTCCACAAAACTAACTCATGGTCTACGCTGAGTCATGCTGGCATGTACTGAAAGGCCTGCCGTTACAAATGCTTTTCAGGTTGCTTTGACGCCTTATGAACGGAGCTTTCAAAACTGGGAAAAAAGCCTTTGGGATCACAGTCCCGTTTCGCTGTTGACTTCCAGCCTTAGTACAAGCTGAGTCTAGCAAGTCCAAAGAGACACAATTAACCCAATGGCCCTTCGCTGAATCACGTTTTTCTATACCCGCTATTCTGGGTATAGTGAACTGCCTAAAGGACGGACGCTGGAGGATGTCCAAGAGGCCTCTGCATCATCCGTACGCCTGTCGTTTTACACCACGAACTGTGCTTCTGTGGAATTTGGAACGCACGCTGACCCTCCTCTTGAGGAATTGCTAACCTCACATAAGACGTATTGGAAGGAAATAGAAACAGAGTACTTTGTTCTGTTGAGCTTACCTAGGGCAAGGGCGACCACGTCCTTGGCGAGTTAGGGATTCTTGAACTGTGTTTCCGAAGCTGTTTGGAGGTCGGAAAATCAAACCGTCCCAAGGAAAAGTGCAGTGTGCTGCACCTTACTCTGCAAACACAGAGCGAGTCTGAAAGGCCTGCGATGCTGGATTTTGCATACAGGGCCCAGAACATCGTGGAGGTACACAGTGTGCTGAAGCCGAAACGGTTGCTGCCTCTAGGTGGCAAGGAGAACGATAAAGCCTCTTCCCCATAAACTGACACAGAACAGCAATTTAGGGCTCACGGAGCTCTTGCACTCCTTCACTTAGGCAAGGCAAGTCCAGCTCTTCCTTCGAGGCTTGTGCTCACATTGAGCTTCACATTTGCTATAGAGCAGAGCAGGATGAGCTTGCAACTTGGAAGTGCAAGCACAATGCTTCTTTCCACAAAACTAACTCATGGTCTACGCTGAGTCATGCTGGCATGTACTGAAAGGCCTGCCGTTACAAATGCTTTTCAGGTTGCTTTGACGCCTTATGAACGGAGCTTTCAAAACTGGGAAAAAAGCCTTTGGGATCACAGTCCCGTTTCGCTGTTGACTTCCAGCCTTAGTACAAGCTGAGTCTAGCAAGTCCAAAGAGACACAATTAACCCAATGGCCCTTCGCTGAATCACGTTTTTCTATACCCGCTATTTTGGGTATAGTGAACTGCCTAAAGGACGGACGCTGGAGGATGTCCAAGAGGCCTCTGCATCATCCGTACGCCTGTCGTTTTACACCACCAACTGTGCTTCTGTGGAATTTGGAACGCACGCTGACCCTCCTCTTGAGGAATTGCTAACCTCACATAAGACGTGTTGGAAGGAAATAGAAACAGAGTGCTTTGTTCTGTTGAGCTTACCTAGGGCAAGGGCGACCACGTCCTTGGCGAATTAGGGATTCTTGAACTGTGTTTCCGAAGCTGTTTGGAGGTCGGAAAATCAAACCGTCCCAAGGAAAAGTGCAGTGTGCTGCACCTTACTCTGCAAACACAGAGCGAGTCTGAAAGGCCTGCGATGCTGGATTTTGCATACAGGGCCCAGAACATCGTGGAGGTACACAGTGTGCTGAAGCCGAAACGGTTGCTGCCTCTAGGTGGCAAGGAGAACGATAAAGCCTCTTCCCCATAAACTGACACAGAACAGCAATTTAGGGCTCACGGAGCTCTTGCACTCCTTCACTTAGGCAAGGCAAGTCCAGCTCTTCCTTCGAGGCTTGTGCTCACATTGAGCTTCACATTTGCTATAGAGCAGAGCAGGATGAGCTTGCAACTTGGAAGTGCAAGCACAATGCTTCTTTCCACAAAACTAACTCATGGTCTACGCTGAGTCATGCTGGCATGTACTGAAAGGCCTGCCGTTACAAATGCTTTTCAGGTTGCTTTGACGCCTTATGAACGGAGCTTTCAAAACTGGGAAAAAAGCCTTTGGGATCACAGTCCCGTTTCGCTGTTGACTTCCAGCCTTAGTACAAGCTGAGTCTAGCAAGTCCAAAGAGACACAATTAACCCAATGGCCCTTCGCTGAATCACGTTTTTCTATACCCGCTATTCTGGGTATAGTGAACTGCCTAAAGGACGGACGCTGGAGGATGTCCAAGAGGCCTCTGCATCATCCGTACGCCTGTCGTTTTACACCACGAACTGTGCTTCTGTGGAATTTGGAACGCACGCTGACCCTCCTCTTGAGGAATTGCTAACCTCACATAAGACGTATTGGAAGGAAATAGAAACAGAGTACTTTGTTCTGTTGAGCTTACCTAGGGCAAGGGCGACCACGTCCTTGGCGAGTTAGGGATTCTTGAACTGTGTTTCCGAAGCTGTTTGGAGGTCGGAAAATCAAACCGTCCCAAGGAAAAGTGCAGTGTGCTGCACCTTACTCTGCAAACACAGAGCGAGTCTGAAAGGCCTGCGATGCTGGATTTTGCATACAGGGACAAGATCATCGTGGAGGTACACAGTGTGCTGAAGCCGAAACGGTAGCTGCCTCTAGGTGGCAAGGAGAACGATAAAGCCTCTTCCCCATAAACTGACACAGAACAGCAATTTAGGGCTCACGGAGCTCTTGCACTCCTTCACTTAGGCAAGGCAAGTCCAGCTCTTCCTTCGAGGCTTGTGCTCACATTGAGCTTCACATTTGCTATAGAGCAGAGCAGGATGAGCTTGCAACTTGGAAGTGCAAGCACAATGCTTCTTTCCACAAAACTAACTCATGGTCTACGCTGAGTCATGCTGGCATGTACTGAAAGGCCTGCCGTTACAAATGCTTTTCAGGTTGCTTTGACGCCTTATGAACGGAGCTTTCAAAACTGGGAAAAAAGCCTTTGGGATCACAGTCCCGTTTCGCTGTTGACTTCCAGCCTTAGTACAAGCTGAGTCTAGCAAGTCCAAAGAGACACAATTAACCCAATGGCCCTTCGCTGATTCACGTTTTTCTATACCCGCTATTCCGGGTATAGTGAACTGCCTAAAGGACGGACGCTGGGGGATGTCCAAGAGGCCTCTGCATCATCCGTACGCCTGTCGTTTTACACCACGAACTGTGCTTCTGTGGAATTTGGAACGCACGCTGACCCTCCTCTTGAGGAATTGCTAACCTCACATAAGACGTGTTGGAAGGAAATAGAAAGAGAGTGCTTTGTTCTGTTGAGCTTACCTAGGGCAAGGGCGACCACGTCCTTGGCGAGTTAGGGATTCTTGAACTGTGTAACCGAAGCTGTTTGGAGGTCGGAAAATCAAACCGTCCCAACGAAAAGTGCAGTGTGCTGCACCTTACTCTGCAAACACAGAGCGACTCTGAAAGGCCTGCGATGCTGGATTTTGCATACAGGGCCCAGAGCATCGTGGAGGTACACAGTGTGCTGAAGCCGAAACGGTTGCTGCCACGAGGTGGCAAGGAGAACGATAAAGCCTCTTCCCCATAAACTGACACAGAACAGCAATTTAGGGCTCACGGAGCTCTGGCACTCCTTCACTTAGGCAAGACAAGTCCAGCTCTTCCTTCGAGGCTTGTGCTCACATTGAGCTTCACATTTGCTATAGAGCAGAGCAGGATGAGCTTGCAACTTGGAAGTGCAAGCACAATGCTTCTTTCCACAAAACTAACTCATGGTCTACGCTGAGTCATGCTGGCATGTACTGAAAGGCCTGCCGTTACAAATGCTTTTCAGGTTGCTTTGACGCCTTATGAACGGAGCTTTCAAAACTGGGAAAAAAAGCCTTTGGGATCACAGTCCCGTTTCGCTGTTGACTTCCAGCCTTAGTACAAGCTGAGTCTAGCAAGTCCAAAGAGACACAATTAACCCAATGGCCCTTCGCTGATTCACGTTTTTCTATACCCGCTATTCTGGGTATAGTGAACTGCCTAAAGGACGGACGCTGGAGGATGTCCAAGAGGCCTCTGCATCATCCGTACGCCTGTCGTTTTACACCACCAACTGTGATCCTGTGGAATTTGGAATGCACGCTGACCCTCCTCTTGAGGAATTGCTAACCTCACATAAGACGTGTTGGAAGGAAATAGAAACAGAGTACTTTGTTCTGTTGAGCTTACCTAGGGCAAGGGCGACCACGTCCTTGGCGAGTTACGGATTCTTGAACTGTGTTTCCGAAGCAGTTTGGAGGTCGGAAAATCAAACCGTCCCAAGGAAAAGTGCAGTGTGCTGCACCTTACTCTGCAAACACAGAGCGACTCTGAAAGGCCTGCGATGCTGGATTTTGCATACAGGGCCCAGAGCATCGTGGAGGTACACAGTGTGCTGAAGCTGAAACGGTTGCTGCCTCTAGGTGGCAAGGAGAACGATAAAGCCTCTTCCCCATAAACTGACACAGAACAGCAATTTAGGGCTCACGGAGCTCTTGCACTCCTTCACTTAGGCAAGGCAAGTCCAGCTCTTCCTTCGAGGCTTGTGCTCACATCGACCTTCACATTTGCTATAGAGCAGAGCAGGATGAGCTTGCAACTTGGAAGTGCAAGCACAATGCTTCTTTCCACAAAACTAACACATGGTCTACGCTGAGTCATGCTGGCATGTACTGAAAGGCCTGCCGTTACAAATGCTTTTCAGGTTGCTTTGACGCCTTATGAACGGAGCTTTCAAAACTGGGAAAAAAGCCTTTGGGATCACAGTCCCGTTTCGCTGTTGACTTCCAGCCTTAGTACAAGCTGAGTCTAGCATTCCAAAGAGACACAATTAACCCAATGGCCCTTCGCTGATTCACGTTTTTCTATACCCGCTATTCTGGGTATAGTGAACTGCCTAAAGGACGGACGTGGAGGATGTCCAAGAGGCCTCTGCATCATCCGTACGCCTGTCGTTTTACACCCCGAACGGTGCTTCTGTGGAATTTGGAACGCACGCTGACCCTCCTCTTGAGGAATTGCTAACCTCACATAAGACGTGTTGGAAGGAAATAGAAACAGAGTGCTTTGTTCTGTTGAGCTTACCTAGGGCAAGGGCGACCACGTCCTTGGCGAGTCAGGGATTCTTGAACTGTGTTTCCGAAGCTGTTTGGAGGTCGGAAAATCAAACCGTCCCAAGGAAAAGTGCAGTGTGCTGCACCTTACTCTGCAAACACAGAGCGAGTCTGAAAGGCCTGCGATGCTGGATTTTGCATACAGGGCCCAGAGCATCGTGGAGGTACACAGTGTACTGAAGCCGAAACGTTTGCTGCCTCGAGGTGGCAAGGAGAACGATAAAGCCGCTTCCCCATAAACTGACACAGAACAGCAATTTAGGGCTCACGGAGCTGTTGCACTCCTTCACTTAGGCAAGGCAAGTCCAGCTCTTCCTTCGAGGCTTGTGCTCACATTGAGCTTCACATTTGCTATAGAGCAGAGCAGGATGAGCTTGCAACTTGGAAGTGCAAGCACAATGCTTCTTTCCAGAAAACTAACTCATGGTCTTCGCTGAGTCATGCTGGCATGTACTGAAAGGCCTGCCGTTACAAATGCTTTTCAGGTTGCTTTGACGCCTTATGAACGGAGCTTTCAAAACTGGGAAAAAAGCCTTTGGGATCACAGTCCCGTTTCGCTGTTGACTTCCAGCCTTAGTACAAGCTGAGTCTAGCAATTCCAAAGAGACACAATTAACCCAATGGCCCTTCGCTGAATCACGTTTTTCTATACCCGCTATTCTGGGTATAGTGAACTGCCTAAAGGACGGACGCTGGAGGATGTCCAAGAGGCCTCTGCATCATCCGTACGCCTGTCGTTTTACACCACCAACTGTGCTTCTGTGGAATTTGGAACGCACGCTGACCCTCCTCTTGAGGAATTGCTAACCTCACATAAGACGTGTTGGAAGGAAATAGAAACAGAGTGCTTTGTTCTGTTGAGCTTACCTAGGGCAAGGGTGACCACGTCCTTGGCGAGTTAGGGATTCTAGAACTGTGTAACCGAAGCTGTTTGGAGGTCGGAAAATCAAACCGTCCCAAGGAAAAGTGCAGTGTGCTGCACCTTACTCTGCAAACACAGAGCGAGTCTGAAAGGCCTGCGATGCTGGATTTTGCATACAGGGCCCAGAGCATCGTGGAGGTACACAGTGTGCTGAAGCCGAAACGGTTGCTGCCACGAGGTGGCAAGGAGAACGATAAAGCCTCTTCCCCATAAACTGACACAGAACAGCAATTTAGGGCTCACGGAGCTGTTGCACTCCTTCACTTAGGCAAGGCAAGTCCAGCTCTTCCTTCGAGGCTTGTGCTCACATTGAGCTTCACATTTGCTATAGAGCAGAGCAGGATGAGCTTGCAACTTGGAAGTGCAAGCACAATGCTTCTTTCCACAAAACTAACTCATGGTCTACGCTGAGTCATGCTGGCATGTACTGAAAGGCCTGCCGTTACAAATGCTTTTCAGGTTGCTTTGACGCCTTATGAACGGAGCTTTCAAAACTGGGAAAAAAGCCTTTGGGATCACAGTCCCGTTTCGCTGTTGACTTCCAGCCTTAGTACAAGCTGAGTCTAGCAAGTCCAAAGAGACACAATTAACCCAATGGCCCTTCGCTGATTCACGTTTTTCTATACCCGCTATTCTGGGTATAGTGAACTGCCTAAAGGACGGACGCTGGAGGATGTCCAAGAGGCCTCTGCATCATCCGTACGCCTGTCGTTTTACACCACGAACTGTGATCCTGTGGAATTTGGAATGCACGCTGACCCTCCTCTTGAGGAATTGCTAACCTCACATAAGACGTATTGGAAGGAAATAGAAACAGAGTACTTTGTTCTGTTGAGCTTACCTAGGGCAAGGGCGACCACGTCCTTGGCGAGTTAGGGATTCTTGAACTGTGTTTCCGAAGCTGTTTGGAGGTCGGAAAATCAAACCGTCCCAAGGAAAAGTGCAGTGTGCTGCACCTTACTCTGCAAACACAGAGCGAGTCTGAAAGGCCTGCGATGCTGGATTTTGCATACAGGGCCCAGATCATCGTGGAGGTACACAGTGTGCTGAAGCCGAAACGGTAGCTGCCTCTAGGTGGCAAGGAGAACGATAAAGCCTCTTCCCCATAAACTGACACAGAACAGCAATTTAGGGCTCACGGAGCTCTTGCACTCCTTCACTTAGGCAAGGCAAGTCCAGCTCTTCCTTCGAGGCTTGTGCTCACATTGAGCTTCACATTTGCTATAGAGCAGAGCAGGATGAGCTTGCAACTTGGAAGTGCAAGCACAATGCTTCTTTCCACAAAACTAACTCATGGTCTACGCTGAGTCATGCTGGCATGTACTGAAAGGCCTGCCGTTACAAATGCTTTTCAGGTTGCTTTGACGCCTTATGAACGGAGCTTTCAAAACTGGGAAAAAAGCCTTTGGGATCACAGTCCCGTTTCGCTGTTGACTTCCAGCCTTAGTACAAGCTGAGTCTAGCAAGTCCAAAGAGACACAATTAACCCAATGGGCCTTCGCTGATTCACGTTTTTCTATACCCGCTATTCCGGGTATAGTGAACTGCCTAAAGGACGGACGCTGGGGGATGTCCAAGAGGCCTCTGCATCATCCGTACGCCTGTCGTTTTACACCACGAACTGTGCTTCTGTGGAATTTGGAACGCACGCTGACCCTCCTCTTGAGGAATTGCTAACCTCACATAAGACGTGTTGGAAGGAAATAGAAAGAGAGTGCTTTGTTCTGTTGAGCTTACCTAGGGCAAGGGCGACCACGTCCTTGGCGAGTTAGGGATTCTTGAACTGTGTAACCGAAGCTGTTTGGAGGTCGGAAAATCAAACCGTCCCAAGGAAAAGTGCAGTGTGCTGCACCTTACTCTGCAAACACAGAGCGACTCTGAAAGGCCTGCGATGCTGGATTTTGCATACAGGGCCCAGAGCATCGTGGAGGTACACAGTGTGCTGAAGCCGAAACGGTTGCTGCCACGAGGTGGCAAGGAGAACGATAAAGCCTCTTCCCCATAAACTGACACAGAACAGCAATTTAGGGCTCACGGAGCTCTGGCACTCCTTCACTTAGGCAAGACAAGTCCAGCTCTTCCTTCGAGGCTTGTGCTCACATTGAGCTTCACATTTGCTATAGAGCAGAGCAGGATGAGCTTGCAACTTGGAAGTGCAAGCACAATGCTTCTTTCCACAAAACTAACTCATGGTCTACGCTGAGTCATGCTGGCATGTACTGAAAGGCCTGCCGTTACAAATGCTTTTCAGGTTGCTTTGACGCCTTATGAACGGAGCTTTCAAAACTGGGAAAAAAAGCCTTTGGGATCACAGTCCCGTTTCGCTGTTGACTTCCAGCCTTAGTACAAGCTGAGTCTAGCAAGTCCAAAGAGACACAATTAACCCAATGGCCCTTCGCTGATTCACGTTTTTCTATACCCGCTATTCTGGGTATAGTGAACTGCCTAAAGGACGGACGCTGGAGGATGTCCAAGAGGCCTCTGCATCATCCGTACGCCTGTCGTTTTACACCACCAACTGTGATCCTGTGGAATTTGGAATGCACGCTGACCCTCCTCTTGAGGAATTGCTAACCTCACATAAGACGTGTTGGAAGGAAATAGAAACAGAGTACTTTGTTCTGTTGAGCTTACCTAGGGCAAGGGCGACCACGTCCTTGGCGAGTTACGGATTCTTGAACTGTGTTTCCGAAGCAGTTTGGAGGTCGGAAAATCAAACCGTCCCAAGGAAAAGTGCAGTGTGCTGCACCTTACTCTGCAAACACAGAGCGACTCTGAAAGGCCTGCGATGCTGGATTTTGCATACAGGGCCCAGAGCATCGTGGAGGTACACAGTGTGCTGAAGCTGAAACGGTTGCTGCCTCTAGGTGGCAAGGAGAACGATAAAGCCTCTTCCCCATAAACTGACACAGAACAGCAATTTAGGGCTCACGGAGCTCTTGCACTCCTTCACTTAGGCAAGGCAAGTCCAGCTCTTCCTTCGAGGCTTGTGCTCACATCGACCTTCACATTTGCTATAGAGCAGAGCAGGATGAGCTTGCAACTTGGAAGTGCAAGCACAATGCTTCTTTCCACAAAACTAACTCATGGTCTACGCTGAGTCATGCTGGCATGTACTGAAAGGCCTGCCGTTACAAATGTTTTTGAGGTTGCTTTGACGCCTTATGAACGGAGCTTTCAAAACTGGGAAAAATGCCTTTGGGATCACAGTCCCATTTCGCTGTTGACTTCCAGCCTTATTACAAGCTGAGTCTAGCAAGTCCAAAGAGACACAATTAACCCAATGGCCGTTCGCTGAATCACGTTTTTCTATACCCGCTATTCTGGGTATAGTGAACTGCCTAAAGGACGGACGCTGGAGGATGTCAAAGAGGCCTCTGCATCATCCGTACGCCTGTCGTTTTACACCACGAACTGTGCTTCTGTGGAATTTGGAACGCACGCTGACCCTCCTCTTGAGGAATTGCTAACCTCACATAAGACGTGTTGGAAGGAAATAGAAACAGAGTGCTTTGTTCTGTTGAGCTTACCTAGGGCAAGGGCGACCACGTCCTTGGCGAGTTAGGGAGTCTTGAACTGTGTTTCCGAAGCTGTTTGGAGGTCGGAAAATCAAACCATCCCAAGGAAAAGTGCAGTGTGCTGCACCTTACTCTGCAAACACAGAGCGACTCTGAAAGGCCTGCGATGCTGGATTTTGCATACAGGCCCCAGAGCATCGTGGAGGTACACAGTGTGCTGAAGCCGAAACGGTTTCTGCCTCGAGGTGAAAGGAGAATGATAAAGCCTCTTCCCCATAAACTGACACAGAACAGCAATTTAGGGCTCACGGAGCTGTTGCACTCCTTCACTTAGGCAAGGCAATTCCAGCTCTTCCTTCGAGGCTTGTGCTCACATTGAGCTTCACATTTGCTATAGAGCAGAGCAGGATGAGCTTGCAACTTGGAAGTGCAAGCACAATGCTTCTTTCCACAAAACTAACACATGGTCTACGCTGAGTCATGCTGGCATGTACTGAAAGGCCTGCCGTTACAAATGCTTTTCAGGTTGCTTTGACGCCTTATGAACGGAGCTTTCAAAACTGGGAAAAAAGCCTTTGGGATCACAGTCCCGTTTCGCTGTTGACTTCCAGCCTTAGTACAAGCTGAGTCTAGCATTCCAAAGAGACACAATTAACCCAATGGCCCTTCGCTGATTCACGTTTTTCTATACCCGCTATTCTGGGTATAGTGAACTGCCTAAAGGACGGACGTGGAGGATGTCCAAGAGGCCTCTGCATCATCCGTACGCCTGTCGTTTTACACCCCGAACGGTGCTTCTGTGGAATTTGGAACGCACGCTGACCCTCCTCTTGAGGAATTGCTAACCTCACATAAGACGTGTTGGAAGGAAATAGAAACAGAGTGCTTTGTTCTGTTGAGCTTACCTAGGGCAAGGGCGACCACGTCCTTGGCGAGTCAGGGATTCTTGAACTGTGTTTCCGAAGCTGTTTGGAGGTCGGAAAATCAAACCGTCCCAAGGAAAAGTGCAGTGTGCTGCACCTTACTCTGCAAACACAGAGCGAGTCTGAAAGGCCTGCGATGCTGGATTTTGCATACAGGGCCCAGAGCATCGTGGAGGTACACAGTGTACTGAAGCCGAAACGTTTGCTGCCTCGAGGTGGCAAGGAGAACGATAAAGCCGCTTCCCCATAAACTGACACAGAACAGCAATTTAGGGCTCACGGAGCTGTTGCACTCCTTCACTTAGGCAAGGCAAGTCCAGCTCTTCCTTCGAGGCTTGTGCTCACATTGAGCTTCACATTTGCTATAGAGCAGAGCAGGATGAGCTTGCAACTTGGAAGTGCAAGCACAATGCTTCTTTCCACAAAACTAACTCATGGTCTTCGCTGAGTCATGCTGGCATGTACTGAAAGGCCTGCCGTTACAAATGCTTTTCAGGTTGCTTTGACGCCTTATGAACGGAGCTTTCAAAACTGGGAAAAAAGCCTTTGGGATCACAGTCCCGTTTCGCTGTTGACTTCCAGCCTTAGTACAAGCTGAGTCTAGCAATTCCAAAGAGACACAATTAACCCAATGGCCCTTCGCTGAATCACGTTTTTCTATACCCGCTATTCTGGGTATAGTGAACTGCCTAAAGGACGGACGCTGGAGGATGTCCAAGAGGCCTCTGCATCATCCGTACGCCTGTCGTTTTACACCACCAACTGTGCTTCTGTGGAATTTGGAACGCACGCTGACCCTCCTCTTGAGGAATTGCTAACCTCACATAAGACGTGTTGGAAGGAAATAGAAACAGAGTGCTTTGTTCTGTTGAGCTTACCTAGGGCAAGGGTGACCACGTCCTTGGCGAGTTAGGGATTCTAGAACTGTGTAACCGAAGCTGTTTGGAGGTCGGAAAATCAAACCGTCCCAAGGAAAAGTGCAGTGTGCTGCACCTTACTCTGCAAACACAGAGCGAGTCTGAAAGGCCTGCGATGCTGGATTTTGCATACAGGGCCCAGAGCATCGTGGAGGTACACAGTGTGCTGAAGCCGAAACGGTTGCTGCCACGAGGTGGCAAGGAGAACGATAAAGCCTCTTCCCCATAAACTGACACAGAACAGCAATTTAGGGCTCACGGAGCTGTTGCACTCCTTCACTTAGGCAAGGCAAGTCCAGCTCTTCCTTCGAGGCTTGTGCTCACATTGAGCTTCACATTTGCTATAGAGCAGAGCAGGATGAGCTTGCAACTTGGAAGTGCAAGCACAATGCTTCTTTCCACAAAACTAACTCATGGTCTACGCTGAGTCATGCTGGCATGTACTGAAAGGCCTGCCGTTACAAATGCTTTTCAGGTTGCTTTGACGCCTTATGAACGGAGCTTTCAAAACTGGGAAAAAAGCCTTTGGGATCACAGTCCCGTTTCGCTGTTGACTTCCAGCCTTAGTACAAGCTGAGTCTAGCAAGTCCAAAGAGACACAATTAACCCAATGGCCCTTCGCTGATTCACGTTTTTCTATACCCGCTATTCTGGGTATAGTGAACTGCCTAAAGGACGGACGCTGGAGGATGTCCAAGAGGCCTCTGCATCATCCGTACGCCTGTCGTTTTACACCACCAACTGTGATCCTGTGGAATTTGGAATGCACGCTGACCCTCCTCTTGAGGAATTGCTAACCTCACATAAGACGTGTTGGAAGGAAATAGAAACAGAGTACTTTGTTCTGTTGAGCTTACCTAGGGCAAGGGCGACCACGTCCTTGGCGAGTTACGGATACTTGAACTGTGTTTCCGAAGCAGTTTGGAGGTCGGAAAATCAAACCCTCCCAAGGAAAAGTGCAGTGTGCTGCACCTTACTCTGCAAACACAGAGCGACTCTGAAAGGCCTGCGATGCTGGATTTTGCATACAGGGCCCAGAGCATCGTGGAGGTACACAGTGTGCTGAAGCTGAAACGGTTGCTGCCACGAGGTGCCAAGGAGAACGATAAAGCCTCTTCCCCGTAAACTGACACAGAACAGCAATTTAGGGCTCACGGAGCTGTTGCACTCCTTCACTTAGGCAAGGCAAGTCCAGCTCTTCCTTCGAGGCTTGTGCTCACATTGCGCTTCACATTTGCTATAGAGCAGAGCAGGATGAGCTTGCAACTAGGAAGTGCAAGCACAATGCTTCTTTCCACAAAATTAACTCATGGTCTTCGCTGAGTCATGCTGGCATGTACTGAAAGGCCTGCCGTTACAAATGCTTTTCACGTTGCTTTGACGCCTTATGAACGGAGCCTTCAAAACTGGGAAAAAAGCCTTTGGGATCACAGTCCCGTTTCGCTGTTGACTTCCAGCCTTAGTACAAGCTGAGTCTAGCAAGTCCAAAGATACACAATTAACCCAATGGCCCTTCGCTGATTCACGTTTTTCTATACCCGCTATTCTGGGTATAGCGAACTGCCTAAAGGACGGACGCTGGTGGAAGCACAAGCGGTCTCTGCATCATCCGAACGCCTGTCGTTTTACACCACGAACTGTGCTTCTGTGGAATTTGGAACCCACGCTGACCCTCTCCTTGAGGAATTGCTTACCTCACATAAGACGTGTTGAAAGGAAATAGAAACAGAGTGCTTTGTTCTGTTGAGCTTACCTAGGGCAAGGGCGACCACGTCATTGGCGAGTTAGGGATTCTTGAACTGTGTAACCGAAGCTGTTTGGAGGTCGGAAAATCAAACCGTCCCAAGGAAATGTGCAGTGTGCTGCACCTTACTCTGCAAACACAGAGCGACTCTGAAAGGCCTGCGATGCTGGATTTTGCATACAGGGCCCAGAGCATCGTGGAGGTACACAGTGTGCTGAAGCTGAAACGGTTGCTGCCACGAGGTGGCAAGGAGAACGATAAAGCCTCTTCCCCATAAACTGACACAGAACAGCAATTTAGGGCTCACGGAGCTCTTGCACTCCTTCACTTAGGCAAGGCAAGTCCAGCTCTTCCTTCGAGGCTTGTGCTCACATCGACCTTCACATTTGCTATAGAGCAGAGCAGGATGAGCTTGCAACTTGGAAGTGCAAGCACAATGCTTCTTTCCACAAAACTAACTCATGGTCTACGCTGAGTCATGCTGGCATGTACTGAAAGGCCTGCCGTTACAAATGTTTTTGAGGTTGCTTTGACGCCTTATGAACGGAGCTTTCAAAACTGGGAAAAAAGCCTTTGGGATCACAGTCCCATTTCGCTGTTGACTTCCAGCCTTATTACAAGCTGAGTCTAGCAAGTCCAAAGAGACACAATTAACCCAATGGCCCTTCGCTGAATCACGTTTTTCTATACCCGCTATTCTGGGTATAGTGAACTGCCTAAAGGACGGACGCTGGAGGATGTCGAAGAGGCCTCTGCATCATCCGTACGCCTGTCGTTTTACACCACGAACTGTGCTTCTGTGGAATTTGGAACGCACGCTTTCCCTCCTCTTGAGGAATTGCTAACCTCACATAAGACGTGTTGGAAGGAAATAGAAAGAGAGTGCTTTGTTCTGTTGAGCTTACCTAGGGCAAGGGCGACCACGTCCTTGGCGAGTTAGGGATTCTTGAACTGTGTTTCCGAAGCTGTTTGGAGGTCGGAAAATCAAACCGTCCCAAGGAAAAGTGCAGTGTGCTGCACCTTACTCTGCAAACACAGAGCGACTCTGAAAGGCCTGCGATGCTGGATTTTGCATACAGGGCCCAGAGCATCGTGGAGGTACACAGTGTGCTGAAGCCGAAACGGTTTCTGCCTCGAGGTGAAAGGAGAACGGTAAAGCCTCTTCCCCATAAACTGACACAGAACAGCAATTTAGGGCTCACGGAGCTCTTGCACTCCTTCACTTAGGCAGGCAAGTCCAGCTCTTCCTTGGAGGCTTGTGCTCACATTGAGCTTCACATTTGCTATAGAGCAGAGCAGGATGAGCTTGCAACTTGGAAGTGCAAGCAAAATGCTTCTTTCCACAAAACTAACTCATGGTCTACGCTGAGTCATGCTGGCATGTACTGTAAGGCCTGCCGTTACAAATGCTTTTCAGGTTGCTTTGACGACTTATGAACGGAGCTTTCAAAACTGGGAAAAAAGCCTTTGGGATCACAGTCCCGTTTCGCTGTTGACTTCCAGCCTTAGTACAAGCTGAGTCTAGCAAGTCCAAAGAGACACAATTAACCCAATGGCCCTTCGCTGAATCACGTTTTTCTATACCCGCTATTCTGGGTATAGTGAACTGCCTAAAGGACGGACGCTGGAGGATGTCCAAGAGGACTCAGCATCATCCGTACGCCTGTCCTTTTACACCACCAACTGTGCTTCTGTGGAATTTGGAACGCACGCTGACCCTCCTCTTGAGGAATTGCTAACCTCACATAAGACGTGTTGGAAGGAAATAGAAACAGAGTACTTTGTTCTGTTGAGCTTACCTAGGGCAAGGGCGACCACGTCCTTGGCGAGTTAGGGATTCTAGAACTGTGTAACCGAAGCTGTTTGGAGGTCGGAAAATCAAACCGTCCCAAGGAAAAGTGCAGTGTGCTGCACCTTACTCTGCAAACACAGAGCGAGTCTGAAAGGCCTGCGATGCTGGATTTTGCATACAGGGCCCAGAGCATCGTGGAGGTACACAGTGTGCTGAAGCCGAAACGGTTGCTGCCTCGAGGTGGCAAGGAGAACGATAAAGCCTCTTCCCCATAAACTGACACAGAACAGCAATTTAGGGCTCACGGAGCTCTTGCACTCCTTCACTTAGGCAGGCAAGTCCAGCTCTTCCTTCGAGGCTTGTGCTCACATTGAGCTTCACATTTGCTATAGAGCAGAGCAGGATGAGCTTGCAACTTGGAAGTGCAAGCACAATGCTTCTTTCCACAAAACTAACTCATGGTCTACGCTGAGTCATGCTGGCATGTACTGAAAGGCCTGCCGTTACAAATGCTTTTCAGGTTGCTTTGACGCCTTATGAACGGAGCTTTCAAAACTGGGAAAAAAGCCTTTGGGATCACAGTCCCGTTTCGCTGTTGACTTCCAGCCTTAGTACAAGCTGAGTCTAGCAAGTCCAAAGAGACACAATTAATCCAATGGCCCTTCGCTGATTCACGTTTTTCTATACCCGCTATTCTGGGTATAGTGAACTGCCTAAAGGACGGACGCTGGAGGATGTCCAAGAGGCCTCTGCATCATCCGTACGCCTGTCGTTTTACACCACCAACTGTGCTCCTGTGGAATTTGGAACGCACGCTGACCCTCCTCTTGAGGAATTGCTAAGCTCACATAAGACGTGTTGGAAGGAAATAGAAACAGAATGCTTTGTTCTGTTGAGCTTACCTAGGGCAAGGGCGACCACGTCCTTGTCGAGTTAGGGATTCTAGAACTGTGTAACTGAAGCTGTTTGGAGGTCGGAAAATCAAACCATCCCAAGGAAAAGTGCAGTGTGCTGCACCTTACTCTGCAAACACAGAGCGAGTCTGAAAGGCCTGCGATGCTGGATTTTGCATACAGGGCCCAGAGCATCGTGGAGGTACACAGTGTGCTGAAGCCGAAACGGTTGCTGCCACGAGGTGGCAAGGAGAACGATAAAGCCTCTTCCCCATAAACTGACACAGAACAGCAATTTAGGGCTCACGGAGCTGTTGCACTCCTTCACTTAGGCAAGGCAAGTCCAGCTCTTCCTTCGAGGCTTGTGCTCACATTGAGCTTCACATTTGCTATAGAGCAGAGCAGGATGAGCTTGCAACTTGGAAGTGCAAGCACAATGCTTCTTTCCACAAAACTAACTCATGGTCTACGCTGAGTCATGCTGGCATGTACTGAAAGGCCTGCCGTTACAAATGCTTTTCAGGTTGCTTTGACGTCTTATGAACGGAGCTTTCAAAACTGGGAAAAAAGCCTTTGGGATCACAGTCCCGTTTCGCTGTTGACTTCCAGCCTTAGTACAAGCTGAGTCTAGCAAGTCCAAAGAGACACAATTAACCCAATGGCCCTTCGCTGAATCACGTTTTTCTATACCTGCTATTCTGGGTATAGTGAACTGCCTAAAGAACGGACGCTGGAGGATGTCCAAGAGGCCTCTGCATCATCCGTACGCCTGTCGTTTTACACGACCAACTGTGCTTCTGTGGAATTTGGAACGCACGCTGACCCTCCTGTTGAGGATTTGCTAACCTCACATAAGACGTGTTGGAAGGAAATAGAAACAGAGAACTTTGTTCTGTTGAGCTTACCTAGGGCAAGGGCGACCACCTCCTTGGCGAGTTACGGATTCTTGAACTGTGTTTCCGAAGCAGTTTGGAGGTCGGAAAATCAAACCGTCCCAAGGAAAAGTGCAGTGTGCTGCACCTTACTCTGCAAACACAGAGCGAGTCTGAAAGGCCTGCGATGCTGGATTTTGCATACAGGGCCCAGAACATCGTGGAGGTACACAGTGTGCTGAAGCCGAAACGGTTGCTGCCTCTAGGTGGCAAGGAGAACGATAAAGCCTCTTCCCCATAAACTGACACAGAACAGCAATTTAGGGCTCACGGAGCTCTTACACTCCTTCACTTAGGCAAGGCAAGTCCAGCTCTTCCTTCGAGGCTTGTGCTCACATTGAGCTTCACATTTGCTATAGAGCAGAGCAGGATGAGCTTGCAACTTGGAAGTGCAAGCACAATGCTTCTTTCCACAAAACTAACTCATGGTCTACGCTGAGTCATGCTGGCATGTACTGAAAGGCCTGCCGTTACAAATGCTTTTCAGGTTGCTTTGACGCCTTATGAACGGAGCTTTCAAAACTGGGAAAAAAGCCTTTGGGATCACAGTCCCGTTTCGCTGTTGACTTCCAGCCTTAGTACAAGCTGAGTCTAGCAAGTCCAAAGAGACACAATTAACCCAATGGCCCTTCGCTGAATCACGTTTTTCTATACCCGCTATTTTGGGTATAGTGAACTGCCTAAAGGACGGACGCTGGAGGATGTCCAAGAGGCCTCTGCATCATCCGTACGCCTGTCGTTTTACACCACCAACTGTGCTTCTGTGGAATTTGGAACGCACGCTGACCCTCCTCTTGAGGAATTGCTAACCTCACATAAGACGTGTTGGAAGGAAATAGAAACAGAGTACTTTGTTCTGTTGAGCTTACCTAGGGCAAGGGCGACCACGTCCTTGGCGAATTAGGGATTCTTGAACTGTGTTTCCGAAGCTGTTTGGAGGTCGGAAAATCAAACCGTCCCAAGGAAAAGTGCAGTGTGCTGCACCTTACTCTGCAAACACAGAGCGAGTCTGAAAGGCCTGCGATGCTGGATTTTGCATACAGGGCCCAGAACATCGTGGAGGTACACAGTGTGCTGAAGCCGAAACGGTTGCTGCCTCTAGGTGGCAAGGAGAACGATAAAGCCTCTTCCCCATAAACTGACACAGAACAGCAATTTAGGGCTCACGGAGCTGTTGCACTCCTTCACTTAGGCAAGGCAAGTCCAGCTCTTCCTTCGAGGCTTGTGCTCACATTGAGCTTCACATTTGCTATAGAGCAGAGCAGGATGAGCTTGCAACTTGGAAGTGCAAGCACAATGCTTCTTTCCACAAAACTAACTCATGGTCTACGCTGAGTCATGCTGGCATGTACTGAAAGGCCTGCCGTTACAAATGCTTTTCAGGTTGCTTTGACGCCTTATGAACGGAGCTTTCAAAACTGGGAAAAAAGCCTTTGGGATCACAGTCCCGTTTCGCTGTTGACTTCCAGCCTTAGTACAAGCTGAGTCTAGCAAGTCCAAAGAGACACAATTAACCCAATGGCCCTTCGCTGAATCACGTTTTTCTATACCCGCTATTCTGGGTATAGTGAACTGCCTAAAGGACGGACGCTGGAGGATGTCCAAGAGGCCTCTGCATCATCCGTACGCCTGTCGTTTTACACCACGAACTGTGCTTCTGTGGAATTTGGAACGCACGCTGACCCTCCTCTTGAGGAATTGCTAACCTCACATAAGACGTATTGGAAGGAAATAGAAACAGAGTACATTGTTCTGTTGAGCTTACCTAGGGCAAGGGCGACCACGTCCTTGGCGAGTTAGGGATTCTTGAACTGTGTTTCCGAAGCTGTTTGGAGGTCGGAAAATCAAACCGTCCCAAGGAAAAGTGCAGTGTGCTGCACCTTACTCTGCAAACACAGAGCGAGTCTGAAAGGCCTGCGATGCTGGATTTTGCATACAGGGACAAGATCATCGTGGAGGTACACAGTGTGCTGAAGCCGAAACGGTAGCTGCCTCTAGGTGGCAAGGAGAACGATAAAGCCTCTTCCCCATAAACTGACACAGAACAGCAATTTAGGGCTCACGGAGCTCTTGCACTCCTTCACTTAGGCAAGGCAAGTCCAGCTCTTCCTTCGAGGCTTGTGCTCACATTGAGCTTCACATTTGCTATAGAGCAGAGCAGGATGAGCTTGCAACTTGGAAGTGCAAGCACAATGCTTCTTTCCACAAAACTAACTCATGGTCTACGCTGAGTCATGCTGGCATGTACTGAAAGGCCTGCCGTTACAAATGCTTTTCAGGTTGCTTTGACGCCTTATGAACGGAGCTTTCAAAACTGGGAAAAAAGCCTTTGGGATCACAGTCCCGTTTCGCTGTTGACTTCCAGCCTTAGTACAAGCTGAGTCTAGCAAGTCCAAAGAGACACAATTAACCCAATGGCCCTTCGCTGATTCACGTTTTTCTATACCCGCTATTCCGGGTATAGTGAACTGCCTAAAGGACGGACGCTGGGGGATGTCCAAGAGGCCTCTGCATCATCCGTACGCCTGTCGTTTTACACCACGAACTGTGCTTCTGTGGAATTTGGAACGCACGCTGACCCTCCTCTTGAGGAATTGCTAACCTCACATAAGACGTGTTGGAAGGAAATAGAAAGAGAGTGCTTTGTTCTGTTGAGCTTACCTAGGGCAAGGGCGACCACGTCCTTGGCGAGTTAGGGATTCTTGAACTGTGTAACCGAAGCTGTTTGGAGGTCGGAAAATCAAACCGTCCCAAGGAAAAGTGCAGTGTGCTGCACCTTACTCTGCAAACACAGAGCGACTCTGAAAGGCCTGCGATGCTGGATTTTGCATACAGGGCCCAGAGCATCGTGGAGGTACACAGTGTGCTGAAGCCGAAACGGTTGCTGCCACGAGGTGGCAAGGAGAACGATAAAGCCTCTTCCCCATAAACTGACACAGAACAGCAATTTAGGGCTCACGGAGCTCTGGCACTCCTTCACTTAGGCAAGAGAAGTCCAGCTCTTCCTTCGAGGCTTGTGCTCACATTGAGCTTCACATTTGCTATAGAGCAGAGCAGGATGAGCTTGCAACTTGGAAGTGCAAGCACAATGCTTCTTTCCACAAAACTAACTCATGGTCTACGCTGAGTCATGCTGGCATGTACTGAAAGGCCTGACGTTACAAATGCTTTTCAGGTTGCTTTGACGCCTTATGAACGGAGCTTTCAAAACTGGGAAAAAAAGCCTTTGGGATCACAGTCCCGTTTCGCTGTTGACTTCCAGCCTTAGTACAAGCTGAGTCTAGCAAGTCCAAAGAGACACAATTAACCCAATGGCCCTTCGCTGATTCACGTTTTTCTATACCCGCTATTCTGGGTATAGTGAACTGCCTAAAGGACGGACGCTGGAGGATGTCCAAGAGGCCTCTGCATCATCCGTACGCCTGTCGTTTTACACCACCAACTGTGATCCTGTGGAATTTTGAATGCACGCTGACCCTCCTCTTGAGGAATTGCTAACCTCACATAAGACGTGTTGGAAGGAAATAGAAACAGAGTACTTTGTTCTGTTGAGCTTACCTAGGGCAAGGGCGACCACGTCCTTGGCGAGTTACGGATTCTTGAACTGTGTTTCCGAAGCAGTTTGGAGGTCGGAAAATCAAACCGTCCCAAGGAAAAGTGCAGTGTGCTGCACCTTACTCTGCAAACACAGAGCGACTCTGAAAGGCCTGCGATGCTGGATTTTGCATACAGGGCCCAGAGCATCGTGGAGGTACACAGTGTGCTGAAGCTGAAACGGTTGCTGCCTCTAGGTGGCAAGGAGAACGATAAAGCCTCTTCCCCATAAACTGACACAGAACAGCAATTTAGGGCTCACGGAGCTCTTGCACTCCTTCACTTAGGCAAGGCAAGTCCAGCTCTTCCTTCGAGGCTTGTGCTCACATCGACCTTCACATTTGCTATAGAGCAGAGCAGGATGAGCTTGCAACTTGGAAGTGCAAGCACAATGCTTCTTTCCACAAAACTAACTCATGGTCTACGCTGAGTCATGCTGGCATGTACTGAAAGGCCTGCCGTTACAAATGTTTTTGAGGTTGCTTTGACGCCTTATGAACGGAGCTTTCAAAACTGGGAAAAATGCCTTTGGGATCACAGTCCCATTTCGCTGTTGACTTCCAGCCTTATTACAAGCTGAGTCTAGCAAGTCCAAAGAGACACAATTAACCCAATGGCCGTTCGCTGAATCACGTTTTTCTATACCCGCTATTCTGGGTATAGTGAACTGCCTAAAGGACGGACGCTGGAGGATGTCAAAGAGGCCTCTGCATCATCCGTACGCCTGTCGTTTTACACCACGAACTGTGCTTCTGTGGAATTTGGAACGCACGCTGACCCTCCTCTTGAGGAATTGCTAACCTCACATAAGACGTGTTGGAAGGAAATAGAAACAGAGTGCTTTGTTCTGTTGAGCTTACCTAGGGCAAGGGCGACCACGTCCTTGGCGAGTTAGGGATTCTTGAACTGTGTTTCCGAAGCTGTTTGGAGGTCGGAAAATCAAACCATCCCAAGGAAAAGTGCAGTGTGCTGCACCTTACTCTGCAAACACAGAGCGACTCTGAAAGGCCTGCGATGCTGGATTTTGCATACAGGGCCCAGAGCATCGTGGAGGTACACAGTGTGCTGAAGCCGAAACGGTTTCTGCCTCGAGGTGAAAGGAGAATGATAAAGCCTCTTCCCCATAAACTGACACAGAACAGCAATTTAGGGCTCACGGAGCTGTTGCACTCCTTCACTTAGGCAAGGCAAGTCCAGCTCTTCCTTCGAGGCTTGTGCTCACATTGAGCTTCACATTTGCTATAGAGCAGAGCAGGATGAGCTTGCAACTTGGAAGTGCAAGCACAATGCTTCTTTCCACAAAACTAACACATGGTCTACGCTGAGTCATGCTGGCATGTACTGAAAGGCCTGCCGTTACAAATGCTTTTCAGGTTGCTTTGACGCCTTATGAACGGAGCTTTCAAAACTGGGAAAAAAGCCTTTGGGATCACAGTCCCGTTTCGCTGTTGACTTCCAGCCTTAGTACAAGCTGAGTCTAGCATTCCAAAGAGACACAATTAACCCAATTGACCTTCGCTGATTCACGTTTTTCTATACCCGCTATTCTGGGTATAGTGAACTGCCTAAAGGACGGACGTGGAGGATGTCCAAGAGGCCTCTGCATCATCCGTACGCCTGTCGTTTTACACCCCGAACGGTGCTTCTGTGGAATTTGGAACGCACGCTGACCCTCCTCTTGAGGAATTGCTAACCTCACATAAGACGTGTTGGAAGGAAATAGAAACAGAGTGCTTTGTTCTGTTGAGCTTACCTAGGGCAAGGGCGACCACGTCCTTGGCGAGTCAGGGATTCTTGAACTGTGTTTCCGAAGCTGTTTGGAGGTCGGAAAATCAAACCGTCCCAAGGAAAAGTGCAGTGTGCTGCACCTTACTCTGCAAACACAGAGCGAGTCTGAAAGGCCTGCGATGCTGGATTTTGCATACAGGGCCCAGAGCATCGTGGAGGTACACAGTGTGCTGAAGCCGAAACGGTTGCTGCCACGAGGTGGCAAGGAGAACGATAAAGCCTCTTCCCCATAAACTGACACAGAACAGCAATTTAGGGCTCACGGAGCTCTTGCACTCCTTCACTTAGGCAAGGCAAGTCCAGCTCTTCCTTCGAGGCTTGTGCTCACATTGAGCTTCACATTTGCTATAGAGCAGAGCAGGATGAGCTTGCAACTTGGAAGTGCAAGCACAATGCTTCTTTCCACAAAACTAACTCATGGTCTACGCTGAGTCATGCTGGCATGTACTGAAAGGCCTGCCGTTACAAATGCTTTTCAGGTTGCTTTGACGCCTTATGAACGGAGCTTTCAAAACTGGGAAAAAAGCCTTTGGGATCACAGTCCCGTTTCGCTGTTGACTTCCAGCCTTAGTACAAGCTGAGTCTAGCAAGTCCAAAGAGACACAATTAACCCAATGGCCCTTCGCTGATTCACGTTTTTCTATACCCGCTATTCTGGGTATAGTGAACTGCCTAAAGGACGGACGCTGGAGGATGTCCAAGAGGCCTCTGCATCATCCGTACGCCTGTCGTTTTACACCACCAACTGTGATCCTGTGGAATTTGGAATGCACGCTGACCCTCCTCTTGAGGAATTGCTAACCTCACATAAGACGTGTTGGAAGGAAATAGAAACAGAGTACTTTGTTCTGTTGAGCTTACCTAGGGCAAGGGCGACCACGTCCTTGGCGAGTTACGGATACTTGAACTGTGTTTCCGAAGCAGTTTGGAGGTCGGAAAATCAAACCGTCCCAAGGAAAAGTGCAGTGTGCTGCACCTTACTCTGCAAACACAGAGCGACTCTGAAAGGCCTGCGATGCTGGATTTTGCATACAGGGCCCAGAGCATCGTGGAGGTACACAGTGTGCTGAAGCTGAAACGGTTGCTGCCTCGAGGTGGCAAGGAGAACGATAAAGCCTCTTCCCCGTAAACTGACACAGAACAGCAATTTAGGGCTCACGGAGCTGTTGCACTCCTTCACTTAGGCAAGGCAAGTCCAGCTCTTCCTTCGAGGCTTGTGCTCACATTGAGCTTCACATTTGCTATAGAGCAGAGCAGGATGAGCTTGCAACTAGGAAGTGCAAGCACAATGCTTCTTTCCACAAAATTAACTCATGGTCTTCGCTGAGTCATGCTGGCATGTACTGAAAGGCCTGCCGTTACAAATGCTTTTCACGTTGCTTTGACGCCTTATGAACGGAGCCTTCAAAACTGGGAAAAAAGCCTTTGGGATCACAGTCCCGTTTCGCTGTTGACTTCCAGCCTTAGTACAAGCTGAGTCTAGCAAGTCCAAAGAGACACAATTAACCCAATGGCCCTTCGCTGATTCACGTTTTTCTATACCCGCTATTCTGGGTATAGCGAACTGCCTAAAGGACGGACGCTGGTGGAAGCACAAGCGGTCTCTGCATCATCCGAACGCCTGTCGTTTTACACCACGAACTGTGCTTCTGTGGAATTTGGAACCCACGCTGACCCTCTCCTTGAGGAATTGCTTACCTCACATAAGACGTGTTGGAAGGAAATAGAAACAGAGTACTTTGTTCTGTTGAGCTTACCTAGGGCAAGGGCGACCACGTCCTTGGCGAGTTAGGGATTCTAGAACTGTGTAACCGAAGCTGTTTGGAGGTCGGAAAATCAAACCGTCCCAAGGAAAAGTGCAGTGTGCTGCACCTTACTCTGCAAACACAGAGCGACTCTGAAAGGCCTGCGATGCTGGATTTTGCATACAGGGCCCAGAGCATCGTGGAGGTACACAGTGTGCTGAAGCCGAAACGGTTTCTGCCTCGAGGTGAAAGGAGAATGATAAAGCCTCTTCCCCATAAACTGACACAGAACAGCAATTTAGGGCTCACGGAGCTGTTGCACTCCTTCACTTAGGCAAGGCAAGTCCAGCTCTTCCTTCGAGGCTTGTGCTCACATTGAGCTTCACATTTGCTATAGAGCAGAGCAGGATGAGCTTGCAACTTGGAAGTGCAAGCACAATGCTTCTTTCCACAAAACTAACACATGGTCTACGCTGAGTCATGCTGGCATGTACTGAAAGGCCTGCCGTTACAAATGCTTTTCAGGTTGCTTTGACGCCTTATGAACGGAGCTTTCAAAACTGGGAAAAAAGCCTTTGGGATCACAGTCCCGTTTCGCTGTTGACTTCCAGCCTTAGTACAAGCTGAGTCTAGCATTCCAAAGAGACACAATTAACCCAATTGACCTTCGCTGATTCACGTTTTTCTATACCCGCTATTCTGGGTATAGTGAACTGCCTAAAGGACGGACGTGGAGGATGTCCAAGAGGCCTCTGCATCATCCGTACGCCTGTCGTTTTACACCCCGAACGGTGCTTCTGTGGAATTTGGAACGCACGCTGACCCTCCTCTTGAGGAATTGCTAACCTCACATAAGACGTGTTGGAAGGAAATAGAAACAGAGTGCTTTGTTCTGTTGAGCTTACCTAGGGCAAGGGCGACCACGTCCTTGGCGAGTCAGGGATTCTTGAACTGTGTTTCCGAAGCTGTTTGGAGGTCGGAAAATCAAACCGTCCCAAGGAAAAGTGCAGTGTGCTGCACCTTACTCTGCAAACACAGAGCGAGTCTGAAAGGCCTGCGATGCTGGATTTTGCATACAGGGCCCAGAGCATCGTGGAGGTACACAGTGTGCTGAAGCCGAAACGGTTGCTGCCACGAGGTGGCAAGGAGAACGATAAAGCCTCTTCCCCATAAACTGACACAGAACAGCAATTTAGGGCTCACGGAGCTCTTGCACTCCTTCACTTAGGCAAGGCAAGTCCAGCTCTTCCTTCGAGGCTTGTGCTCACATTGAGCTTCACATTTGCTATAGAGCAGAGCAGGATGAGCTTGCAACTTGGAAGTGCAAGCACAATGCTTCTTTCCACAAAACTAACTCATGGTCTACGCTGAGTCATGCTGGCATGTACTGAAAGGCCTGCCGTTACAAATGCTTTTCAGGTTGCTTTGACGCCTTATGAACGGAGCTTTCAAAACTGGGAAAAAAGCCTTTGGGATCACAGTCCCGTTTCGCTGTTGACTTCCAGCCTTAGTACAAGCTGAGTCTAGCAAGTCCAAAGAGACACAATTAACCCAATGGCCCTTCGCTGATTCCCGTTTTTCTATACCCGCTATTCTGGGTATAGTGAACTGCCTAAAGGACGGACGCTGGAGGATGTCCAAGAGGCCTCTGCATCATCCGTACGCCTGTCGTTTTACACCACCAACTGTGATCCTGTGGAATTTGGAATGCACGCTGACCCTCCTCTTGAGGAATTGCTAACCTCACATAAGACGTGTTGGAAGGAAATAGAAACAGAGTACTTTGTTCTGTTGAGCTTACCTAGGGCAAGGGCGACCACGTCCTTGGCGAGTTACGGATACTTGAACTGTGTTTCCGAAGCAGTTTGGAGGTCGGAAAATCAAACCGTCCCAAGGAAAAGTGCAGTGTGCTGCACCTTACTCTGCAAACACAGAGCGACTCTGAAAGGCCTGCGATGCTGGATTTTGCATACAGGGCCCAGAGCATCGTGGAGGTACACAGTGTGCTGAAGCTGAAACGGTTGCTGCCTCGAGGTGGCAAGGAGAACGATAAAGCCTCTTCCCCGTAAACTGACACAGAACAGCAATTTAGGGCTCACGGAGCTGTTGCACTCCTTCACTTAGGCAAGGCAAGTCCAGCTCTTCCTTCGAGGCTTGTGCTCACATTGAGCTTCACATTTGCTATAGAGCAGAGCAGGATGAGCTTGCAACTAGGAAGTGCAAGCACAATGCTTCTTTCCACAAAATTAACTCATGGTCTTCGCTGAGTCATGCTGGCATGTACTGAAAGGCCTGCCGTTACAAATGCTTTTCACGTTGCTTTGACGCCTTATGAACGGAGCCTTCAAAACTGGGAAAAAAGCCTTTGGGATCACAGTCCCGTTTCGCTGTTGACTTCCAGCCTTAGTACAAGCTGAGTCTAGCAAGTCCAAAGAGACACAATTAACCCAATGGCCCTTCGCTGATTCACGTTTTTCTATACCCGCTATTCTGGGTATAGCGAACTGCCTAAAGGACGGACGCTGGTGGAAGCACAAGCGGTCTCTGCATCATCCGAACGCCTGTCGTTTTACACCACGAACTGTGCTTCTGTGGAATTTGGAACCCACGCTGACCCTCTCCTTGAGGAATTGCTTACCTCACATAAGACGTGTTGGAAGGAAATAGAAACAGAGTACTTTGTTCTGTTGAGCTTACCTAGGGCAAGGGCGACCACGTCCTTGGCGAGTTAGGGATTCTAGAACTGTGTAACCGAAGCTGTTTGGAGGTCGGAAAATCAAACCGTCCCAAGGAAAAGTGCAGTGTGCTGCACCTTACTCTGCAAACACAGAGCGAGTCTGAAAGGTCTGCGATGCTGGATTTTGCATACAGGGCCCAGAGCATCGTGGAGGTACACAGTGTGCTGAAGCCGAAACGGTTGCTGCCACGAGGTGGCAAGGAGAACGATAAAGCCTCTTCCCCATAAACTGACACAGAACAGCAAATTAGGGCTCACGGAGCTGTTGCACTCCTTCACTTAGGCAAGGCAAGTCCAGCTCCTCCTTCGAGGCTTGTGCTCACATTGAGCTTCACATTTGCTATAGAGCAGAGCAGGATGAGCTTGCAACTTGGAAGTGCAAGCACAATGCTTCTTTCCACAAAACTAACTCATGGTCTACGCTGAGTCATGCTGGCATGTACTGAAAGGCCTGCCGTTACAAATGCTTTTCAGGTTGCTTTGACGCCTTATGAACGGAGCTTTCAAAACTGGGAAAAAAGCCTTTGGGATCACAGTCCCGTTTCGCTGTTGACTTCCATCCTTAGTACAAGCTGAGTCTAGCAAGTCCAAAGAGACACAATTAACCCAATGGCGCTTCGCTGATTCACGTTTTTCTATACCCGCTATTCTGGGTATAGTGAACTGCGTAAAGGACGGACGCAGGAGGATGTCCAAGAGGCCTCTGCATCATCCGTATGCCTGTCGTTTTACACCACGAACTGTGCTTCTGTGCAATTTGGAACGCACGCTGACCCTCCTCTTGAGGAATTGCTAACCTCACATAAGACGTGTTGGAAGGAAATAGAAACAGAGTGCTTTGTTCTGTTGAGCTTACCTAGGGCAAGGGCGACCACGTCCTTGGCGAGTTAGGGATTCTAGAACTGTGTAACCGAAGCTGTTTGGAGGTCGGAAAATCAAACCGTCCCAAGGAAAAGTGCAGTGTGCTGCACCTTACTCTGCAAACACAGAGCGAGTCTGAAAGGCCTGCGATGCTGGATTTTGCATACAGGGCCCAGAGCATCGTGGAGGTACACAGTGTGCTGAAGCGGAAACGGTTGCTGCCTCGAGGTGGCAAGGAGAACGATAAAGCCTCTTCCCCATAAACTGACACAGAACAGCAATTTAGGGCTCACGGAGCTCTTGCACTCCTTCACTTAGGCAGGCAAGTCCAGCTCTTCCTTCGAGGCTTGTGCTCACATTGAGCTTCAGATTTGCTATAGAGCAGAGCAGGATGAGCTTGCAACTTGGAAGTGCAAGCACAATGCTTCTTTCCACAAAACTAACTCATGGTCTACGCTGAGTCATGCTGGCATGTACTGAAAGGCCTGCCGTTACAAATGCTTTTCAGGTTGCTTTGACGCCTTATGAACGGAGCTTTCAAAACTGGGAAAAAAGCCTTTGGGATCACAGTCCCGTTTCGCTGTTGACTTCCAGCCTTAGTACAAGCTGAGTCTAGCAAGTCCAAAGAGACACAATTAACCCAATGGCCCTTCGCTGATTCCCGTTTTTCTATACCCGCTATTCTGGGTATAGTGAACTGCCTAAAGGACGGACGCTGGAGGATGTCCAAGAGGCCTCTGCATCATCCGTACGCCTGTCGTTTTACACCACCAACTGTGCTCCTGTGGAATTTGGAACGCACGCTGACCCTCCTCTTGAGGAATTGCTAAGCTCACATAAGACGTGTTGGAAGGAAATAGAAACAGAATGCTTTGTTCTGTTGAGCTTACCTAGGGCAAGGGCGACCACGTCCTTGTCGAGTTAGGGATTCTTGAACTGTGTAACCGAAGCTGTTTGGAGGTCGGAAAATCAAACCATCCCAAGGAAAAGTGCAGTGTGCTGCACCTTACTCTGCAAACACAGAGCGAGTCTGAAAGGCCTGCGATGCTGGATTTTGCATACAGGGCCAAGAGCATCGTGGAGGTACACAGTGTGCTGAAGCCGAAACGGTTGCTGCCACGAGGTGGCAAGGAGAACGATAAAGCCTCTTCCCCATAAACTGACACAGAACAGCAATTTAGGGCTCACGGAGCTGTTGCACTCCTTCACTTAGGCAAGGCAAGTCCAGCTCTTCCTTCGAGGCTTGTGCTCACATTGAGCTTCACATTTGCTATAGAGCAGAGCAGGATGAGCTTGCAACTTGGAAGTGCAAGCACAATGCTTCTTTCCACAAAACTAACTCATGGTCTACGCTGAGTCATGCTGGCATGTACTGAAAGGCCTGCCGTTACAAATGCTTTTCAGGTTGCTTTGACGTCTTATGAACGGAGCTTTCAAAACTGGGAAAAAAGCCTTTGGGATCACAGTCCCGTTTCGCTGTTGACTTCCAGCCTTAGTACAAGCTGAGTCTAGCAAGTCCAAAGAGACACAATTAACCCAATGGCCCTTCGCTGAATCACGTTTTTCTATACCTGCTATTCTGGGTATAGTGAACTGCCTAAAGAACGGACGCTGGAGGATGTCCAAGAGGCCTCTGCATCATCCGTACGCCTGTCGATTTACACCACCAACTGTGCTTCTGTGGAATTTGGAACGCACCCTGACCCTCCTGTTGAGGATTTGCTAACCTCACATAAGACGTGTTGGAAGGAAATAGAAACAGAGAACTTTGTTCTGTTGAGCTTACCTAGGGCAAGGGCGACCACCTCCTTGGCGAGTTATGGATTCTTGAACTGTGTTTCCGAAGCAGTTTGGAGGTCGGAAAATCAAACCGTACCAAGGAAAAGTGCAGTGTCTGCACCTTACTCTGCAAACACAGAGCGACTCTGAAAGGCCTGCGATGCTGGATTTTGCATACAGGGCCCAGAGCATCGTGGAGGTACACAGTGTGCTGAAGCCGAAACGGTTGCTGCCACGAGGTGGCAAGGAGAACGATAAAGCCTCTTCCCCATAAACTGACACAGAACAGCAATTTAGGGCTCACGGAGCTGTTGCACTCCTTCACTTAGGCAAGGCAAGTCTAGCTCTTCCTTCGAGGCTTGTGCTCACATTGAGCTTCACATTTGCTATAGAGCAGAGCAGGATGAGCTTGAAACTAGGAAGTGCAAGCACAATGCTTCTTTCCACAAAATTAACTCATGGTCTTCGCTGAGTCATGCTGGCATGTACTGAAAGGCCTGCCGTTACAAATGCTTTTCAGGTTGCTTTGACGCCTTATGAACGGAGCCTTCAAAACTGGGAAAAAAGCCTTTGGGATCACAGTCCCGTTTCGCTGTTGACTTCCAGCCTTAGTACAAGCTGAGTCTAGCAAGTCCAAAGAGACACAATTAACCCAATGGCCCTTCGCTGATTCACGTTTTTCTATACCCGCTATTCTGGGTATAGTGAACTGCCTAAAGGACGGACGCTGGTGGAAGCTCAAGCGGTCTCTGCATCATCCGTACGCCTGTCGTTTTACACCACGAACTGTGCTTCTGTGGAATTTGGAACCCACGCTGACCCTCTCCTTGAGGAATTGCTAAGCTCACATAAGACGTGTTGGAAGGAAATAGAAACAGAGTGCTTTGTACTGTTGAGCTTACCTAGGGCAAGGGCGACCACGTCCTTGGCGAGTTAGGGATTCTTGAACTGTGTTTCCGAAGCTGTTTGGAGGTCGGAAAAATCAAACCGTCCCAAGGAAAAGTGCAGTGTGCTGCACCTTACTCTGCAAACACAGAGCGACTCTGAAAGGCCTGCGATGCTGGATTTTGCATACAGGGCCCAGAGCATCGTGGAGGTACACAGTGTGCTGAAGCCGAAACGGTTGCTGCCTCGAGGTGGCAAGGAGAACGATAAAGCCTCTTCCCCATAAACTGACACAGAACAGCAATTTAGGGCTCACGGAGCTCTTGCACTCCTTCACTTAGGCAGGCAAGTCCAGCTCTTCCTTCGAGGCTTGTGCTCACATTGAGCTTCACATTTGCTATAGAGCAGAGCAGGATGAGCTTGCAACTTGGAAGTGCAAGCACAATGCTTCTTTCCACAAAACTAACTCATGGTCTACGCTGAGTCATGCTGGCATGTACTGAAAGGCCTGCCGTTACAAATGCTTTTCAGGTTGCTTTGACGTCTTATGAACGGAGCTTTCAAAACTGGGAAAAAAGCCTTTGGGATCACAGTCCCGTTTCGCTGTTGACTTCCAGCCTTAGTACAAGCTGAGTCTAGCAAGTCCAAAGAGACACAATTAACCCAATGGCCCTTCGCTGAATCACGTTTTTCTATACCTGCTATTCTGAGTATAGTGAACTGCCTAAAGAACGGACGCTGGAGGATGTCCAAGAGGCCTCTGCATCATCCGTACGCCTGTCGTTTTACACGACCAACTGTGCTTCTGTGGAATTTGGAACGCACGCTGACCCTCCTGTTGAGGATTTGCTAACCTCACATAAGACGTGTTGGAAGGAAATAGAAACAGAGAACTTTGTTCTGTTGAGCTTACCTAGGGCAAGGGCGACCACCTCCTTGGCGAGTTACGGATTCTTGAACTGTGTTTCCGAAGCAGTTTGGAGGTCGGAAAATCAAACCGTCCCAAGGAAAAGTGCAGTGTCTGCACCTTACTCTGCAAACACAGAGCGACTCTGAAAGGCCTGCGATGCTGGATTTTGCATACAGGGCCCAGAGCATCGTGGAGGTACACAGTGTGCTGAAGCCGAAACGGTTGCTGCCACGAGGTGGCAAGGAAAACGATAAAGCCTCTTCCCCATAAACTGACACAGAACAGCAATTTAGGGCTCACGGAGCTGTTGCACTCCTTCACTTAGGCAAGGGAAGTCCAGCTCTTCCTTCGAGGCTTGTGCTCACATTGAGCTTCACATTTGCTATAGAGCAGAGCAGGATGAGCTTGAAACTAGGAAGTGCAAGCACAATGCTTCTTTCCACAAAATTAACTCATGGTCTTCGCTGAGTCATGCTGGCATGTACTGAAAGGCCTGCGGTTACAAATGCTTTTCAGGTTGCTTTGACGCCTTATGAACGGAGCCTTCAAAACTGGGAAAAAAGCCTTTGGGATCACAGTCCCGTTTCGCTGTTGACTTCCAGCCTTAGTACAAGCTGAGTCTAGCAAGTCCAAAGAGACACAATTAACCCAATGGCCCTTCGCTGATTCACGTTTTTCTATTCCCGCTATTCTGGGTATAGTGAACTGCCTAAAGGACGGACGCTGGTGGAAGCTCAAGCGGTCTCTGCATCATCCGAACGCCTGTCGTTTTACACCACGAACTGTGCTTCTGTGGAATTTGGAACCCACGCTGACCCTCTCCTTGAGGAATTGCTAAGCTCACATAAGACGTGTTGGAAGGAAATAGAAACAGAGTGCTTTGTTCTGTTGAGCTTACCTAGGGCAAGGGCGACCACGTCCTTGGCGAGTTAGGGATTCTTGAACTGTGTTTCCGAAGCTGTTTGGAGGTCGGAAAATCAAACCGTCCCAAGGAAAAGTGCAGTGTGCTGCACCTTACTCTGCAAACACAGAGCGACTCTGAAAGGCCTGCGATGCTGGATTTTGCATACAGGGCCCAGAGCATCGTGGAGGTACACAGTGTGCTGAAGCCGAAACGGTTGCTGCCTCGAGATGGCAAGGAGAACGATAAAGCCGCTTCCCCATAAACTGACACAGAAGAGCAATTTAGGGCTCACGGAACTGTTGCACTCCTTCACTTAGGCAAGGCAAGTCCAGCTCTTCCTTCGAGGCTTGTGCTCACATTGAGCTTCACATTTGCTATAGAGCAGAGCAGGATGAGCTTGCAACTTGGAAGTGCAAGCACAATGCTTCTTTCCAGAAAACTCACTCATGGTCTTCGATGAGTCATGCTGGCATGTACTGAAAGGCCTGCCGTTACAAATGCTTTTCAGGTTGCTTTGACGCCTTATGAACGGAGCTTTCAAAACTGGGAAAAAAGCCTTTGGGATCACAGTCCCGTTTCGCTGTTGACTTCCAGCCTTAGTACAAGCTGAGTCTAGCATTCCAAAGAGACACAATTAACCCAATTGCCCTTCACTGATTCACGTTTTTCTATACCCGTTATTCTGGGTATAGTGAACTGCCTAAAGGACGGATGCTGGAGGATGTCCAAGAGGCCTCTGCATCATCCGTACGCCTGTCATTTTACACCACGAACTGTGCTTCTGTGGAATTTGGAACGCACGCTGACCCTCCGCTTGAGGAATTGCTAACCTCACATAAGACGTGTTGGAAGGAAATAGAAACAGAGTGCTTTGTTCTGTTGAGCTTACCTAGGGCAAGGGCGACCACGTCCTTGGCGAGTTAGGGATTCTTGAACTGTGTTTCCGAAGCTGTTTGGAGGTCGGAAAATCAAACCGTCCCAAGGAACAGTGCAGTGTGCTGCACCTTACTCTGCAAACACAGAGCGAGTCTGAAAGGCCTGCGATGCTGGATTTTGCATACAGGGCCCAGAGCATCGTGGAGGTACACAGTGTGTTGAAGCCGAAACGGTTGCTGCCACGAGGTGGCAAGGAGAACGATAAAGCCGCTTCCCCATAAACTGACACAGAACAGCAATTTAGGGCTCATGGAGCTGTTGCACTCCTTCACTTAGGCAAGGCAAGTCCAGCTCTTCCTTCGAGGCTTGTGCTCACATTGAGCTTCACATTTGCTATAGAGCAGAGCAGGATGAGCTTGCAACTTGGAAGTGCAAGCACAATGCTTCTTTCCACAAAACTAACTCATGGTCTACGCTGAGTCATGCTGGCATGTACTGAAAGGCCTGCGGTTACAAATGCTTTTCAGGTTGCTTTGACGCCTTATGAACGGAGTTTTCAAAACTGGGAAAAAAGCCTTTGGGATCACAGTCCCGTTTCGCTGTTGACTTCCAGCCTTAGTACAAGCTGAGTCTAGCAAGTCCAAAGAGACACAATTAACCCAATGGCCCTTCGCTGAATCACGTTTTTCTATACCAGCTATTCTGGGTATAGTGAACTGCCTAAAGGACGGACGCTGGAGGATGTCCAAGAGGCCTCTGCATCATCCGTACGCCTGTCGTGTTACACCAACTGTGCTTCTGTGGAATTTGGAACGCACGCTGACCCTCCTCTTGAGGAATTGCTAACCTCACATAAGACGTGTTGGAAGGAAATAGAAACAGAGTGCTTTGTTCTGTTGAGCTTACCTAGGGCAAGGGCGACCACGTCCTTGGCGAGTTAGGGTTTCTTGAACTGTGTAACCGAAGCTGTTTGGAGGTGGGAAAATCAAACCGTCCCAAGGAACAGTGCAGTGTGCTGCACCATACTCTGCAAACACAGAGCGACTCTGAAAGGCCTGCGATGCTGGATTTTGCATAAAGGGCCCAGAGCATCGTGGAGGTACACAGTGTGCTGAAGCCGAAACGGTTGCTGCCACGAGGTGGCAAGGAGAACGATAAAGCCTCTTCCCCATAAACTGACACAGAACAGCAATTTAGGGCTCACGGAGCTGTTGCACTCCTTCACTTAGGCAAGGCAAGTCCAGCTCTTCCTTCGAGGCTTGTGCTCACATCGAGCTTCACATTTGCTATAGAGCAGAGCAGGATGAGCTTGCAACTTGGAAGTGCAAGCACAATGCTTCTTTCCACAAAAATAACTCATGGTCTACGCTGAGTCATGCTGGCATGTACTGAAAGGCCTGCCGTTACAAATGCTTTTCAGGTTGCTTTGACGCCTTATGAACGGAGCTTTCAAAACTGGGAAAAAAGCCTTTGGGATCACAGTCCCGTTTCGCTGTTGACTTCCAGCCTTAGTACAAGCTGAGTCTAGCAAGTCCAAAGAGACACAATTAACCCAATGGCCCTTCGCTGATTCCCGTTTTTCTATACCCGCTATTCTGGGTATAGTGAACTGCCTAAAGGACGGACGCTGGAGGATGTCCAAGAGGCCTCTGCATCATCCGTACGCCTGTCGTTTTACACCACCAACTGTGCTCCTGTGGAATTTGGAACGCACGCTGACCCTCCTCTTGAGGAATTGCTAAGCTCACATAAGACGTGTTGGAAGGAAATAGAAACAGAATGCTTTGTTCTGTTGAGCTTACCTAGGGCAAGGGCGACCACGTCCTTGTCGAGTTAGGGATTCTAGAACTGTGTAACCGAAGCTGTTTGGAGGTCGGAAAATCAAACCATCCCAAGGAAAAGTGCAGTGTGCTGCACCTTACTCTGCAAACACAGAGCGAGTCTGAAAGGCCTGCGATGCTGGATTTTGCATACAGGGCCAAGAGCATCGTGGAGGTACACAGTGTGCTGAAGCCGAAACGGTTGCTGCCACGAGGTGGCAAGGAGAACGATAAAGCCTCTTCCCCATAAACTGACACAGAACAGCAATTTAGGGCTCACGGAGCTGTTGCACTCCTTCACTTAGGCAAGGCAAGTCCAGCTCTTCCTTCGAGGCTTGTGCTCACATTGAGCTTCACATTTGCTATAGAGCAGAGCAGGATGAGCTTGCAACTTGGAAGTGCAAGCACAATGCTTCTTTCCACAAAACTAACTCATGGTCTACGCTGAGTCATGCTGGCATGTACTGAAAGGCCTGCCGTTACAAATGCTTTTCAGGTTGCTTTGACGTCTTATGAACGGAGCTTTCAAAACTGGGAAAAAAGCCTTTGGGATCACAGTCCCGTTTCGCTGTTGACTTCCAGCCTTAGTACAAGCTGAGTCTAGCAAGTCCAAAGAGACACAATTAACCCAATGGCCCTTCGCTGAATCACGTTTTTCTATACCTGCTATTCTGGGTATAGTGAACTGCCTAAAGAACGGACGCTGGAGGATGTCCAAGAGGCCTCTGCATCATCCGTACGCCTGTCGATTTACACCACCAACTGTGCTTCTGTGGAATTTGGAACGCACCCTGACCCTCCTGTTGAGGATTTGCTAACCTCACATAAGACGTGTTGGAAGGAAATAGAAACAGAGAACTTTGTTCTGTTGAGCTTACCTAGGGCAAGGGCGACCACCTCCTTGGCGAGTTATGGATTCTTGAACTGTGTTTCCGAAGCAGTTTGGAGGTCGGAAAATCAAACCGTCCCAAGGAAAAGTGCAGTGTCTGCACCTTACTCTGCAAACACAGAGCGACTCTGAAAGGCCTGCGATGCTGGATTTTGCATACAGGGCCCAGAGCATCGTGGAGGTACACAGTGTGCTGAAGCCGAAACGGTTGCTGCCACGAGGTGGCAAGGAGAACGATAAAGCCTCTTCCCCATAAACTGACACAGAACAGCAATTTAGGGCTCACGGAGCTGTTGCACTCCTTCACTTAGGCAAGGAAAGTCTAGCTCTTCCTTCGAGGCTTGTGCTCACATTGAGCTTCACATTTGCTATAGAGCAGAGCAGGATGAGCTTGAAACTAGGAAGTGCAAGCACAATGCTTCTTTCCACAAAATTAACTCATGGTCTTCGCTGAGTCATGCTGGCATGTACTGAAAGGCCTGCCGTTACAAATGCTTTTCAGGTTGCTTTGACGCCTTATGAACGGAGCCTTCAAAACTGGGAAAAAAGCCTTTGGGATCACAGTCCCGTTTCGCTGTTGACTTCCAGCCTTAGTACAAGCTGAGTCTAGCAAGTCCAAAGAGACACAATTAACCCAATGGCCCTTCGCTGATTCACGTTTTTCTATACCCGCTATTCTGGGTATAGTGAACTGCCTAAAGGACGGACGCTGGTGGAAGCTCAAGCGGTCTCTGCATCATCCGTACGCCTGTCGTTTTACACCACGAACTGTGCTTCTGTGGAATTTGGAACCCACGCTGACCCTCTCCTTGAGGAATTGCTAAGCTCACATAAGACGTGTTGGAAGGAAATAGAAACAGAGTGCTTTGTACTGTTGAGCTTACCTAGGGCAAGGGCGACCACGTCCTTGGCGAGTTAGGGATTCTTGAACTGTGTTTCCGAAGCTGTTTGGAGGTCGGAAAAATCAAACCGTCCCAAGGAAAAGTGCAGTGTGCTGCACCTTACTCTGCAAACACAGAGCGACTCTGAAAGGCCTGCGATGCTGGATTTTGCATACAGGGCCCAGAGCATCGTGGAGGTACACAGTGTGCTGAAGCCGAAACGGTTGCTGCCTCGAGGTGGCAAGGAGAACGATAAAGCCTCTTCCCCATAAACTGACACAGAACAGCAATTTAGGGCTCACGGAGCTCTTGCACTCCTTCACTTAGGCAGGCAAGTCCAGCTCTTCCTTCGAGGCTTGTGCTCACATTGAGCTTCACATTTGCTATAGAGCAGAGCAGGATGAGCTTGCAACTTGGAAGTGCAAGCACAATGCTTCTTTCCACAAAACTAACTCATGGTCTACGCTGAGTCATGCTGGCATGTACTGAAAGGCCTGCCGTTACAAATGCTTTTCAGGTTGCTTTGACGTCTTATGAACGGAGCTTTCAAAACTGGGAAAAAAGCCTTTGGGATCACAGTCCCGTTTCGCTGTTGACTTCCAGCCTTAGTACAAGCTGAGTCTAGCAAGTCCAAAGAGACACAATTAACCCAATGGCCCTTCGCTGAATCACGTTTTTCTATACCTGCTATTCTGGGTATAGTGAACTGCCTAAAGAACGGACGCTGGAGGATGTCCAAGAGGCCTCTGCATCATCCGTACGCCTGTCGTTTTACACGACCAACTGTGCTTCTGTGGAATTTGGAACGCACGCTGACCCTCCTGTTGAGGATTTGCTAACCTCACATAAGACGTGTTGGAAGGAAATAGAAACAGAGAACTTTGTTCTGTTGAGCTTACCTAGGGCAAGGGCGACCACCTCCTTGGCGAGTTACGGATTCTTGAACTGTGTTTCCGAAGCAGTTTGGAGGTCGGAAAATCAAACCGTCCCAAGGAAAAGTGCAGTGTCTGCACCTTACTCTGCAAACACAGAGCGACTCTGAAAGGCCTGCGATGCTGGATTTTGCATACAGGGCCCAGAGCATCGTGGAGGTACACAGTGTGCTGAAGCCGAAACGGTTGCTGCCACGAGGTGGCAAGGAAAACGATAAAGCCTCTTCCCCATAAACTGACACAGAACAGCAATTTAGGGCTCACGGAGCTGTTGCACTCCTTCACTTAGGCAAGGGAAGTCCAGCTCTTCCTTCGAGGCTTGTGCTCACATTGAGCTTCACATTTGCTATAGAGCAGAGCAGGATGAGCTTGAAACTAGGAAGTGCAAGCACAATGCTTCTTTCCACAAAATTAACTCATGGTCTTCGCTGAGTCATGCTGGCATGTACTGAAAGGCCTGCGGTTACAAATGCTTTTCAGGTTGCTTTGACGCCTTATGAACGGAGCCTTCAAAACTGGGAAAAAAGCCTTTGGGATCACAGTCCCGTTTCGCTGTTGACTTCCAGCCTTAGTACAAGCTGAGTCTAGCAAGTCCAAAGAGACACAATTAACCCAATGGCCCTTCGCTGATTCACGTTTTTCTATTCCCGCTATTCTGGGTATAGTGAACTGCCTAAAGGACGGACGCTGGTGGAAGCTCAAGCGGTCTCTGCATCATCCGAACGCCTGTCGTTTTACACCACGAACTGTGCTTCTGTGGAATTTGGAACCCACGCTGACCCTCTCCTTGAGGAATTGCTAAGCTCACATAAGACGTGTTGGAAGGAAATAGAAACAGAGTGCTTTGTTCTGTTGAGCTTACCTAGGGCAAGGGCGACCACGTCCTTGGCGAGTTAGGGATTCTTGAACTGTGTTTCCGAAGCTGTTTGGAGGTCGGAAAATCAAACCGTCCCAAGGAAAAGTGCAGTGTGCTGCACCTTACTCTGCAAACACAGAGCGACTCTGAAAGGCCTGCGATGCTGGATTTTGCATACAGGGCCCAGAGCATCGTGGAGGTACACAGTGTGCTGAAGCCGAAACGGTTGCTGCCTCGAGATGGCAAGGAGAACGATAAAGCCGCTTCCCCATAAACTGACACAGAAGAGCAATTTAGGGCTCACGGAGCTGTTGCACTCCTTCACTTAGGCAAGGCAAGTCCAGCTCTTCCTTCGAGGCTTGTGCTCACATTGAGCTTCACATTTGCTATAGAGCAGAGCAGGATGAGCTTGCAACTTGGAAGTGCAAGCACAATGCTTCTTTCCAGAAAACTCACTCATGGTCTTCGATGAGTCATGCTGGCATGTACTGAAAGGCCTGCCGTTACAAATGCTTTTCAGGTTGCTTTGACGCCTTATGAACGGAGCTTTCAAAACTGGGAAAAAAGCCTTTGGGATCACAGTCCCGTTTCGCTGTTGACTTCCAGCCTTAGTACAAGCTGAGTCTAGCATTCCAAAGAGACACAATTAACCCAATTGCCCTTCACTGATTCACGTTTTTCTATACCCGTTATTCTGGGTATAGTGAACTGCCTAAAGGACGGACGCTGGAGGATGTCCAAGAGGCCTCTGCATCATCCGTACGCCTGTCATTTTACACCACGAACTGTGCTTCTGTGGAATTTGGAACGCACGCTGATCCTCCGCTTGAGGAATTGCTAACCTCACATAAGACGTGTTGGAAGGAAATAGAAACAGAGTGCTTTGTTCTGTTGAGCTTACCTAGGGCAAGGGCGACCACGTCCTTGGCGAGTTAGGGATTCTTGAACTGTGTTTCCGAAGCTGTTTGGAGGTCGGAAAATCAAACCGTCCCAAGGAACAGTGCAGTGTGCTGCACCTTACTCTGCAAACACAGAGCGAGTCTGAAAGGCCTGCGATGCTGGATTTTGCATACAGGGCCCAGAGCATCGTGGAGGTACACAGTGTGTTGAAGCCGAAACGGTTGCTGCCACGAGGTGGCAAGGAGAACGATAAAGCCGCTTCCCCATAAACTGACACAGAACAGCAATTTAGGGCTCATGGAGCTGTTGCACTCCTTCACTTAGGCAAGGCAAGTCCAGCTCTTCCTTCGAGGCTTGTGCTCACATTGAGCTTCACATTTGCTATAGAGCAGAGCAGGATGAGCTTGCAACTTGGAAGTGCAAGCACAATGCTTCTTTCCACAAAACTAACTCATGGTCTACGCTGAGTCATGCTGGCATGTACTGAAAGGCCTGCGGTTACAAATGCTTTTCAGGTTGCTTTGACGCCTTATGAACGGAGTTTTCAAAACTGGGAAAAAAGCCTTTGGGATCACAGTCCCGTTTCGCTGTTGACTTCCAGCCTTAGTACAAGCTGAGTCTAGCAAGTCCAAAGAGACACAATTAACCCAATGGCCCTTCGCTGAATCACGTTTTTCTATACCAGCTATTCTGGGTATAGTGAACTGCCTAAAGGACGGACGCTGGAGGATGTCCAAGAGGCCTCTGCATCATCCGTACGCCTGTCGTGTTACACCAACTGTGCTTCTGTGGAATTTGGAACGCACGCTGACCCTCCTCTTGAGGAATTGCTAACCTCACATAAGACGTGTTGGAAGGAAATAGAAACAGAGTGCTTTGTTCTGTTGAGCTTACCTAGGGCAAGGGCGACCACGTCCTTGGCGAGTTAGGGTTTCTTGAACTGTGTAACCGAAGCTGTTTGGAGGTGGGAAAATCAAACCGTCCCAAGGAACAGTGCAGTGTGCTGCACCATACTCTGCAAACACAGAGCGACTCTGAAAGGCCTGCGATGCTGGATTTTGCATAAAGGGCCCAGAGCATCGTGGAGGTACACAGTGTGCTGAAGCCGAAACGGTTGCTGCCACGAGGTGGCAAGGAGAACGATAAAGCCTCTTCCCCATAAACTGACACAGAACAGCAATTTAGGGCTCACGGAGCTGTTGCACTCCTTCACTTAGGCAAGGCAAGTCCAGCTCTTCCTTCGAGGCTTGTGCTCACATCGAGCTTCACATTTGCTATAGAGCAGAGCAGGATGAGATGGCAACTAGGAAGTGCAAGCACAATGCTTCTTTCCACAAAACTAACTCATGGTCTACGCTGAGTCATGCTGGCATGTACTGCAAGGCCTGCCGTTACAAATGTTTTTGAGGTTGCTTTGACGCCTTTTGAACGGAGCTTTCAAAACTGGGAAAAAAGCCTTTGGGAGCACAGTCCCGTTTCGCTGTTGACTTCCAGCCTTAGTACAAGCTGAGTCTAGCAAGTCCAAAGAGACACAATTAACCCAATGGCCCTTCGCTGATTCACGTTTTTCTATACCCGCTATTCTGGGTATAGTGAACTGCCTAAAGGACGGACGCTGGAGGATGTCCAAGAGGCCTCTGCATCATCCGTACGCCTGTCGTTTTACACCACCAACTGTGCTTCTGTGGAATTTGGAACGCACGCTGACCCTCCTCTTGAGGAATTGCTAACCTCACATAAGACGTGTTGGAAGGAAATAGAAACAGAGTGCTTTGTTCTGTTGAGCTTACCTAGGGCAAGGGCGACCACGTCCTTGGCGAGTTAGGGATTCTTGAACTGTGTTTCCGAAGCTGTTTGGAGGTGGGAAAATCAAACCGTCCCAAGGAACAATGCAGTGTGCGGCACCATACTCTGCAAACACAGAGCGACTCTGAAAGGCCTGCGATGCTGGATTTTGCATAAAGGGCCCAGAGCATCGTGGAGGTACACAGTGTGCTGAAGCCGAAACGGTTGCTGCCACGAGGTGGCAAGGAGAACGATAAAGCCTCTTCCCCATAAACTGACACAGAACAGCAATTTAGGGCTCACGGAGCTGTTGCACTCCTTCACTTAGGCAACGCAAGTCCAGCTCTTCCTTCGAGGCTTGTGCTCACATCGAGCTTCACATTTGCTATAGAGCAGAGCAGGATGAGCTTGCAACTAGGAAGTGCAAGCACAATGCTTCTCTCCACAAAACTAACTCATGGTCTACGCTGAGTCATGCTGGCATGTACTGAAAGGCCTGCCGTTACAAATGTTTTTGAGGTTGCTTTGACGCCTTTTGAAAGGAGCTTTCAAAACTGGGAAAAAAGCCTTTGGGAGCACAGTCCCGTTTCGCTGTTGACTTCCAGCCTTAGTACAAGCTGAGTCTAGCAAGTCCAAAGAGACACAATTAACCCAATGGCCCTTCGCTGAATCATGTTTTTCTATACCCGCTATTCTGGGTATAGTGAACTGCCTAAAGGACGGACGCTGGAGGATGTCCAAGAGGCCTCTGCATCATCCGTACGCCTGTCGTTTTACACCACCAACTGTGCTTCTGTGGAATTTGGAACCCACGCTGACCCTCCTCTTGAGGAATTGCTAACCTCACATAAGACGTGTTGAAAGGAAATAGAAACAGAGTGCTTTGTTCTGTTGAGCTTACCTAGGGCAAGGGCGACCACGTCCTTGGCGAGTTAGGGATTCTTGAACTGTGTTTCCGAAGCTGTTTGGAGGTGGGAAAATCAAACCGTCCCAAGGAACAGTGCAGGGTGCTACACCATACTCTGCAAACACAGAGCGACTCTGAAAGGCCTGCGATGCTGGATTTTGCATACAGGGCCCAGAGCATCGTGGAGGTACACAGTGTGCTGAAGCCGAAACGGTTGCTGCCACGAGGTGGCAAGGAGAACGATAAAGCCTCTTCCCCATAAACTGACACAGAACAGCAATTTAGGGCTCACGGAGCTGTTGCACTCCTTCACTTAGGCAAGGCAAGTCCAGCTCTTCCTTCGAGGCTTGTGCTCACATTGAGCTTCACATTTGCTATAGAGCAGAGCAGGATGAGCTTGCAACTTGGAAGTGCAAGCACAATGCTTCTTTCCACAAAACTAACTCATGGTCTACGCTGAGTCATGCTGGCATGTACTGAAAGGCCTGCCGTTACAAATGTTTTTGAGGTTGCTTTGACGCCTTTTGAACGGAGCTTTCAAAACTGGGAAAAAAGCCTTTGGGATCACAGTCCCGTTTCGCTGTTGACTTCCAGCCTTAGTACAAGCTGAGTCTAGCAAGTCCAAAGAGACACAATTAACCCAATGGCCCTTCGCTGAATCACCTTTTTCTATACCCGCTATTCTGGGTATAGTGAACTGCCTAAAGGACGGACGCTGGAGGATGTCCAAGAGGCCTCTGCATCATCCGTACGCCTGTCGTTTTACACCACCAACTGTACTTCTGTGGAATTTGGAACGCACGCTGACCCTCCTCTTGAGGAATTGCTAACCTCACATAAGACGTGTTGGAAGGAAATAGAAACAGAGTGCATTGTTCTGTTGAGCTTACCTAGGGCAAGGGCGACCACGTCCTTGGCGAGTTAGGGATTCGAGAACTGTGTAACCGAAGCTGTTTGGAGGTCGGAAAATCAAACCGTCCCAAGGAAATGTGCAGTGTGCTGCACCTTACTCTGCAAACACAGAGCGACTCTGAAAGGCCTGCGATGCTGGATTTTGCATACAGGGCCCAGAGCATCGTGGAGGTACACAGTGTGCTGAAGCCGAAACGGTTGCTGCCACGAGGTGGCAAGGAGAACGATAAAGCCTCTTCCCCATAAACTGACACAGAACAGCAATTTAGGGCTCACGGAGCTGTTGCACTCCTTCACTTAGGCAAGGCAAGTCCAGCTCTTCCTTCGAGGCTTGTGCTCACATTGAGCTTCACATTTGCTATAGAGCAGAGCAGGATGAGCTTGCAACTTGGAAGTGCAAGCACAATGCTTCTTTCCACAAAACTAACTCATGGTCTACGCTGAGTCATGCTGGCATGTACTGAAATGCCTGCCGTTACAAATGCTTTTCAGGTTGCTTTGACGCCTTATGAACGGAGCTTTCAAAACTGGGAAAAAAGCCTTTGGGATCACAGTCCCGATTCGCTGTTGACTTCCAGCCTTAGTACAAGCTGAGTCTAGCAAGTCCAAAGAGACACAATTAACCCAATGGCCCTTCGCTGATTCCCGTTTTTCTATACCCGCTATTCTGGGTATAGTGAACTGCCTAAAGGACGGACGCTGGAGGATGTCCAAGAGGCCTCTGCATCATCCGTACGCCTGTCGTTTTACACCACCAACTGTGCTCCTGTGGAATTTGGAACGCACGCTGACCCTCCTCTTGAGGAATTGCTAACCTCACATAAGACGTGTTGGAAGGAAATAGAAACAGAGTACTTTGTTCTGTTGAGCTTACCTAGGGCAAGGGCGACCACGTCCTTGGTGAATTAGGGATTCTTGAACTGTGTTTCCGAAGCTGTTTGGAGGTCGGAAAATCAAACCGTCCCAAGGAAAAGTGCAGTGTGCTGCACCTTACTCTGCAAACTCAGAGCAACTCTGAAAGGCCTGCGATGCTTGATTTTCATACAGGGCCCAGAGCATCGTGGAGGTACACAGTGTGCTGAAGAGGAAACGGTTGCTGCCTCGAGGTGGCAAGGAGAACGATAACGCCTCTTCCCCATAAACTGACACAGAACAGCAATTTAGGGCTCACGGAGCTCTTGCACTCCTTCACTTAGGCAGGCAAGTCCAGCTCTTACTTCGAGGCTTGTGCTCACATTGAGCTTCTCATTTGCTATAGAGCAGAGCAGGATGAGCTTGCAACTTGGAAGTGCAAGCACAATGCTTCTTTCCACAAAACTAACTCATGGTCTACGCTGAGTCATGCTGGCATGTACTGAAAGGCCTGCCGTTACAAATGCTTTTCAGGTTGCTTTGACGCCTTATGAACGGAGCTTTCAAAACTGGGAAAAAAGCCTTTGGGATCACAGTCCCGTTTCGCTGTTGACTTCTAGCCTTAGTACAAGCTGAGTCTAGCAAGTCCAAAGAGACACAATTAACCCAATGGCCCTTCGCTGATTCACGTTTTTCTATACCCGCTATTCTGGGTATAGTGAACTGCCTAAAGGACGGACGCTGGAGGATGTCCAAGAGGCCTCTGCATCATCCGTACGCCTGTCGTTTTACACCACCAACTGTGCTTCTGTGGAATTTGGAACGCACGCTGACCCTCCTCTTGAGGAATTGCTAACCTCACATAAGACGTGTTGGAAGGAAATAGAAACAGAGTGCTTTGTTCTGTTGAGCTTACCTAGGGCAAGGGCGACCACGTCCTTGGCGAGTTAGGGATTCTTGAACTGTGTTTCCGAAGCTGTTTGGAGGTGGGAAAATCAAACCGTCCCAAGGAACAGTGCAGTGTGCGGCACCATACTCTGCAAACACAGAGCGACTCTGAAAGGCCTGCGATGCTGGATTTTGCATAAAGGGCCCAGAGCATCGTGGAGGTACACAGTGTGCTGAAGCCGAAACGGTTGCTGCCACGAGGTGGCAAGGAGAACGATAAAGCCTCTTCCCCATAAACTGACACAGAACAGCAATTTAGGGCTCACGGAGCTGTTGCACTCCTTCACTTAGGCAACGCAAGTCCAGCTCTTCCTTCGAGGCTTGTGCTCACATCGAGCTTCACATTTGCTATAGAGCAGAGCAGGATGAGCTTGCAACTAGGAAGTGCAAGCACAATGCTTCTCTCCACAAAACTAACTCATGGTCTACGCTGAGTCATGCTGGCATGTACTGAAAGGCCTGCCGTTACAAATGTTTTTGAGGTTGCTTTGACGCCTTTTGAAAGGAGCTTTCAAAACTGGGAAAAAAGCCTTTGGGAGCACAGTCCCGTTTCGCTGTTGACTTCCAGCCTTAGTACAAGCTGAGTCTAGCAAGTCCAAAGAGACACAATTAACCCAATGGCCCTTCGCTGAATCACGTTTTTCTATACCCGCTATTCTGGGTATAGTGAACTGCCTAAAGGACGGACGCTGGAGGATGTCCAAGAGGCCTCTGCATCATCCGTACGCCTGTCGTTTTACACCACCAACTGTGCTTCTGTGGAATTTGGAACCCACGCTGACCCTCCTCTTGAGGAATTGCTAACCTCACATAAGACGTGTTGAAAGGAAATAGAAACAGAGTGCTTTGTTCTGTTGAGCTTACCTAGGGCAAGGGCGACCACGTCCTTGGCGAGTTAGGGATTCTTGAACTGTGTTTCCGAAGCTGTTTGGAGGTGGGAAAATCAAACCGTCCCAAGGAACAGTGCAGGGTGCTACACCATACTCTGCAAACACAGAGCGACTCTGAAAGGCCTGCGATGCTGGATTTTGCATACAGGGCCCAGAGCATCGTGGAGGTACACAGTGTGCTGAAGCCGAAACGGTTGCTGCCACGAGGTGGCAAGGAGAACGATAAAGCCTCTTCCCCATAAACTGACACAGAACAGCAATTTAGGGCTCACGGAGCTGTTGCACTCCTTCACTTAGGCAAGGCAAGTCCAGCTCTTCCTTCGAGGCTTGTGCTCACATTGAGCTTCACATTTGCTATAGAGCAGAGCAGGATGAGCTTGCAACTTGGAAGTGCAAGCACAATGCTTCTTTCCACAAAACTAACTCATGGTCTACGCTGAGTCATGCTGGCATGTACTGAAAGGCCTGCCGTTACAAATGTTTTTGAGGTTGCTTTGACGCCTTTTGAACGGAGCTTTCAAAACTGGGAAAAAAGCCTTTGGGATCACAGTCCCGTTTCGCTGTTGACTTCCAGCCTTAGTACAAGCTGAGTCTAGCAAGTCCAAAGAGACACAATTAACCCAATGGCCCTTCGCTGAATCACCTTTTTCTATACCCGCTATTCTGGGTATAGTGAACTGCCTAAAGGACGGACGCTGGAGGATGTCCAAGAGGACTCTGCATCATCCGTACGCCTGTCGTTTTACACCACCAACTGTGCTTCTGTGGAATTTGGAACGCACGCTGACCCTCCTCTTGAGGAATTGCGAACCTCACATAAGACGTGTTGGAAGGAAATAGAAACAGAGTACTTTGTTCTGTTGAGCTTACCTAGGGCAAGGGCGACCACGTCCTTGGTGAATTAGGGATTCTTGAACTGTGTTTCCGAAGCTGTTTGGAGGTCGGAAAATCAAACCGTCCCAAGGAAAAGTGCAGTGTGCTGCACCTTACTCTGCAAACACAGAGCGAGTCTGAAAGGCCTGCGATGCTGGATTTTGCATACAGGGCCCAGAGCATCGTGGAGGTACACAGTGTGCTGAAGCCGAAACGGTTGCTGCCTCGAGGTGGCAAGGAGAACGATAAAGCCTCTTCCCCATAAACTGACACAGAACAGCAATTTAGGGCTCACGGAGCTCTTGCACTCCTTCACTTAGGCAGGCAAGTCCAGCTCTTACTTCGAGGCTTGTGCTCACATTGAGCTTCTCATTTGCTATAGAGCAGAGCAGGATGAGCTTGCAACTTGGAAGTGCAAGCACAATGCTTCTTTCCACAAAACTAACTCATGGTCTACGCTGAGTCATGCTGGCATGTACTGAAAGGCCTGCCGTTACAAATGCTTTTCAGGTTGCTTTGACGCCTTATGAACGGAGCTTTCAAAACTGGGAAAAAAGCCTTTGGGATCACAGTCCCGTTTCGCTGTTGACTTCCAGCCTTAGTACAAGCTGAGTCTAGCAAGTCCAAAGAGACACAATTAACCCAATGGCCCTTCGCTGATTCACGTTTTTCTATACCCGCTATTCTGGGTATAGTGAACTGCCTAAAGGACGGACGCTGGAGGATGTCCAAGAGGCCTCTGCATCATCCGTACGCCTGTCGTTTTACACCACCAACTGTACTTCTGTGGAATTTGGAACGCACGCTGACCCTCCTCTTGAGGAATTGCTGACCTCACATAAGACGTGTTGGAAGGAAATAGAAACAGAGTGCATTGTTCTGTTGAGCTTACCTAGGGCAAGGGCGACCACGTCCTTGGCGAGTTAGGGATTCGAGAACTGTGTAACCGAAGCTGTTTGGAGGTCGGAAAATCAAACCGTCCCAAGGAAAAGTGCAGTGTGCTGCACCTTACTCTGCAAACACAGAGCGAGTCTGAAAGGCCTGCGATGCTGGATTTTGCATACAGGGCCCAGAGCATCGTGGAGGTACACAGTGTGCTGAAGCCGAAACGGTTGCTGCCACGAGGTGGCAAGGAGAACGATAAAGCCTCTTCCCCATAAACTGACACAGAACAGTAATTTAGGGCTCACGGAGCTGTTGCACTCCTTCACTTAGGCAAGGCAAGTCCAGCTCTTCCTTCGAGGCTTGTGCTCACATTGAGCTTCACATTTGCTATAGAGCAGAGCAGGATGAGCTTGCAACTTGGAAGTGCAAGCACAATGCTTCTTTCCACAAAACTAACTCATGGTCTACGCTGAGTCATGCTGGCATGTACTGAAATGCCTGCCGTTACAAATGCTTTTCAGGTTGCTTTGACGCCTTATGAACGGAGCTTTCAAAACTGGGAAAAAAGCCTTTGGGATCACAGTCCCGATTCGCTGTTGACTTCCAGCCTTAGTACAAGCTGAGTCTAGCAAGTCCAAAGAGACACAATTAACCCAATGGCCCTTCACTGAATCACGTTTTTCTATACCCGCTATTCTGGGTACAGTGAACTGCCTAAAGGACGGACGCTGGAGGATGTCCAAGAGGCCTCTGCATCATCCGTACGCCTGTCGTTTTACACCACCAACTGTGCTTCTGTGGAATTTGGAACGCACGCTGACCCTCCTCTTGAGGAATTGCTAACCTCACATAAGACGTGTTGGAAGGAAATAGAAACAGAGTACTTTGTTCTGTTGAGCTTACCTAGGGCAAGGGCGACCACGTCCTTGGCGAATTAGGGATTCTTGAACTGTGTTTCCGAAGCTGTTTGGAGGTCGGAAAATCAAACCGTCCCAAGGAAAAGTGCAGTGTGCTGCACCTTACTCTGCAAACACAGAGCGAGTCTGAAAGGCCTGCGATGCTGGATTTTGCATACAGGGCCCAGAGCATCGTGGAGGTACACAGTGTGCTGAAGCCGAAACGGTTGCTGCCACGAGGTGGCAAGGAGAACGATAAAGCCTCTTCCCCATAAACTGACAAAGAACAGCAATTTAGGGCTCACGGAGCTGTTGCACTCCTTCACTTAGGCAAGGCAAGTCCAGCTCTTCCTTCGAGGCTTGTGCTCACATTGAGCTTCACATTTGCTATAGAGCAGAGCAGGATGAGCTTGCAACTTGGAAGTGCAAGCACAATGCTTCTTTCCACAAAACTAACTCATGGTCTACGCTGAGTCATGCTGGCATGTACTGAAAGGCCTGCCGTTACAAATGCTTTTCAGGTTGCTTTGACGCCTTATGAACGGAGCTTTCAAAACTGGGAAAAAAGCCTTTGGGATCACAGTCCCGTTTCGCTGTTGACTTCCAGCCTTAGTACAAGCTGAGTCTAGCAAGTCCAAAGAGACACAATTAACCCAATGGCCCTTCGCTGAATCACGTTTTTCTATACCCGCTATTCTGGGTATAGTGAACTGCCTAAAGGACGGACGCTGGAGGATGTCCAAGAGGCCTCTGCATCATCCGTACGCCTGTCGTTTTACACCAACAACTGTGCTCCTGTGGAATTTGGAACGCACGCTGACCCTCCTCTTGAGGAATTGCTAACCTCACATAAGACGTGTTGGAAGGAAATAGAAACAGAGTACTTTGTTCTGTTGAGCTTACCTAGGGCAAGGGCGACCACGTCCTTGGCGAATTAGGGATTCTTGAACTGTGTTTCCGAAGCTGTTTGGAGGTCGGAAAATCAAACCGTCCCAAGGAAAAGTGCAGTGTGCTGCACCTTACTCTGCAAACACAGAGCGACTCTGAAAGGCCTGCGATGCTGGATTTTGCATACAGGGCCCAGAGCATCGTGGAGGTACACAGTGTGCTGAAGCCGAAACGGTTGCTGCCACGAGGTGGCAAGGAGAACGATAAAGCCTCTTCCCCATAAACTGACACAGAACAGCAATTTAGGGCTCACGGAGCTGTTGCACTCCTTCACTTAGGCAAGGCAAGTCCAGCTCTTCCTTCGAGGCTTGTGCTCACATTGAGCTTCACATTTGCTATAGAGCAGAGCAGGATGAGCTTGCAACTAGGAAGTGCAAGCACAATGCTTCTTTCCACAAAATTAACTCATGGTCTTCGCTGAGTCATGCTGGCATGTACTGAAAGGCCTGCGGTTACAAATGCTTTTCAGGTTGCTTTGACGCCTTATGAACGGAGCCTTCATAACTGGGAAAAAAGCCTTTGGGATCACAGTCCCGTTTCGCTGTTGACTTCCAGCCTTAGTACAAGCTGAGTCTAGCAAGTCCAAAGAGACACAATTAACCCAATGGCCCTTCGCTGATTCACGTTTTTCTATACCCGCTATTCTGGGTATAGTGAACTGCCTAAAGGACGGACGCTGGAGGATGTCAAAGAGGCCTCTGCATCATCTGTACGCCTGTCGTTTTACACCACGAACTGTGCTTCTGTGGAATTTGGAACGCACGCTGACCCTCCTCTTGTGGAATTGCTAACCTCACATAAGACGTGTTGGAAGGAAATAGAAACAGAGTGCTTTGTTCTGTTGAGCTTACCTAGGGCAAGGGCGACCACGTCCTTGGCGAGTTAGGGATTCTTGAACTGTGTTTCCGAAGCTGTTTGGAGGTCGGAAAATCAAACCGTCCCAAGGAAAAGTGCAGTGTGCTGCACCTTACTCTGCAAACACAGAGCGACTCTGAAAGGCCTGCGATGCTGGATTTTGCATACAGGGCCCAGAGCATCGTGGAGGTACACAGTGTGCTGAAGCCGAAACGGTTTCTGCCTCGAGGTGAAAGGAGAACGATAAAGCCTCTTCCCCATAAACTGACACAGAACAGCAATTTAGGGCTCACGGAGCTGTTGCACTCCTTCACTTAGGCAAGGCAAGTCCAGCTCTTCCTTCGAGGCTTGTGCTCACATTGAGCTTCACATTTGCTATAGAGCAGAGCAGGATGAGCTTGCAACTTGGAAGTGCAAGCACAATGCTTCTTTCCACAAAATTAACTCATGGTCTTCGCTGAGTCATGCTGGCATGTACTGAAAGGCCTGCGGTTACAAATGCTTTTCAGGTTGCTTTGACGCCTTATGAACGGAGCCTTCAAAACTGGGAAAAAAGCCTTTGGGATCACAGTCCCGTTTCGCTGTTGACTTCCAGCCTTAGTACAAGCTGAGTCTAGCAAGTCCAAAGAGACACAATTAACCCAATGGCCCTTCGCTGATTCACGTTTTTCTATACCCGCTATTCTGGGTATAGTGAACTGCCTAAAGGACGGACGCTGGTGGAAGCTCAAGCGGTCTCTGCATCATCCGAACGCCTGTCGTTTTACACCACGAACTGTGCTTCTGTGGAATTTGGAACCCACGCTGACCCTCTCCTTGAGGAATTGCTAAGCTCACATAAGACGTGTTGGAAGGAAATAGAAACAGAGTGCTTTGTTCTGTTGAGCTTACCTAGGGCAAGGGCGACCACGTCCTTGGCGAGTTAGGGATTCTTGAACTGTGTTTCCGAAGCTGTTTGGAGGTCGGAAAATCAAACCGTCCCAAGGAAAAGTGCAGTGTGCTGCACCTTACTCTGCAAACACAGAGCGACTCTGAAAGGCCTGCGATGCTGGATTTTGCATACAGGGCCCAGAGCATCGTGGAGGTACACAGTGTGCTGAAGCCGAAACGGTTGCTGCCTCGAGATGGCAAGGAGAACGATAAAGCCGCTTCCCCATAAACTGACACAGAACAGCAATTTAGGGCTCACGGAACTGTTGCACTCCTTCACTTAGGCAAGGCAAGTCCAGCTCTTCCTTCGAGGCTTGTGCTCACATTGAGCTTCACATTTGCTATAGAGCAGAGCAGGATGAGCTTGCAACTTGGAAGTGCAAGCACAATGCTTCTTTCCAGAAAACTCACTCATGGTCTTCGATGAGTCATGCTGGCATGTACTGAAAGGCCTGCCGTTACAAATGCTTTTCAGGTTGCTTTGACGCCTTATGAACGGAGCTTTCAAAACTGGGAAAAAAGCCTTTGGGATCACAGTCCCGTTTCGCTGTTGACTTCCAGCCTTAGTACAAGCTGAGTCTAGCATTCCAAAGAGACACAATTAACCCAATTGCCCTTCACTGATTCACGTTTTTCTATACCCGTTATTCTGGGTATAGTGAACTGCCTAAAGGACGGACGCTGGAGGATGTCCAAGAGGCCTCTGCATCATCCGTACGCCTGTCATTTTACACCACGAACTGTGCTTCTGTGGAATTTGGAACGCACGCTGACCCTCCGCTTGAGGAATTGCTAACCTCACATAAGACGTGTTGGAAGGAAATAGAAACAGAGTGCTTTGTTCTGTTGAGCTTACCTAGGGCAAGGGCGACCACGTCCTTGGCGAGTTAGGGATTCTTGAACTGTGTTTCCGAAGCTGTTTGGAGGTCGGAAAATCAAACCGTCCCAAGGAACAGTGCAGTGTGCTGCACCTTACTCTGCAAACACAGAGCGAGTCTGAAAGGCCTGCGATGCTGGATTTTGCATACAGGGCCCAGAGCATCGTGGAGGTACACAGTGTGTTGAAGCCGAAACGGTTGCTGCCACGAGGTGGCAAGGAGAACGATAAAGCCGCTTCCCCATAAACTGACACAGAACAGCAATTTAGGGCTCATGGAGCTGTTGCACTCCTTCACTTAGGCAAGGCAAGTCCAGCTCTTCCTTCGAGGCTTGTGCTCACATTGAGCTTCACATTTGCTATAGAGCAGAGCAGGATGAGCTTGCAACTTGGAAGTGCAAGCACAATGCTTCTTTCCACAAAACTAACTCATGGTCTACGCTGAGTCATGCTGGCATGTACTGAAAGGCCTGCGGTTACAAATGCTTTTCAGGTTGCTTTGACGCCTTATGAACGGAGTTTTCAAAACTGGGAAAAAAGCCTTTGGGATCACAGTCCCGTTTCGCTGTTGACTTCCAGCCTTAGTACAAGCTGAGTCTAGCAAGTCCAAAGAGACACAATTAACCCAATGGCCCTTCGCTGAATCACGTTTTTCTATACCAGCTATTCTGGGTATAGTGAACTGCCTAAAGGACGGACGCTGGAGGATGTCCAAGAGGCCTCTGCATCATCCGTACGCCTGTCGTGTTACACCAACTGTGCTTCTGTGGAATTTGGAACGCACGCTGACCCTCCTCTTGAGGAATTGCTAACCTCACATAAGACGTGTTGGAAGGAAATAGAAACAGAGTGCTTTGTTCTGTTGAGCTTACCTAGGGCAAGGGCGACCACGTCCTTGGCGAGTTAGGGTTTCTTGAACTGTGTAACCGAAGCTGTTTGGAGGTGGGAAAATCAAACCGTCCCAAGGAACAGTGCAGTGTGCTGCACCATACTCTGCAAACACAGAGCGACTCTGAAAGGCCTGCGATGCTGGATTTTGCATAAAGGGCCCAGAGCATCGTGGAGGTACACAGTGTGCTGAAGCCGAAACGGTTGCTGCCACGAGGTGGCAAGGAGAACGATAAAGCCTCTTCCCCATAAACTGACACAGAACAGCAATTTAGGGCTCACGGAGCTGTTGCACTCCTTCACTTAGGCAAGGCAAGTCCAGCTCTTCCTTCGAGGCTTGTGCTCACATCGAGCTTCACATTTGCTATAGAGCAGAGCAGGATGAGATGGCAACTAGGAAGTGCAAGCACAATGCTTCTTTCCACAAAACTAACTCATGGTCTACGCTGAGTCATGCTGGCATGTACTGCAAGGCCTGCCGTTACAAATGTTTTTGAGGTTGCTTTGACGCCTTTTGAACGGAGCTTTCAAAACTGGGAAAAAAGCCTTTGGGAGCACAGTCCCGTTTCGCTGTTGACTTCCAGCCTTAGTACAAGCTGAGTCTAGCAAGTCCAAAGAGACACAATTAACCCAATGGCCCTTCGCTGATTCACGTTTTTCTATACCCGCTATTCTGGGTATAGTGAACTGCCTAAAGGACGGACGCTGGAGGATGTCCAAGAGGCCTCTGCATCATCCGTACGCCTGTCGTTTTACACCACCAACTGTGCTTCTGTGGAATTTGGAACGCACGCTGACCCTCCTCTTGAGGAATTGCTAACCTCACATAAGACGTGTTGGAAGGAAATAGAAACAGAGTGCTTTGTTCTGTTGAGCTTACCTAGGGCAAGGGCGACCACGTCCTTGGCGAGTTAGGGATTCTTGAACTGTGTTTCCGAAGCTGTTTGGAGGTGGGAAAATCAAACCGTCCCAAGGAACAATGCAGTGTGCGGCACCATACTCTGCAAACACAGAGCGACTCTGAAAGGCCTGCGATGCTGGATTTTGCATAAAGGGCCCAGAGCATCGTGGAGGTACACAGTGTGCTGAAGCCGAAACGGTTGCTGCCACGAGGTGGCAAGGAGAACGATAAAGCCTCTTCCCCATAAACTGACACAGAACAGCAATTTAGGGCTCACGGAGCTGTTGCACTCCTTCACTTAGGCAACGCAAGTCCAGCTCTTCCTTCGAGGCTTGTGCTCACATCGAGCTTCACATTTGCTATAGAGCAGAGCAGGATGAGCTTGCAACTAGGAAGTGCAAGCACAATGCTTCTCTCCACAAAACTAACTCATGGTCTACGCTGAGTCATGCTGGCATGTACTGAAAGGCCTGCCGTTACAAATGTTTTTGAGGTTGCTTTGACGCCTTTTGAAAGGAGCTTTCAAAACTGGGAAAAAAGCCTTTGGGAGCACAGTCCCGTTTCGCTGTTGACTTCCAGCCTTAGTACAAGCTGAGTCTAGCAAGTCCAAAGAGACACAATTAACCCAATGGCCCTTCGCTGAATCATGTTTTTCTATACCCGCTATTCTGGGTATAGTGAACTGCCTAAAGGACGGACGCTGGAGGATGTCCAAGAGGCCTCTGCATCATCCGTACGCCTGTCGTTTTACACCACCAACTGTGCTTCTGTGGAATTTGGAACCCACGCTGACCCTCCTCTTGAGGAATTGCTAACCTCACATAAGACGTGTTGAAAGGAAATAGAAACAGAGTGCTTTGTTCTGTTGAGCTTACCTAGGGCAAGGGCGACCACGTCCTTGGCGAGTTAGGGATTCTTGAACTGTGTTTCCGAAGCTGTTTGGAGGTGGGAAAATCAAACCGTCCCAAGGAACAGTGCAGGGTGCTACACCATACTCTGCAAACACAGAGCGACTCTGAAAGGCCTGCGATGCTGGATTTTGCATACAGGGCCCAGAGCATCGTGGAGGTACACAGTGTGCTGAAGCCGAAACGGTTGCTGCCACGAGGTGGCAAGGAGAACGATAAAGCCTCTTCCCCATAAACTGACACAGAACAGCAATTTAGGGCTCACGGAGCTGTTGCACTCCTTCACTTAGGCAAGGCAAGTCCAGCTCTTCCTTCGAGGCTTGTGCTCACATTGAGCTTCACATTTGCTATAGAGCAGAGCAGGATGAGCTTGCAACTTGGAAGTGCAAGCACAATGCTTCTTTCCACAAAACTAACTCATGGTCTACGCTGAGTCATGCTGGCATGTACTGAAAGGCCTGCCGTTACAAATGTTTTTGAGGTTGCTTTGACGCCTTTTGAACGGAGCTTTCAAAACTGGGAAAAAAGCCTTTGGGATCACAGTCCCGTTTCGCTGTTGACTTCCAGCCTTAGTACAAGCTGAGTCTAGCAAGTCCAAAGAGACACAATTAACCCAATGGCCCTTCGCTGAATCACCTTTTTCTATACCCGCTATTCTGGGTATAGTGAACTGCCTAAAGGACGGACGCTGGAGGATGTCCAAGAGGCCTCTGCATCATCCGTACGCCTGTCGTTTTACACCACCAACTGTACTTCTGTGGAATTTGGAACGCACGCTGACCCTCCTCTTGAGGAATTGCTAACCTCACATAAGACGTGTTGGAAGGAAATAGAAACAGAGTGCATTGTTCTGTTGAGCTTACCTAGGGCAAGGGCGACCACGTCCTTGGCGAGTTAGGGATTCGAGAACTGTGTAACCGAAGCTGTTTGGAGGTCGGAAAATCAAACCGTCCCAAGGAAAAGTGCAGTGTGCTGCACCTTACTCTGCAAACACAGAGCGACTCTGAAAGGCCTGCGATGCTGGATTTTGCATACAGGGCCCAGAGCATCGTGGAGGTACACAGTGTGCTGAAGCCGAAACGGTTTCTGCCTCGAGGTGAAAGGAGAACGATAAAGCCTCTTCCCCATAAACTGACACAGAACAGCAATTTAGGGCTCACGGAGCTGTTGCACTCCTTCACTTAGGCAAGGCAAGTCCAGCTCTTCCTTCGAGGCTTGTGCTCACATTGAGCTTCACATTTGCTATAGAGCAGAGCAGGATGAGCTTGCAACTTGGAAGTGCAAGCACAATGCTTCTTTCCACAAAATTAACTCATGGTCTTCGCTGAGTCATGCTGGCATGTACTGAAAGGCCTGCGGTTACAAATGCTTTTCAGGTTGCTTTGACGCCTTATGAACGGAGCCTTCAAAACTGGGAAAAAAGCCTTTGGGATCACAGTCCCGTTTCGCTGTTGACTTCCAGCCTTAGTACAAGCTGAGTCTAGCAAGTCCAAAGAGACACAATTAACCCAATGGCCCTTCGCTGATTCACGTTTTTCTATTCCCGCTATTCTGGGTATAGTGAACTGCCTAAAGGACGGACGCTGGTGGAAGCTCAAGCGGTCTCTGCATCATCCGAACGCCTGTCGTTTTACACCACGAACTGTGCTTCTGTGGAATTTGGAACCCACGCTGACCCTCTCCTTGAGGAATTGCTAAGCTCACATAAGACGTGTTGGAAGGAAATAGAAACAGAGTGCTTTGTTCTGTTGAGCTTACCTAGGGCAAGGGCGACCACGTCCTTGGCGAGTTAGGGATTCTTGAACTGTGTTTCCGAAGCTGTTTGGAGGTCGGAAAATCAAACCGTCCCAAGGAAAAGTGCAGTGTGCTGCACCTTACTCTGCAAACACAGAGCGACTCTGAAAGGCCTGCGATGCTGGATTTTGCATACAGGGCCCAGAGCATCGTGGAGGTACACAGTGTGCTGAAGCCGAAACGGTTGCTGCCTCGAGATGGCAAGGAGAACGATAAAGCCGCTTCCCCATAAACTGACACAGAACAGCAATTTAGGGCTCACGGAACTGTTGCACTCCTTCACTTAGGCAAGGCAAGTCCAGCTCTTCCTTCGAGGCTTGTGCTCACATTGAGCTTCACATTTGCTATAGAGCAGAGCAGGATGAGCTTGCAACTTGGAAGTGCAAGCACAATGCTTCTTTCCAGAAAACTCACTCATGGTCTTCGATGAGTCATGCTGGCATGTACTGAAAGGCCTGCCGTTACAAATGCTTTTCAGGTTGCTTTGACGCCTTATGAACGGAGCTTTCAAAACTGGGAAAAAAGCCTTTGGGAGCACAGTCCCGTTTCGCTGTTGACTTCCAGCCTTAGTACAAGCTGAGTCTAGCAAGTCCAAAGAGACACAATTAACCCAATGGCCCTTCGCTGATTCACGTTTTTCTATACCCGCTATTCTGGGTATAGTGAACTGCCTAAAGGACGGACGCTGGAGGATGTCCAAGAGGCCTCTGCATCATCCGTACGCCTGTCGTTTTACACCACCAACTGTGCTTCTGTGGAATTTGGAACGCACGCTGACCCTCCTCTTGAGGAATTGCTAACCTCACATAAGACGTGTTGGAAGGAAATAGAAACAGAGTGCTTTGTTCTGTTGAGCTTACCTAGGGCAAGGGCGACCACGTCCTTGGCGAGTTAGGGATTCTTGAACTGTGTTTCCGAAGCTGTTTGGAGGTGGGAAAATCAAACCGTCCCAAGGAACAATGCAGTGTGCGGCACCATACTCTGCAAACACAGAGCGACTCTGAAAGGCCTGCGATGCTGGATTTTGCATAAAGGGCCCAGAGCATCGTGGAGGTACACAGTGTGCTGAAGCCGAAACGGTTGCTGCCACGAGGTGGCAAGGAGAACGATAAAGCCTCTTCCCCATAAACTGACACAGAACAGCAATTTAGGGCTCACGGAGCTGTTGCACTCCTTCACTTAGGCAACGCAAGTCCAGCTCTTCCTTCGAGGCTTGTGCTCACATCGAGCTTCACATTTGCTATAGAGCAGAGCAGGATGAGCTTGCAACTAGGAAGTGCAAGCACAATGCTTCTCTCCACAAAACTAACTCATGGTCTACGCTGAGTCATGCTGGCATGTACTGAAAGGCCTGCCGTTACAAATGTTTTTGAGGTTGCTTTGACGCCTTTTGAAAGGAGCTTTCAAAACTGGGAAAAAAGCCTTTGGGAGCACAGTCCCGTTTCGCTGTTGACTTCCAGCCTTAGTACAAGCTGAGTCTAGCAAGTCCAAAGAGACACAATTAACCCAATGGCCCTTCGCTGAATCATGTTTTTCTATACCCGCTATTCTGGGTATAGTGAACTGCCTAAAGGACGGACGCTGGAGGATGTCCAAGAGGCCTCTGCATCATCCGTACGCCTGTCGTTTTACACCACCAACTGTGCTTCTGTGGAATTTGGAACCCACGCTGACCCTCCTCTTGAGGAATTGCTAACCTCACATAAGACGTGTTGAAAGGAAATAGAAACAGAGTGCTTTGTTCTGTTGAGCTTACCTAGGGCAAGGGCGACCACGTCCTTGGCGAGTTAGGGATTCTTGAACTGTGTTTCCGAAGCTGTTTGGAGGTGGGAAAATCAAACCGTCCCAAGGAACAGTGCAGGGTGCTACACCATACTCTGCAAACACAGAGCGACTCTGAAAGGCCTGCGATGCTGGATTTTGCATACAGGGCCCAGAGCATCGTGGAGGTACACAGTGTGCTGAAGCCGAAACGGTTGCTGCCACGAGGTGGCAAGGAGAACGATAAAGCCTCTTCCCCATAAACTGACACAGAACAGCAATTTAGGGCTCACGGAGCTGTTGCACTCCTTCACTTAGGCAAGGCAAGTCCAGCTCTTCCTTCGAGGCTTGTGCTCACATTGAGCTTCACATTTGCTATAGAGCAGAGCAGGATGAGCTTGCAACTTGGAAGTGCAAGCACAATGCTTCTTTCCACAAAACTAACTCATGGTCTACGCTGAGTCATGCTGGCATGTACTGAAAGGCCTGCCGTTACAAATGTTTTTGAGGTTGCTTTGACGCCTTTTGAACGGAGCTTTCAAAACTGGGAAAAAAGCCTTTGGGATCACAGTCCCGTTTCGCTGTTGACTTCCAGCCTTAGTACAAGCTGAGTCTAGCAAGTCCAAAGAGACACAATTAACCCAATGGCCCTTCGCTGAATCACCTTTTTCTATACCCGCTATTCGGGGTATAGTGAACTGCCTAAAGGACGGACGCTGGAGGATGTCCAAGAGGCCTCTGCATCATCCGTACGCCTGTCGTTTTACACCACCAACTGTACTTCTGTGGAATTTGGAACGCACGCTGACCCTCCTCTTGAGGAATTGCTAACCTCACATAAGACGTGTTGGAAGGAAATAGAAACAGAGTGCATTGTTCTGTTGAGCTTACCTAGGGCAAGGGCGACCACGTCCTTGGCGAGTTAGGGATTCGAGAACTGTGTAACCGAAGCTGTTTGGAGGTCGGAAAATCAAACCGTCCCAAGGAAATGTGCAGTGTGCTGCACCTTACTCTGCAAACACAGAGCGACTCTGAAAGGCCTGCGATGCTGGATTTTGCATACAGGGCCCAGAGCATCGTGGAGGTACACAGTGTGCTGAAGCCGAAACGGTTGCTGCCACGAGGTGGCAAGGAGAACGATAAAGCCTCTTCCCCATAAACTGACACAGAACAGCAATTTAGGGCTCACGGAGCTGTTGCACTCCTTCACTTAGGCAAGGCAAGTCCAGCTCTTCCTTCGAGGCTTGTGCTCACATTGAGCTTCACATTTGCTATAGAGCAGAGCAGGATGAGCTTGCAACTTGGAAGTGCAAGCACAATGCTTCTTTCCACAAAACTAACTCATGGTCTACGCTGAGTCATGCTGGCATGTACTGAAATGCCTGCCGTTACAAATGCTTTTCAGGTTGCTTTGACGCCTTATGAACGGAGCTTTCAAAACTGGGAAAAAAGCCTTTGGGATCACAGTCCCGATTCGCTGTTGACTTCCAGCCTTAGTACAAGCTGAGTCTAGCAAGTCCAAAGAGACACAATTAACCCAATGGCCCTTCGCTGATTCACGTTTTTCTATACCCAATATTCTGGGTATAGTGAACTGCCTAAAGGACGGACGCTGGAGGATGTCCAAGAGGCCTCTGCATCATCCGTACGCCTGTCGTTTTACACCACCAACTGTGCTCCTGTGGAATTTGGAACGCACGCTGACCCTCCTCTTGAGGAATTGCTAACCTCACATAAGACGTGTTGGAAGGAAATAGAAACAGAGTACTTTGTTCTGTTGAGCTTACCTAGGGCAAGGGCGACCACGTCCTTGGTGAATTAGGGATTCTTGAACTGTGTTTCCGAAGCTGTTTGGAGGTCGGAAAATCAAACCGTCCCAAGGAAAAGTGCAGTGTGCTGCACCTTACTCTGCAAACTCAGAGCAACTCTGAAAGGCCTGCGATGCTTGATTTTCATACAGGGCCCAGAGCATCGTGGAGGTACACAGTGTGCTGAAGAGGAAACGGTTGCTGCCTCGAGGTGGCAAGGAGAACGATAACGCCTCTTCCCCATAAACTGACACAGAACAGCAATTTAGGGCTCACGGAGCTCTTGCACTCCTTCACTTAGGCAGGCAAGTCCAGCTCTTCCTTCGAGGCTTGTGCTCACATTGAGCTTCTCATTTGCTATAGAGCAGAGCAGGATGAGCTTGCAACTTGGAAGTGCAAGCACAATGCTTCTTTCCACAAAACTAACTCATGGTCTACGCTGAGTCATGCTGGCATGTACTGAAAGGCCTGCCGTTACAAATGCTTTTCAGGTTGCTTTGACGCCTTATGAACGGAGCTTTCAAAACTGGGAAAAAAGCCTTTGGGATCACAGTCCCGTTTCGCTGTTGACTTCTAGCCTTAGTACAAGCTGAGTCTAGCAAGTCCAAAGAGACACAATTAACCCAATGGCCCTTCGCTGATTCACGTTTTTCTATACCCGCTATTCTGGGTATAGTGAACTGCCTAAAGGACGGACGCTGGAGGATGTCCAAGAGGCCTCTGCATCATCCGTACGCCTGTCGTTTTACACCACCAACTGTGCTTCTGTGGAATTTGGAACGCACGCTGACCCTCCTCTTGAGGAATTGCTAACCTCACATAAGACGTGTTGGAAGGAAATAGAAACAGAGTGCTTTGTTCTGTTGAGCTTACCTAGGGCAAGGGCGACCACGTCCTTGGCGAGTTAGGGATTCTTGAACTGTGTTTCCGAAGCTGTTTGGAGGTGGGAAAATCAAACCGTCCCAAGGAACAGTGCAGTGTGCGGCACCATACTCTGCAAACACAGAGCGACTCTGAAAGGCCTGCGATGCTGGATTTTGCATAAAGGGCCCAGAGCATCGTGGAGGTACACAGTGTGCTGAAGCCGAAACGGTTGCTGCCACGAGGTGGCAAGGAGAACGATAAAGCCTCTTCCCCATAAACTGACACAGAACAGCAATTTAGGGCTCACGGAGCTGTTGCACTCCTTCACTTAGGCAACGCAAGTCCAGCTCTTCCTTCGAGGCTTGTGCTCACATCGAGCTTCACATTTGCTATAGAGCAGAGCAGGATGAGCTTGCAACTAGGAAGTGCAAGCACAATGCTTCTCTCCACAAAACTAACTCATGGTCTACGCTGAGTCATGCTGGCATGTACTGAAAGGCCTGCCGTTACAAATGTTTTTGAGGTTGCTTTGACGCCTTTTGAAAGGAGCTTTCAAAACTGGGAAAAAAGCCTTTGGGAGCACAGTCCCGTTTCGCTGTTGACTTCCAGCCTTAGTACAAGCTGAGTCTAGCAAGTCCAAAGAGACACAATTAACCCAATGGCCCTTCGCTGAATCACGTTTTTCTATACCCGCTATTCTGGGTATAGTGAACTGCCTAAAGGACGGACGCTGGAGGATGTCCAAGAGGCCTCTGCATCATCCGTACGCCTGTCGTTTTACACCACCAACTGTGCTTCTGTGGAATTTGGAACCCACGCTGACCCTCCTCTTGAGGAATTGCTAACCTCACATAAGACGTGTTGAAAGGAAATAGAAACAGAGTGCTTTGTTCTGTTGAGCTTACCTAGGGCAAGGGCGACCACGTCCTTGGCGAGTTAGGGATTCTTGAACTGTGTTTCCGAAGCTGTTTGGAGGTGGGAAAATCAAACCGTCCCAAGGAACAGTGCAGGGTGCTACACCATACTCTGCAAACACAGAGCGACTCTGAAAGGCCTGCGATGCTGGATTTTGCATACAGGGCCCAGAGCATCGTGGAGGTACACAGTGTGCTGAAGCCGAAACGGTTGCTGCCACGAGGTGGCAAGGAGAACGATAAAGCCTCTTCCCCATAAACTGACACAGAACAGCAATTTAGGGCTCACGGAGCTGTTGCACTCCTTCACTTAGGCAAGGCAAGTCCAGCTCTTCCTTCGAGGCTTGTGCTCACATTGAGCTTCACATTTGCTATAGAGCAGAGCAGGATGAGCTTGCAACTTGGAAGTGCAAGCACAATGCTTCTTTCCACAAAACTAACTCATGGTCTACGCTGAGTCATGCTGGCATGTACTGAAAGGCCTGCCGTTACAAATGTTTTTGAGGTTGCTTTGACGCCTTTTGAACGGAGCTTTAAAAACTGGGAAAAAAGCCTTTGGGATCACAGTCCCGTTTCGCTGTTGACTTCCAGCCTTAGTACAAGCTGAGTCTAGCAAGTCCAAAGAGACACAATTAACCCAATGGCCCTTCGCTGAATCACCTTTTTCTATACCCGCTATTCTGGGTATAGTGAACTGCCTAAAGGACGGACGCTGGAGGATGTCCAAGAGGACTCTGCATCATCCGTACGCCTGTCGTTTTACACCACCAACTGTGCTTCTGTGGAATTTGGAACGCACGCTGACCCTCCTCTTGAGGAATTGCGAACCTCACATAAGACGTGTTGGAAGGAAATAGAAACAGAGTACTTTGTTCTGTTGAGCTTACCTAGGGCAAGGGCGACCACGTCCTTGGTGAATTAGGGATTCTTGAACTGTGTTTCCGAAGCTGTTTGGAGGTCGGAAAATCAAACCGTCCCAAGGAAAAGTGCAGTGTGCTGCACCTTACTCTGCAAACACAGAGCGAGTCTGAAAGGCCTGCGATGCTGGATTTTGCATACAGGGCCCAGAGCATCGTGGAGGTACACAGTGTGCTGAAGCCGAAACGGTTGCTGCCTCGAGGTGGCAAGGAGAACGATAAAGCCTCTTCCCCATAAACTGACACAGAACAGCAATTTAGGGCTCACGGAGCTCTTGCACTCCTTCACTTAGGCAGGCAAGTCCAGCTCTTACTTCGAGGCTTGTGCTCACATTGAGCTTCTCATTTGCTATAGAGCAGAGCAGGATGAGCTTGCAACTTGGAAGTGCAAGCACAATGCTTCTTTCCACAAAACTAACTCATGGTCTACGCTGAGTCATGCTGGCATGTACTGAAAGGCCTGCCGTTACAAATGCTTTTCAGGTTGCTTTGACGCCTTATGAACGGAGCTTTCAAAACTGGGAAAAAAGCCTTTGGGATCACAGTCCCGTTTCGCTGTTGACTTCCAGCCTTAGTACAAGCTGAGTCTAGCAAGTCCAAAGAGACACAATTAACCCAATGGCCCTTCGCTGATTCACGTTTTTCTATACCCGCTATTCTGGGTATAGTGAACTGCCTAAAGGACGGACGCTGGAGGATGTCCAAGAGGCCTCTGCATCATCCGTACGCCTGTCGTTTTACACCACCAACTGTACTTCTGTGGAATTTGGAACGCACGCTGACCCTCCTCTTGAGGAATTGCTGACCTCACATAAGACGTGTTGGAAGGAAATAGAAACAGAGTGCATTGTTCTGTTGAGCTTAACTAGGGCAAGGGCGACCACGTCCTTGGCGAGTTAGGGATTCGAGAACTGTGTAACCGAAGCTGTTTGGAGGTCGGAAAATCAAACCGTCCCAAGGAAAAGTGCAGTGTGCTGCACCTTACTCTGCAAACACAGAGCGAGTCTGAAAGGCCTGCGATGCTGGATTTTGCATACAGGGCCCAGAGCATCGTGGAGGTACACAGTGTGCTGAAGCCGAAACGGTTGCTGCCACGAGGTGGCAAGGAGAACGATAAAGCCTCTTCCCCATAAACTGACACAGAACAGTAATTTAGGGCTCACGGAGCTGTTGCACTCCTTCACTTAGGCAAGGCAAGTCCAGCTCTTCCTTCGAGGCTTGTGCTCACATTGAGCTTCACATTTGCTATAGAGCAGAGCAGGATGAGCTTGCAACTTGGAAGTGCAAGCACAATGCTTCTTTCCACAAAACTAACTCATGGTCTACGCTGAGTCATGCTGGCATGTACTGAAATGCCTGCCGTTACAAATGCTTTTCAGGTTGCTTTGACGCCTTATGAACGGAGCTTTCAAAACTGGGAAAAAAGCCTTTGGGATCACAGTCCCGATTCGCTGTTGACTTCCAGCCTTAGTACAAGCTGAGTCTAGCAAGTCCAAAGAGACACAATTAACCCAATGGCCCTTCGCTGATTCACGTTTTTCTATACCCGCTATTCTGGGTACAGTGAACTGCCTAAAGGACGGACGCTGGAGGATGTCCAAGAGGCCTCTGCATCATCCGTACGCCTGTCGTTTTACACCACCAACTGTGCTTCTGTGGAATTTGGAACGCACGCTGACCCTCCTCTTGAGGAATTGCTAACCTCACATAAGACGTGTTGGAAGGAAATAGAAACAGAGTACTTTGTTCTGTTGAGCTTACCTAGGGCAAGGGCGACCACGTCCTTGGCGAATTAGGGATTCTTGAACTGTGTTTCCGAAGCTGTTTGGAGGTCGGAAAATCAAACCGTCCCAAGGAAAAGTGCAGTGTGCTGCACCTTACTCTGCAAACACAGAGCGAGTCTGAAAGGCCTGCGATGCTGGATTTTGCATACAGGGCCCAGAGCATCGTGGAGGTACACAGTGTGCTGAAGCCGAAACGGTTGCTGCCACGAGGTGGCAAGGAGAACGATAAAGCCTCTTCCCCATAAACTGACAAAGAACAGCAATTTAGGGCTCACGGAGCTGTTGCACTCCTTCACTTAGGCAAGGCAAGTCCAGCTCTTCCTTCGAGGCTTGTGCTCACATTGAGCTTCACATTTGCTATAGAGCAGAGCAGGATGAGCTTGCAACTTGGAAGTGCAAGCACAATGCTTCTTTCCACAAAACTAACTCATGGTCTACGCTGAGTCATGCTGGCATGTACTGAAAGGCCTGCCGTTACAAATGCTTTTCAGGTTGCTTTGACGCCTTATGAACGGAGCTTTCAAAACTGGGAAAAAAGCCTTTGGGATCACAGTCCCGTTTCGCTGTTGACTTCCAGCCTTAGTACAAGCTGAGTCTAGCAAGTCCAAAGAGACACAATTAACCCAATGGCCCTTCGCTGAATCACGTTTTTCTATACCCGCTATTCTGGGTATAGTGAACTGCCTAAAGGACGGACGCTGGAGGATGTCCAAGAGGCCTCTGCATCATCCGTACGCCTGTCGTTTTACACCAACAACTGTGCTCCTGTGGAATTTGGAACGCACGCTGACCCTCCTCTTGAGGAATTGCTAACCTCACATAAGACGTGTTGGAAGGAAATAGAAACAGAGTACTTTGTTCTGTTGAGCTTACCTAGGGCAAGGGCGACCACGTCCTTGGCGAATTAGGGATTCTTGAACTGTGTTTCCGAAGCTGTTTGGAGGTCGGAAAATCAAACCGTCCCAAGGAAAAGTGCAGTGTGCTGCACCTTACTCTGCAAACACAGAGCGACTCTGAAAGGCCTGCGATGCTGGATTTTGCATACAGGGCCCAGAGCATCGTGGAGGTACACAGTGTGCTGAAGCCGAAACGGTTGCTGCCACGAGGTGGCAAGGAGAACGATAAAGCCTCTTCCCCATAAACTGACACAGAACAGCAATTTAGGGCTCACGGAGCTGTTGCACTCCTTCACTTAGGCAAGGCAAGTCCAGCTCTTCCTTCGAGGCTTGTGCTCACATTGAGCTTCACATTTGCTATAGAGCAGAGCAGGATGAGCTTGCAACTAGGAAGTGCAAGCACAATGCTTCTTTCCACAAAATTAACTCATGGTCTTCGCTGAGTCATGCTGGCATGTACTGAAAGGCCTGCGGTTACAAATGCTTTTCAGGTTGCTTTGACGCCTTATGAACGGAGCCTTCATAACTGGGAAAAAAGCCTTTGGGATCACAGTCCCGTTTCGCTGTTGACTTCCAGCCTTAGTACAAGCTGAGTCTAGCAAGTCCAAAGAGACACAATTAACCCAATGGCCCTTCGCTGATTCACGTTTTTCTATACCCGCTATTCTGGGTATAGTGAACTGCCTAAAGGACGGACGCTGGAGGATGTCAAAGAGGCCTCTGCATCATCTGTACGCCTGTCGTTTTACACCACGAACTGTGCTTCTGTGGAATTTGGAACGCACGCTGACCCTCCTCTTGTGGAATTGCTAACCTCACATAAGACGTGTTGGAAGGAAATAGAAACAGAGTGCTTTGTTCTGTTGAGCTTACCTAGGGCAAGGGCGACCACGTCCTTGGCGAGTTAGGGATTCTTGAACTGTGTTTCCGAAGCTGTTTGGAGGTCGGAAAATCAAACCGTCCCAAGGAAAAGTGCAGTGTGCTGCACCTTACTCTGCAAACACAGAGCGACTCTGAAAGGCCTGCGATGCTGGATTTTGCATACAGGGCCCAGAGCATCGTGGAGGTACACAGTGTGCTGAAGCCGAAACGGTTTCTGCCTCGAGGTGAAAGGAGAACGATAAAGCCTCTTCCCCATAAACTGACACAGAACAGCAATTTAGGGCTCACGGAGCTGTTGCACTCCTTCACTTAGGCAAGGCAAGTCCAGCTCTTCCTTCGAGGCTTGTGCTCACATTGAGCTTCACATTTGCTATAGAGCAGAGCAGGATGAGCTTGCAACTTGGAAGTGCAAGCACAATGCTTCTTTCCACAAAACTAACTCATGGTCTACGCTGAGTCATGCTGGCATGTACTGAAAGGCCTGCCGTTACAAATGCTTTTCAGGTTGCTTTGACGCCTTATGAACGGAGGTTTCAAAACTGGGAAAAAAGCCTTTGGGATCACAGTCCCGTTTCGCTGTTGACTTCCAGCCTTAGTACAAGCTGAGTCTAGCAAGTCCAAAGAGACACAATTAACCCAATGGCCCTTCGCTGATTCACGTTTTTCTATACCCGCTATTCAGGGTATAGTGAACTGCCTAAAGGACGGACGCTGGAGGATGTCCAAGAGGCCTCTGCATCATCCGTACGCCTGTCGTTTTACACCACCAACTGTGCTCCTGTGGAATTTGGAACGCACGCTGACCCTCCTCTTGAGGAATTGCTAACCTCACATAAGACGTGTTGGAAGGAAATAGAAACAGAGTACTTTGTTCTGTTGAGCTTACCTAGGGCAAGGGCGACCACGTCCTTGGCGAATTAGGGATTCTTGAACTGTGTTTCCGAAGCTGTTTGGAGGTCGGAAAATCAAACCGTCCCAAGGAAAAGTGCAGTGTGCTGCACCTTACTCTGCAAACACAGAGCGACTCTGAAAGGCCTGCGATGCTGGATTTTGCATACAGGGCCCAGAGCATCGTGGAGGTACACAGTGTGCTGAAGCCGAAACGGTTGCTGCCACGAGGTGGCAAGGAGAACGATAAAGCCTCTTCCCCATAAACTGACACAGAACAGCAATTTAGGGCTCACGGAGCTGTTGCACTCCTTCACTTAGGCAAGGCAAGTCCAGCTCTTCCTTCGAGGCTTGTGCTCACATTGAGCTTCACATTTGCTATAGAGCAGAGCAGGATGAGCTTGCAACTAGGAAGTGCAAGCACAATGCTTCTTTCCACAAAATTAACTCATGGTCTTCGCTGAGTCATGCTGGCATGTACTGAAAGGCCTGCGGTTACAAATGCTTTTCAGGTTGCTTTGACGCCTTATGAACGGAGCCTTCATAACTGGGAAAAAAGCCTTTGGGATCACAGTCCCGTTTCGCTGTTGACTTCCAGCCTTAGTACAAGCTGAGTCTAGCAAGTCCAAAGAGACACAATTAACCCAATGGCCCTTCGCTGATTCACGTTTTTCTATACCCGCTATTCTGGGTATAGTGAACTGCCTAAAGGACGGACGCTGGAGGATGTCCAAGAGGCCTCTGCATCATCTGTACGCCTGTCGTTTTACACCACGAACTGTGCTTCTGTGGAATTTGGAACGCACGCTGACCCTCCTCTTGTGGAATTGCTAACCTCACATAAGACGTGTTGGAAGGAAATAGAAACAGAGTGCTTTGTTCTGTTGAGCTTACCTAGGGCAAGGGCGACCACGTCCTTGGCGAGTTAGGGATTCTTGAACTGTGTTTCCGAAGCTGTTTGGAGGTCGGAAAATCAAACCGTCCCAAGGAAAAGTGCAGTGTGCTGCACCTTACTCTGCAAACACAGAGCGACTCTGAAAGGCCTGCGATGCTGGATTTTGCATACAGGGCCCAGAGCATCGTGGAGGTACACAGTGTGCTGAAGCCGAATCGGTTTCTGCCTCGAGGTGAAAGGAGAACGATAAAGCCTCTTCCCCATAAACTGACACAGAACAGCAATTTAGGGCTCACGGAGCTGTTGCACTCCTTCACTTAGGCAAGGCAAGTCCAGCTCTTCCTTCGAGGCTTGTGCTCACATTGAGCTTCACATTTGCTATAGAGCAGAGCAGGATGAGCTTGCAACTTGGAAGTGCAAGCACAATGCTTCTTTCCACAAAACTAACTCATGGTCTACGCTGAGTCATGCTGGCATGTACTGAAAGGCCTGCCGTTACAAATGCTTTTCAGGTTGCTTTGACGCCTTATGAACGGAGGTTTCAAAACTGGGAAAAAAGCCTTTGGGATCACAGTCCCGTTTCGCTGTTGACTTCCAGCCTTAGTACAAGCTGAGTCTAGCAAGTCCAAAGAGACACAATTAACCAAATGGCCCTTCGCTGATTCACGTTTTTCTATACCCGCTATTCAGGGTATAGTGAACTGCCTAAAGGACGGACGCTGGAGGATGTCCAAGAGGCCTCTGCATCATCCGTACGCCTGTCGTTTTACACCACCAACTGTGCTCCTGTGGAATTTGGAACGCACGCTGACCCTCCTCTTGAGGAATTGCTAACCTCACATAAGACGTGTTGGAAGGAAATAGAAACATTGTACTTTGTTCTGTTGAGCTTACCTAGGGCAAGGGAGACCACGTCCTTGGCGAATTAGGGATTCTTGAACTGTGTTTCCGAAGCTGTTTGGAGGTCGGAAAATCAAACCGTCCCAAGGAAAAGTGCAGTGTGCTGCACCTTACTCTGCAAACACAGAGCGACTCTGAAAGGCCTGCGATGCTGGATTTTGCATACAGGGCCCAGAGCATCGTGGAGGTACACAGTGTGCTGAAGCCGAAACGGTTGCTGCCTCGAGGTGGCAAGGAGAACGATAAAGCCTCTTCCCCATAAACTGACACAGAACAGCAATTTAGGGCTCACGGAGCTCTTGCACTCCTTCACTTAGGCAGGCAAGTCCAGCTCTTCCTTCGAGGCTTGTGCTCACATTGAGCTTCACATTTGCTATAGAGCAGAGCAGGATGAGCTTGCAACTTGGAAGTGCAAGCACAATGCTTCTTTCCACAAAACTAACTCATGGTCTACGCTGAGTCATGCTGGCATGTACTGAAAGGCCTGCCGTTACAAATGCTTTTCAGGTTGCTTTGACGCCTTATGAACGGAGCTTTCAAAACTGGGAAAAAAGCCTTTGGGATCACAGTCCCGTTTCGCTGTTGACTTCCAGCCTTAGTACAAGCTGAGTCTAGCAAGTCCAAGGAGACACAATTAACCCAATGGCCCTTCGCTGATTCACGTTTTTCTATACCCGCTATTCTGGGTATAGCGAACTGCCTAACGGACGGACGCTGGTGGAAGCTCAAGCGGTCTCTGCATCATCCGAACGCCTGTCGTTTTACACCACGAACTGTGCTTCTGTGGAATTTGGAACCCACGCTGACCCTCTCCTTGAGGAATTGCTTACCTCACATAAGACGTGTTGAAAGGAAATAGAAACAGAGTGCTTTGTTCTGTTGAGCTTACCTAGGGCAAGGGCGACCACGTCATTGGCGAGTTAGGGATTCTTGAACTGTGTAACCGAAGCTGTTTGGAGGTCGGAAAATCAAACCGTCCCAAGGAAATGTGCAGTGTGCTGCACCTTACTCTGCAAACACAGAGCGACTCTGAAAGGCCTGCGATGCTGGATTTTGCATACAGGGCCCAGAGCATCGTGGAGGTACACAGTGTGCTGAAGCCGAAACGGTTGCTGCCACGAGGTGGCAAGGAGAACGATAAAGCCTCTTCCCCATAAACTGACACAGAACAGCAATTTAGGGCTCACGGAGCTGTTGCACTCCTTCACTTAGGCAAGGCAAGTCCAGCTCTTCCTTCGAGGCTTGTGCTCACATTGAGCTTCACATTTGCTATAGAGCAGAGCAGGATGAGCTTGCAACTTGGAAGTGCAAGCACAATGCTTCTTTCCACAAAACTAACTCATGGTCTACGCTGAGTCATGCTGGCATGTACTGAGAGGCCTGCCGTTAGAAATGCTTTTCAGGTTGCTTTGACGCCTTATGAACGGAGCTTTCAAAACTGGGAAAAAAGCCTTTGGGATCACAGTCCCGTTTCGCTGTTGACTTCCAGCCTTACTACAAGCTGAGTCTAGCAAGTCCAAAGAGACACAATTAACCCAATGGCCCTTCACTGAATCACGTTTTTCTATACCCGCTATTCTGGGTACAGTGAACTGCCTAAAGGACGGACGCTGGAGGATGTCCAAGAGGCCTCTGCATCATCCGTACGCCTGTCGTTTTACACCACCAACTGTGCTTCTGTGGAATTTGGAACGCACGCTGACCCTCCTCTTGAGGAATTGCTAACCTCACATAAGACGTGTTGGAAGGAAATAGAAACAGAGTACTTTGTTCTGTTGAGCTTACCTAGGGCAAGGGCGACCACGTCCTTGGCGAATTAGGGATTCTTGAACTGTGTTTCCGAAGCTGTTTGGAGGTCGGAAAATCAAACCGTCCCAAGGAAAAGTGCAGTGTGCTGCACCTTACTCTGCAAACACAGAGCGAGTCTGAAAGGCCTGCGATGCTGGATTTTGCATACAGGGCCCAGAGCATCGTGGAGGTACACAGTGTGCTGAAGCCGAAACGGTTGCTGCCACGAGGTGGCAAGGAGAACGATAAAGCCTCTTCCCCATAAACTGACAAAGAACAGCAATTTAGGGCTCACGGAGCTGTTGCACTCCTTCACTTAGGCAAGGCAAGTCCAGCTCTTCCTTCGAGGCTTGTGCTCACATTGAGCTTCACATTTGCTATAGAGCAGAGCAGGATGAGCTTGCAACTTGGAAGTGCAAGCACAATGCTTCTTTCCACAAAACTAACTCATGGTCTACGCTGAGTCATGCTGGCATGTACTGAAAGGCCTGCCGTTACAAATGCTTTTCAGGTTGCTTTGACGCCTTATGAACGGAGCTTTCAAAACTGGGAAAAAAGCCTTTGGGATCACAGTCCCGTTTCGCTGTTGACTTCCAGCCTTAGTACAAGCTGAGTCTAGCAAGTCCAAAGAGACACAATTAACCCAATGGCCCTTCGCTGAATCACGTTTTTCTATACCCGCTATTCTGGGTATAGTGAACTGCCTAAAGGACGGACGCTGGAGGATGTCCAAGAGGCCTCTGCATCATCCGTACGCCTGTCGTTTTACACCAACAACTGTGCTCCTGTGGAATTTGGAACGCACGCTGACCCTCCTCTTGAGGAATTGCTAACCTCACATAAGACGTGTTGGAAGGAAATAGAAACAGAGTACTTTGTTCTGTTGAGCTTACCTAGGGCAAGGGCGACCACGTCCTTGGCGAATTAGGGATTCTTGAACTGTGTTTCCGAAGCTGTTTGGAGGTCGGAAAATCAAACCGTCCCAAGGAAAAGTGCAGTGTGCTGCACCTTACTCTGCAAACACAGAGCGACTCTGAAAGGCCTGCGATGCTGGATTTTGCATACAGGGCCCAGAGCATCGTGGAGGTACACAGTGTGCTGAAGCCGAAACGGTTGCTGCCACGAGGTGGCAAGGAGAACGATAAAGCCTCTTCCCCATAAACTGACACAGAACAGCAATTTAGGGCTCACGGAGCTGTTGCACTCCTTCACTTAGGCAAGGCAAGTCCAGCTCTTCCTTCGAGGCTTGTGCTCACATTGAGCTTCACATTTGCTATAGAGCAGAGCAGGATGAGCTTGCAACTAGGAAGTGCAAGCACAATGCTTCTTTCCACAAAATTAACTCATGGTCTTCGCTGAGTCATGCTGGCATGTACTGAAAGGCCTGCGGTTACAAATGCTTTTCAGGTTGCTTTGACGCCTTATGAACGGAGCCTTCATAACTGGGAAAAAAGCCTTTGGGATCACAGTCCCGTTTCGCTGTTGACTTCCAGCCTTAGTACAAGCTGAGTCTAGCAAGTCCAAAGAGACACAATTAACCCAATGGCCCTTCGCTGATTCACGTTTTTCTATACCCGCTATTCTGGGTATAGTGAACTGCCTAAAGGACGGACGCTGGAGGATGTCAAAGAGGCCTCTGCATCATCTGTACGCCTGTCGTTTTACACCACGAACTGTGCTTCTGTGGAATTTGGAACGCACGCTGACCCTCCTCTTGTGGAATTGCTAACCTCACATAAGACGTGTTGGAAGGAAATAGAAACAGAGTGCTTTGTTCTGTTGAGCTTACCTAGGGCAAGGGCGACCACGTCCTTGGCGAGTTAGGGATTCTTGAACTGTGTTTCCGAAGCTGTTTGGAGGTCGGAAAATCAAACCGTCCCAAGGAAAAGTGCAGTGTGCTGCACCTTACTCTGCAAACACAGAGCGACTCTGAAAGGCCTGCGATGCTGGATTTTGCATACAGGGCCCAGAGCATCGTGGAGGTACACAGTGTGCTGAAGCCGAAACGGTTGCTGCCTCGAGATGGCAAGGAGAACGATAAAGCCGCTTCCCCATAAACTGACACAGAACAGCAATTTAGGGCTCACGGAACTGTTGCACTCCTTCACTTAGGCAAGGCAAGTCCAGCTCTTCCTTCGAGGCTTGTGCTCACATTGAGCTTCACATTTGCTATAGAGCAGAGCAGGATGAGCTTGCAACTTGGAAGTGCAAGCACAATGCTTCTTTCCAGAAAACTCACTCATGGTCTTCGATGAGTCATGCTGGCATGTACTGAAAGGCCTGCCGTTACAAATGCTTTTCAGGTTGCTTTGACGCCTTATGAACGGAGCTTTCAAAACTGGGAAAAAAGCCTTTGGGATCACAGTCCCGTTTCGCTGTTGACTTCCAGCCTTAGTACAAGCTGAGTCTAGCATTCCAAAGAGACACAATTAACCCAATTGCCCTTCACTGATTCACGTTTTTCTATACCCGTTATTCTGGGTATAGTGAACTGCCTAAAGGACGGACGCTGGAGGATGTCCAAGAGGCCTCTGCATCATCCGTACGCCTGTCATTTTACACCACGAACTGTGCTTCTGTGGAATTTGGAACGCACGCTGACCCTCCGCTTGAGGAATTGCTAACCTCACATAAGACGTGTTGGAAGGAAATAGAAACAGAGTGCTTTGTTCTGTTGAGCTTACCTAGGGCAAGGGCGACCACGTCCTTGGCGAGTTAGGGATTCTTGAACTGTGTTTCCGAAGCTGTTTGGAGGTCGGAAAATCAAACCGTCCCAAGGAACAGTGCAGTGTGCTGCACCTTACTCTGCAAACACAGAGCGAGTCTGAAAGGCCTGCGATGCTGGATTTTGCATACAGGGCCCAGAGCATCGTGGAGGTACACAGTGTGTTGAAGCCGAAACGGTTGCTGCCACGAGGTGGCAAGGAGAACGATAAAGCCGCTTCCCCATAAACTGACACAGAACAGCAATTTAGGGCTCATGGAGCTGTTGCACTCCTTCACTTAGGCAAGGCAAGTCCAGCTCTTCCTTCGAGGCTTGTGCTCACATTGAGCTTCACATTTGCTATAGAGCAGAGCAGGATGAGCTTGCAACTTGGAAGTGCAAGCACAATGCTTCTTTCCACAAAACTAACTCATGGTCTACGCTGAGTCATGCTGGCATGTACTGAAAGGCCTGCGGTTACAAATGCTTTTCAGGTTGCTTTGACGCCTTATGAACGGAGTTTTCAAAACTGGGAAAAAAGCCTTTGGGATCACAGTCCCGTTTCGCTGTTGACTTCCAGCCTTAGTACAAGCTGAGTCTAGCAAGTCCAAAGAGACACAATTAACCCAATGGCCCTTCGCTGAATCACGTTTTTCTATACCAGCTATTCTGGGTATAGTGAACTGCCTAAAGGACGGACGCTGGAGGATGTCCAAGAGGCCTCTGCATCATCCGTACGCCTGTCGTGTTACACCAACTGTGCTTCTGTGGAATTTGGAACGCACGCTGACCCTCCTCTTGAGGAATTGCTAACCTCACATAAGACGTGTTGGAAGGAAATAGAAACAGAGTGCTTTGTTCTGTTGAGCTTACCTAGGGCAAGGGCGACCACGTCCTTGGCGAGTTAGGGTTTCTTGAACTGTGTAACCGAAGCTGTTTGGAGGTGGGAAAATCAAACCGTCCCAAGGAACAGTGCAGTGTGCTGCACCATACTCTGCAAACACAGAGCGACTCTGAAAGGCCTGCGATGCTGGATTTTGCATAAAGGGCCCAGAGCATCGTGGAGGTACACAGTGTGCTGAAGCCGAAACGGTTGCTGCCACGAGGTGGCAAGGAGAACGATAAAGCCTCTTCCCCATAAACTGACACAGAACAGCAATTTAGGGCTCACGGAGCTGTTGCACTCCTTCACTTAGGCAAGGCAAGTCCAGCTCTTCCTTCGAGGCTTGTGCTCACATCGAGCTTCACATTTGCTATAGAGCAGAGCAGGATGAGATGGCAACTAGGAAGTGCAAGCACAATGCTTCTTTCCACAAAACTAACTCATGGTCTACGCTGAGTCATGCTGGCATGTACTGCAAGGCCTGCCGTTACAAATGTTTTTGAGGTTGCTTTGACGCCTTTTGAACGGAGCTTTCAAAACTGGGAAAAAAGCCTTTGGGAGCACAGTCCCGTTTCGCTGTTGACTTCCAGCCTTAGTACAAGCTGAGTCTAGCAAGTCCAAAGAGACACAATTAACCCAATGGCCCTTCGCTGATTCACGTTTTTCTATACCCGCTATTCTGGGTATAGTGAACTGCCTAAAGGACGGACGCTGGAGGATGTCCAAGAGGCCTCTGCATCATCCGTACGCCTGTCGTTTTACACCACCAACTGTGCTTCTGTGGAATTTGGAACGCACGCTGACCCTCCTCTTGAGGAATTGCTAACCTCACATAAGACGTGTTGGAAGGAAATAGAAACAGAGTGCTTTGTTCTGTTGAGCTTACCTAGGGCAAGGGCGACCACGTCCTTGGCGAGTTAGGGATTCTTGAACTGTGTTTCCGAAGCTGTTTGGAGGTGGGAAAATCAAACCGTCCCAAGGAACAATGCAGTGTGCGGCACCATACTCTGCAAACACAGAGCGACTCTGAAAGGCCTGCGATGCTGGATTTTGCATAAAGGGCCCAGAGCATCGTGGAGGTACACAGTGTGCTGAAGCCGAAACGGTTGCTGCCACGAGGTGGCAAGGAGAACGATAAAGCCTCTTCCCCATAAACTGACACAGAACAGCAATTTAGGGCTCACGGAGCTGTTGCACTCCTTCACTTAGGCAACGCAAGTCCAGCTCTTCCTTCGAGGCTTGTGCTCACATCGAGCTTCACATTTGCTATAGAGCAGAGCAGGATGAGCTTGCAACTAGGAAGTGCAAGCACAATGCTTCTCTCCACAAAACTAACTCATGGTCTACGCTGAGTCATGCTGGCATGTACTGAAAGGCCTGCCGTTACAAATGTTTTTGAGGTTGCTTTGACGCCTTTTGAAAGGAGCTTTCAAAACTGGGAAAAAAGCCTTTGGGAGCACAGTCCCGTTTCGCTGTTGACTTCCAGCCTTAGTACAAGCTGAGTCTAGCAAGTCCAAAGAGACACAATTAACCCAATGGCCCTTCGCTGAATCACGTTTTTCTATACCCGCTATTCTGGGTATAGTGAACTGCCTAAAGGACGGACGCTGGAGGATGTCCAAGAGGCCTCTGCATCATCCGTACGCCTGTCGTTTTACACCACCAACTGTGCTTCTGTGGAATTTGGAACCCACGCTGACCCTCCTCTTGAGGAATTGCTAACCTCACATAAGACGTGTTGAAAGGAAATAGAAACAGAGTGCTTTGTTCTGTTGAGCTTACCTAGGGCAAGGGCGACCACGTCCTTGGCGAGTTAGGGATTCTTGAACTGTGTTTCCGAAGCTGTTTGGAGGTGGGAAAATCAAACCGTCCCAAGGAACAGTGCAGGGTGCTACACCATACTCTGCAAACACAGAGCGACTCTGAAAGGCCTGCGATGCTGGATTTTGCATACAGGGCCCAGAGCATCGTGGAGGTACACAGTGTGCTGAAGCCGAAACGGTTGCTGCCACGAGGTGGCAAGGAGAACGATAAAGCCTCTTCCCCATAAACTGACACAGAACAGCAATTTAGGGCTCACGGAGCTGTTGCACTCCTTCACTTAGGCAAGGCAAGTCCAGCTCTTCCTTCGAGGCTTGTGCTCACATTGAGCTTCACATTTGCTATAGAGCAGAGCAGGATGAGCTTGCAACTTGGAAGTGCAAGCACAATGCTTCTTTCCACAAAACTAACTCATGGTCTACGCTGAGTCATGCTGGCATGTACTGAAAGGCCTGCCGTTACAAATGTTTTTCAGGTTGCTTTGACGCCTTTTGAACGGAGCTTTCAAAACTGGGAAAAAAGCCTTTGGGATCACAGTCCCGTTTCGCTGTTGACTTCCAGCCTTAGTACAAGCTGAGTCTAGCAAGTCCAAAGAGACACAATTAACCCAATGGCCCTTCGCTGAATCACCTTTTTCTATACCCGCTATTCTGGGTATAGTGAACTGCCTAAAGGACGGACGCTGGAGGATGTCCAAGAGGCCTCTGCATCATCCGTACGCCTGTCGTTTTACACCACCAACTGTACTTCTGTGGAATTTGGAACGCACGCTGACCCTCCTCTTGAGGAATTGCTAACCTCACATAAGACGTGTTGGAAGGAAATAGAAACAGAGTGCATTGTTCTGTTGAGCTTACCTAGGGCAAGGGCGACCACGTCCTTGGCGAGTTAGGGATTCGAGAACTGTGTAACCGAAGCTGTTTGGAGGTCGGAAAATCAAACCGTCCCAAGGAAATGTGCAGTGTGCTGCACCTTACTCTGCAAACACAGAGCGACTCTGAAAGGCCTGCGATGCTGGATTTTGCATACAGGGCCCAGAGCATCGTGGAGGTACACAGTGTGCTGAAGCCGAAACGGTTGCTGCCACGAGGTGGCAAGGAGAACGATAAAGCCTCTTCCCCATAAACTGACACAGAACAGCAATTTAGGGCTCACGGAGCTGTTGCACTCCTTCACTTAGGCAAGGCAAGTCCAGCTCTTCCTTCGAGGCTTGTGCTCACATTGAGCTTCACATTTGCTATAGAGCAGAGCAGGATGAGCTTGCAACTTGGAAGTGCAAGCACAATGCTTCTTTCCACAAAACTAACTCATGGTCTACGCTGAGTCATGCTGGCATGTACTGAAATGCCTGCCGTTACAAATGCTTTTCAGGTTGCTTTGACGCCTTATGAACGGAGCTTTCAAAACTGGGAAAAAAGCCTTTGGGATCACAGTCCCGATTCGCTGTTGACTTCCAGCCTTAGTACAAGCTGAGTCTAGCAAGTCCAAAGAGACACAATTAACCCAATGGCCCTTCGCTGATTCACGTTTTTCTATACCCAATATTCTGGGTATAGTGAACTGCCTAAAGGACGGACGCTGGAGGATGTCCAAGAGGCCTCTGCATCATCCGTACGCCTGTCGTTTTACACCACCAACTGTGCTCCTGTGGAATTTGGAACGCACGCTGACCCTCCTCTTGAGGAATTGCTAACCTCACATAAGACGTGTTGGAAGGAAATAGAAACAGAGTACTTTGTTCTGTTGAGCTTACCTAGGGCAAGGGCGACCACGTCCTTGGTGAATTAGGGATTCTTGAACTGTGTTTCCGAAGCTGTTTGGAGGTCGGAAAATCAAACCGTCCCAAGGAAAATTGCAGTGTGCTGCACCTTACTCTGCAAACTCAGAGCAACTCTGAAAGGCCTGCGATGCTTGATTTTCATACAGGGCCCAGAGCATCGTGGAGGTACACAGTGTGCTGAAGAGGAAACGGTTGCTGCCTCGAGGTGGCAAGGAGAACGATAACGCCTCTTCCCCATAAACTGACACAGAACAGCAATTTAGGGCTCACGGAGCTCTTGCACTCCTTCACTTAGGCAGGCAAGTCCAGCTCTTACTTCGAGGCTTGTGCTCACATTGAGCTTCTCATTTGCTATAGAGCAGAGCAGGATGAGCTTGCAACTTGGAAGTGCAAGCACAATGCTTCTTTCCACAAAACTAACTCATGGTCTACGCTGAGTCATGCTGGCATGTACTGAAAGGCCTGCCGTTACAAATGCTTTTCAGGTTGCTTTGACGCCTTATGAACGGAGCTTTCAAAACTGGGAAAAAAGCCTTTGGGATCACAGTCCCGTTTCGCTGTTGACTTCTAGCCTTAGTACAAGCTGAGTCTAGCAAGTCCAAAGAGACACAATTAACCCAATGGCCCTTCGCTGATTCACGTTTTTCTATACCCGCTATTCTGGGTATAGTGAACTGCCTAAAGGACGGACGCTGGAGGATGTCCAAGAGGCCTCTGCATCATCCGTACGCCTGTCGTTTTACACCACCAACTGTGCTTCTGTGGAATTTGGAACGCACGCTGACCCTCCTCTTGAGGAATTGCTAACCTCACATAAGACGTGTTGGAAGGAAATAGAAACAGAGTGCTTTGTTCTGTTGAGCTTACCTAGGGCAAGGGCGACCACGTCCTTGGCGAGTTAGGGATTCTTGAACTGTGTTTCCGAAGCTGTTTGGAGGTGGGAAAATCAAACCGTCCCAAGGAACAGTGCAGTGTGCGGCACCATACTCTGCAAACACAGAGCGACTCTGAAAGGCCTGCGATGCTGGATTTTGCATAAAGGGCCCAGAGCATCGTGGAGGTACACAGTGTGCTGAAGCCGAAACGGTTGCTGCCACGAGGTGGCAAGGAGAACGATAAAGCCTCTTCCCCATAAACTGACACAGAACAGCAATTTAGGGCTCACGGAGCTGTTGCACTCCTTCACTTAGGCAAGGCAAGTCCAGCTCTTCCTTCGAGGCTTGTGCTCACATTGAGCTTCACATTTGCTATAGAGCAGAGCAGGATGAGCTTGCAACTTGGAAGTGCAAGCACAATGCTTCTTTCCACAAAACTAACTCATGGTCTACGCTGAGTCATGCTGGCATGTACTGAAAGGCCTGCCGTTACAAATGTTTTTCAGGTTGCTTTGACGCCTTTTGAACGGAGCTTTCAAAACTGGGAAAAAAGCCTTTGGGATCACAGTCCCGTTTCGCTGTTGACTTCCAGCCTTAGTACAAGCTGAGTCTAGCAAGTCCAAAGAGACACAATTAACCCAATGGCCCTTCGCTGAATCACCTTTTTCTATACCCGCTATTCTGGGTATAGTGAACTGCCTAAAGGACGGACGCTGGAGGATGTCCAAGAGGCCTCTGCATCATCCGTACGCCTGTCGTTTTACACCACCAACTGTACTTCTGTGGAATTTGGAACGCACGCTGACCCTCCTCTTGAGGAATTGCTAACCTCACATAAGACGTGTTGGAAGGAAATAGAAACAGAGTGCATTGTTCTGTTGAGCTTACCTAGGGCAAGGGCGACCACGTCCTTGGCGAGTTAGGGATTCGAGAACTGTGTAACCGAAGCTGTTTGGAGGTCGGAAAATCAAACCGTCCCAAGGAAATGTGCAGTGTGCTGCACCTTACTCTGCAAACACAGAGCGACTCTGAAAGGCCTGCGATGCTGGATTTTGCATACAGGGCCCAGAGCATCGTGGAGGTACACAGTGTGCTGAAGCCGAAACGGTTGCTGCCACGAGGTGGCAAGGAGAACGATAAAGCCTCTTCCCCATAAACTGACACAGAACAGCAATTTAGGGCTCACGGAGCTGTTGCACTCCTTCACTTAGGCAAGGCAAGTCCAGCTCTTCCTTCGAGGCTTGTGCTCACATTGAGCTTCACATTTGCTATAGAGCAGAGCAGGATGAGCTTGCAACTTGGAAGTGCAAGCACAATGCTTCTTTCCACAAAACTAACTCATGGTCTACGCTGAGTCATGCTGGCATGTACTGAAATGCCTGCCGTTACAAATGCTTTTCAGGTTGCTTTGACGCCTTATGAACGGAGCTTTCAAAACTGGGAAAAAAGCCTTTGGGATCACAGTCCCGATTCGCTGTTGACTTCCAGCCTTAGTACAAGCTGAGTCTAGCAAGTCCAAAGAGACACAATTAACCCAATGGCCCTTCGCTGATTCACGTTTTTCTATACCCAATATTCTGGGTATAGTGAACTGCCTAAAGGACGGACGCTGGAGGATGTCCAAGAGGCCTCTGCATCATCCGTACGCCTGTCGTTTTACACCACCAACTGTGCTCCTGTGGAATTTGGAACGCACGCTGACCCTCCTCTTGAGGAATTGCTAACCTCACATAAGACGTGTTGGAAGGAAATAGAAACAGAGTACTTTGTTCTGTTGAGCTTACCTAGGGCAAGGGCGACCACGTCCTTGGTGAATTAGGGATTCTTGAACTGTGTTTCCGAAGCTGTTTGGAGGTCGGAAAATCAAACCGTCCCAAGGAAAATTGCAGTGTGCTGCACCTTACTCTGCAAACTCAGAGCAACTCTGAAAGGCCTGCGATGCTTGATTTTCATACAGGGCCCAGAGCATCGTGGAGGTACACAGTGTGCTGAAGAGGAAACGGTTGCTGCCTCGAGGTGGCAAGGAGAACGATAACGCCTCTTCCCCATAAACTGACACAGAACAGCAATTTAGGGCTCACGGAGCTCTTGCACTCCTTCACTTAGGCAGGCAAGTCCAGCTCTTACTTCGAGGCTTGTGCTCACATTGAGCTTCTCATTTGCTATAGAGCAGAGCAGGATGAGCTTGCAACTTGGAAGTGCAAGCACAATGCTTCTTTCCACAAAACTAACTCATGGTCTACGCTGAGTCATGCTGGCATGTACTGAAAGGCCTGCCGTTACAAATGCTTTTCAGGTTGCTTTGACGCCTTATGAACGGAGCTTTCAAAACTGGGAAAAAAGCCTTTGGGATCACAGTCCCGTTTCGCTGTTGACTTCTAGCCTTAGTACAAGCTGAGTCTAGCAAGTCCAAAGAGACACAATTAACCCAATGGCCCTTCGCTGATTCACGTTTTTCTATACCCGCTATTCTGGGTATAGTGAACTGCCTAAAGGACGGACGCTGGAGGATGTCCAAGAGGCCTCTGCATCATCCGTACGCCTGTCGTTTTACACCACCAACTGTGCTTCTGTGGAATTTGGAACGCACGCTGACCCTCCTCTTGAGGAATTGCTAACCTCACATAAGACGTGTTGGAAGGAAATAGAAACAGAGTGCTTTGTTCTGTTGAGCTTACCTAGGGCAAGGGCGACCACGTCCTTGGCGAGTTAGGGATTCTTGAACTGTGTTTCCGAAGCTGTTTGGAGGTGGGAAAATCAAACCGTCCCAAGGAACAGTGCAGTGTGCGGCACCATACTCTGCAAACACAGAGCGACTCTGAAAGGCCTGCGATGCTGGATTTTGCATAAAGGGCCCAGAGCATCGTGGAGGTACACAGTGTGCTGAAGCCGAAACGGTTGCTGCCACGAGGTGGCAAGGAGAACGATAAAGCCTCTTCCCCATAAACTGACACAGAACAGCAATTTAGGGCTCACGGAGCTGTTGCACTCCTTCACTTAGGCAACGCAAGTCCAGCTCTTCCTTCGAGGCTTGTGCTCACATCGAGCTTCACATTTGCTATAGAGCAGAGCAGGATGAGCTTGCAACTAGGAAGTGCAAGCACAATGCTTCTCTCCACAAAACTAACTCATGGTCTACGCTGAGTCATGCTGGCATGTACTGAAAGGCCTGCCGTTACAAATGTTTTTGAGGTTGCTTTGACGCCTTTTGAAAGGAGCTTTCAAAACTGGGAAAAAAGCCTTTGGGAGCACAGTCCCGTTTCGCTGTTGACTTCCAGCCTTAGTACAAGCTGAGTCTAGCAAGTCCAAAGAGACACAATTAACCCAATGGCCCTTCGCTGAATCACGTTTTTCTATACCCGCTATTCTGGGTATAGTGAACTGCCTAAAGGACGGACGCTGGAGGATGTCCAAGAGGCCTCTGCATCATCCGTACGCCTGTCGTTTTACACCACCAACTGTGCTTCTGTGGAATTTGGAACCCACGCTGACCCTCCTCTTGAGGAATTGCTAACCTCACATAAGACGTGTTGAAAGGAAATAGAAACAGAGTGCTTTGTTCTGTTGAGCTTACCTAGGGCAAGGGCGACCACGTCCTTGGCGAGTTAGGGATTCTTGAACTGTGTTTCCGAAGCTGTTTGGAGGTGGGAAAATCAAACCGTCCCAAGGAACAGTGCAGGGTGCTACACCATACTCTGCAAACACAGAGCGACTCTGAAAGGCCTGCGATGCTGGATTTTGCATACAGGGCCCAGAGCATCGTGGAGGTACACAGTGTGCTGAAGCCGAAACGGTTGCTGCCACGAGGTGGCAAGGAGAACGATAAAGCCTCTTCCCCATAAACTGACACAGAACAGCAATTTAGGGCTCACGGAGCTGTTGCACTCCTTCACTTAGGCAAGGCAAGTCCAGCTCTTCCTTCGAGGCTTGTGCTCACATTGAGCTTCACATTTGCTATAGAGCAGAGCAGGATGAGCTTGCAACTTGGAAGTGCAAGCACAATGCTTCTTTCCACAAAACTAACTCATGGTCTACGCTGAGTCATGCTGGCATGTACTGAAAGGCCTGCCGTTACAAATGTTTTTGAGGTTGCTTTGACGCCTTTTGAACGGAGCTTTCAAAACTGGGAAAAAAGCCTTTGGGATCACAGTCCCGTTTCGCTGTTGACTTCCAGCCTTAGTACAAGCTGAGTCTAGCAAGTCCAAAGAGACACAATTAACCCAATGGCCCTTCGCTGAATCACCTTTTTCTATACCCGCTATTCTGGGTATAGTGAACTGCCTAAAGGACGGACGCTGGAGGATGTCCAAGAGGACTCTGCATCATCCGTACGCCTGTCGTTTTACACCACCAACTGTGCTTCTGTGGAATTTGGAACGCACGCTGACCCTCCTCTTGAGGAATTGCGAACCTCACATAAGACGTGTTGGAAGGAAATAGAAACAGAGTACTTTGTTCTGTTGAGCTTACCTAGGGCAAGGGCGACCACGTCCTTGGTGAATTAGGGATTCTTGAACTGTGTTTCCGAAGCTGTTTGGAGGTCGGAAAATCAAACCGTCCCAAGGAAAAGTGCAGTGTGCTGCACCTTACTCTGCAAACACAGAGCGAGTCTGAAAGGCCTGCGATGCTGGATTTTGCATACAGGGCCCAGAGCATCGTGGAGGTACACAGTGTGCTGAAGCCGAAACGGTTGCTGCCTCGAGGTGGCAAGGAGAACGATAAAGCCTCTTCCCCATAAACTGACACAGAACAGCAATTTAGGGCTCACGGAGCTCTTGCACTCCTTCACTTAGGCAGGCAAGTCCAGCTCTTACTTCGAGGCTTGTGCTCACATTGAGCTTCTCATTTGCTATAGAGCAGAGCAGGATGAGCTTGCAACTTGGAAGTGCAAGCACAATGCTTCTTTCCACAAAACTAACTCATGGTCTACGCTGAGTCATGCTGGCATGTACTGAAAGGCCTGCCGTTACAAATGCTTTTCAGGTTGCTTTGACGCCTTATGAACGGAGCTTTCAAAACTGGGAAAAAAGCCTTTGGGATCACAGTCCCGTTTCGCTGTTGACTTCCAGCCTTAGTACAAGCTGAGTCTAGCAAGTCCAAAGAGACACAATTAACCCAATGGCCCTTCGCTGATTCACGTTTTTCTATACCCGCTATTCTGGGTATAGTGAACTGCCTAAAGGACGGACGCTGGAGGATGTCCAAGAGGCCTCTGCATCATCCGTACGCCTGTCGTTTTACACCACCAACTGTACTTCTGTGGAATTTGGAACGCACGCTGACCCTCCTCTTGAGGAATTGCTGACCTCACATAAGACGTGTTGGAAGGAAATAGAAACAGAGTGCATTGTTCTGTTGAGCTTACCTAGGGCAAGGGCGACCACGTCCTTGGCGAGTTAGGGATTCGAGAACTGTGTAACCGAAGCTGTTTGGAGGTCGGAAAATCAAACCGTCCCAAGGAAAAGTGCAGTGTGCTGCACCTTACTCTGCAAACACAGAGCGAGTCTGAAAGGCCTGCGATGCTGGATTTTGCATACAGGGCCCAGAGCATCGTGGAGGTACACAGTGTGCTGAAGCCGAAACGGTTGCTGCCACGAGGTGGCAAGGAGAACGATAAAGCCTCTTCCCCATAAACTGACACAGAACAGTAATTTAGGGCTCACGGAGCTGTTGCACTCCTTCACTTAGGCAAGGCAAGTCCAGCTCTTCCTTCGAGGCTTGTGCTCACATTGAGCTTCACATTTGCTATAGAGCAGAGCAGGATGAGCTTGCAACTTGGAAGTGCAAGCACAATGCTTCTTTCCACAAAACTAACTCATGGTCTACGCTGAGTCATGCTGGCATGTACTGAAATGCCTGCCGTTACAAATGCTTTTCAGGTTGCTTTGACGCCTTATGAACGGAGCTTTCAAAACTGGGAAAAAAGCCTTTGGGATCACAGTCCCGATTCGCTGTTGACTTCCAGCCTTAGTACAAGCTGAGTCTAGCAAGTCCAAAGAGACACAATTAACCCAATGGCCCTTCACTGAATCACGTTTTTCTATACCCGCTATTCTGGGTACAGTGAACTGCCTAAAGGACGGACGCTGGAGGATGTCCAAGAGGCCTCTGCATCATCCGTACGCCTGTCGTTTTACACCACCAACTGTGCTTCTGTGGAATTTGGAACGCACGCTGACCCTCCTCTTGAGGAATTGCTAACCTCACATAAGACGTGTTGGAAGGAAATAGAAACAGAGTACTTTGTTCTGTTGAGCTTACCTAGGGCAAGGGCGACCACGTCCTTGGCGAATTAGGGATTCTTGAACTGTGTTTCCGAAGCTGTTTGGAGGTCGGAAAATCAAACCGTCCCAAGGAAAAGTGCAGTGTGCTGCACCTTACTCTGCAAACACAGAGCGAGTCTGAAAGGCCTGCGATGCTGGATTTTGCATACAGGGCCCAGAGCATCGTGGAGGTACACAGTGTGCTGAAGCCGAAACGGTTGCTGCCACGAGGTGGCAAGGAGAACGATAAAGCCTCTTCCCCATAAACTGACAAAGAACAGCAATTTAGGGCTCACGGAGCTGTTGCACTCCTTCACTTAGGCAAGGCAAGTCCAGCTCTTCCTTCGAGGCTTGTGCTCACATTGAGCTTCACATTTGCTATAGAGCAGAGCAGGATGAGCTTGCAACTTGGAAGTGCAAGCACAATGCTTCTTTCCACAAAACTAACTCATGGTCTACGCTGAGTCATGCTGGCATGTACTGAAAGGCCTGCCGTTACAAATGCTTTTCAGGTTGCTTTGACGCCTTATGAACGGAGCTTTCAAAACTGGGAAAAAAGCCTTTGGGATCACAGTCCCGTTTCGCTGTTGACTTCCAGCCTTAGTACAAGCTGAGTCTAGCAAGTCCAAAGAGACACAATTAACCCAATGGCCCTTCGCTGAATCACGTTTTTCTATACCCGCTATTCTGGGTATAGTGAACTGCCTAAAGGACGGACGCTGGAGGATGTCCAAGAGGCCTCTGCATCATCCGTACGCCTGTCGTTTTACACCAACAACTGTGCTCCTGTGGAATTTGGAACGCACGCTGACCCTCCTCTTGAGGAATTGCTAACCTCACATAAGACGTGTTGGAAGGAAATAGAAACAGAGTACTTTGTTCTGTTGAGCTTACCTAGGGCAAGGGCGACCACGTCCTTGGCGAATTAGGGATTCTTGAACTGTGTTTCCGAAGCTGTTTGGAGGTCGGAAAATCAAACCGTCCCAAGGAAAAGTGCAGTGTGCTGCACCTTACTCTGCAAACACAGAGCGACTCTGAAAGGCCTGCGATGCTGGATTTTGCATACAGGGCCCAGAGCATCGTGGAGGTACACAGTGTGCTGAAGCCGAAACGGTTGCTGCCACGAGGTGGCAAGGAGAACGATAAAGCCTCTTCCCCATAAACTGACACAGAACAGCAATTTAGGGCTCACGGAGCTGTTGCACTCCTTCACTTAGGCAAGGCAAGTCCAGCTCTTCCTTCGAGGCTTGTGCTCACATTGAGCTTCACATTTGCTATAGAGCAGAGCAGGATGAGCTTGCAACTAGGAAGTGCAAGCACAATGCTTCTTTCCACAAAATTAACTCATGGTCTTCGCTGAGTCATGCTGGCATGTACTGAAAGGCCTGCGGTTACAAATGCTTTTCAGGTTGCTTTGACGCCTTATGAACGGAGCCTTCATAACTGGGAAAAAAGCCTTTGGGATCACAGTCCCGTTTCGCTGTTGACTTCCAGCCTTAGTACAAGCTGAGTCTAGCAAGTCCAAAGAGACACAATTAACCCAATGGCCCTTCGCTGATTCACGTTTTTCTATACCCGCTATTCTGGGTATAGTGAACTGCCTAAAGGACGGACGCTGGAGGATGTCCAAGAGGCCTCTGCATCATCTGTACGCCTGTCGTTTTACACCACGAACTGTGCTTCTGTGGAATTTGGAACGCACGCTGACCCTCCTCTTGTGGAATTGCTAACCTCACATAAGACGTGTTGGAAGGAAATAGAAACAGAGTGCTTTGTTCTGTTGAGCTTACCTAGGGCAAGGGCGACCACGTCCTTGGCGAGTTAGGGATTCTTGAACTGTGTTTCCGAAGCTGTTTGGAGGTCGGAAAATCAAACCGTCCCAAGGAAAAGTGCAGTGTGCTGCACCTTACTCTGCAAACACAGAGCGACTCTGAAAGGCCTGCGATGCTGGATTTTGCATACAGGGCCCAGAGCATCGTGGAGGTACACAGTGTGCTGAAGCCGAAACGGTTTCTGCCTCGAGGTGAAAGGAGAACGATAAAGCCTCTTCCCCATAAACTGACACAGAACAGCAATTTAGGGCTCACGGAGCTGTTGCACTCCTTCACTTAGGCAAGGCAAGTCCAGCTCTTCCTTCGAGGCTTGTGCTCACATTGAGCTTCACATTTGCTATAGAGCAGAGCAGGATGAGCTTGCAACTTGGAAGTGCAAGCACAATGCTTCTTTCCACAAAACTAACTCATGGTCTACGCTGAGTCATGCTGGCATGTACTGAAAGGCCTGCCGTTACAAATGCTTTTCAGGTTGCTTTGACGTCTTATGAACGGAGGTTTCAAAACTGGGAAAAAAGCCTTTGGGATCACAGTCCCGTTTCGCTGTTGACTTCCAGCCTTAGTACAAGCTGAGTCTAGCAAGTCCAAAGAGACACAATTAACCCAATGGCCCTTCGCTGATTCACGTTTTTCTATACCCGCTATTCAGGGTATAGTGAACTGCCTAAAGGACGGACGCTGGAGGATGTCCAAGAGGCCTCTGCATCATCCGTACGCCTGTCGTTTTACACCACCAACTGTGCTCCTGTGGAATTTGGAACGCACGCTGACCCTCCTCTTGAGGAATTGCTAACCTCACATAAGACGTGTTGGAAGGAAATAGAAACAGAGTACTTTGTTCTGTTGAGCTTACCTAGGGCAAGGGAGACCACGTCCTTGGCGAATTAGGGATTCTTGAACTGTGTTTCCGAAGCTGTTTGGAGGTCGGAAAATCAAACCGTCCCAAGGAAAAGTGCAGTGTGCTGCACCTTACTCTGCAAACACAGAGCGACTCTGAAAGGCCTGCGATGCTGGATTTTGCATACAGGGCCCAGAGCATCGTGGAGGTACACAGTGTGCTGAAGCCGAAACGGTTGCTGCCTCGAGGTGGCAAGGAGAACGATAAAGCCTCTTCCCCATAAACTGACACAGAACAGCAATTTAGGGCTCACGGAGCTCTTGCACTCCTTCACTTAGGCAGGCAAGTCCAGCTCTTCCTTCGAGGCTTGTGCTCACATTGAGCTTCACATTTGCTATAGAGCAGAGCAGGATGAGCTTGCAACTTGGAAGTGCAAGCACAATGCTTCTTTCCACAAAACTAACTCATGGTCTACGCTGAGTCATGCTGGCATGTACTGAAAGGCCTGCCGTTACAAATGCTTTTCAGGTTGCTTTGACGCCTTATGAACGGAGCTTTCAAAACTGGGAAAAAAGCCTTTGGGATCACAGTCCCGTTTCGCTGTTGACTTCCAGCCTTAGTACAAGCTGAGTCTAGCAAGTCCAAGGAGACACAATTAACCCAATGGCCCTTCGCTGATTCACGTTTTTCTATACCCGCTATTCTGGGTATAGCGAACTGCCTAACGGACGGACGCTGGTGGAAGCTCAAGCGGTCTCTGCATCATCCGAACGCCTGTCGTTTTACACCACGAACTGTGCTTCTGTGGAATTTGGAACCCACGCTGACCCTCTCCTTGAGGAATTGCTTACCTCACATAAGACGTGTTGAAAGGAAATAGAAACAGAGTGCTTTGTTCTGTTGAGCTTACCTAGGGCAAGGGCGACCACGTCATTGGCGAGTTAGGGATTCTTGAACTGTGTAACCGAAGCTGTTTGGAGGTCGGAAAATCAAACCGTCCCAAGGAAATGTGCAGTGTGCTGCACCTTACTCTGCAAACACAGAGCGACTCTGAAAGGCCTGCGATGCTGGATATTGCATACAGGGCCCAGAGCATCGTGGAGGTACACAGTGTGCTGAAGCCGAAACGGTTGCTGCCACGAGGTGGCAAGGAGAACGATAAAGCCTCTTCCCCATAAACTGACACAGAACAGCAATTTAGGGCTCACGGAGCTGTTGCACTCCTTCACTTAGGCAAGGCAAGTCCAGCTCTTCCTTCGAGGCTTGTGCTCACATTGAGCTTCACATTTGCTATAGAGCAGAGCAGGATGAGCTTGCAACTTGGAAGTGCAAGCACAATGCTTCTTTCCACAAAACTAACTCATGGTCTACGCTGAGTCATGCTGGCATGTACTGAGAGGCCTGCCGTTAGAAATGCTTTTCAGGTTGCTTTGACGCCTTATGAACGGAGCTTTCAAAACTGGGAAAAAAGCCTTTGGGATCACAGTCCCGTTTCGCTGTTGACTTCCAGCCTTACTACAAGCTGAGTCTAGCAAGTCCAAAGAGACACAATTAACCCAATGGCCCTTCACTGAATCACGTTTTTCTATACCCGCTATTCTGGGTACAGTGAACTGCCTAAAGGACGGACGCTGGAGGATGTCCAAGAGGCCTCTGCATCATCCGTACGCCTGTCGTTTTACACCACCAACTGTGCTTCTGTGGAATTTGGAACGCACGCTGACCCTCCTCTTGAGGAATTGCTAACCTCACATAAGACGTGTTGGAAGGAAATAGAAACAGAGTACTTTGTTCTGTTGAGCTTACCTAGGGCAAGGGCGACCACGTCCTTGGCGAATTAGGGATTCTTGAACTGTGTTTCCGAAGCTGTTTGGAGGTCGGAAAATCAAACCGTCCCAAGGAAAAGTGCAGTGTGCTGCACCTTACTCTGCAAACACAGAGCGAGTCTGAAAGGCCTGCGATGCTGGATTTTGCATACAGGGCCCAGAGCATCGTGGAGGTACACAGTGTGCTGAAGCCGAAACGGTTGCTGCCACGAGGTGGCAAGGAGAACGATAAAGCCTCTTCCCCATAAACTGACAAAGAACAGCAATTTAGGGCTCACGGAGCTGTTGCACTCCTTCACTTAGGCAAGGCAAGTCCAGCTCTTCCTTCGAGGCTTGTGCTCACATTGAGCTTCACATTTGCTATAGAGCAGAGCAGGATGAGCTTGCAACTTGGAAGTGCAAGCACAATGCTTCTTTCCACAAAACTAACTCATGGTCTACGCTGAGTCATGCTGGCATGTACTGAAAGGCCTGCCGTTACAAATGCTTTTCAGGTTGCTTTGACGCCTTATGAACGGAGCTTTCAAAACTGGGAAAAAAGCCTTTGGGATCACAGTCCCGTTTCGCTGTTGACTTCCAGCCTTAGTACAAGCTGAGTCTAGCAAGTCCAAAGAGACACAATTAACCCAATGGCCCTTCGCTGAATCACGTTTTTCTATACCCGCTATTCTGGGTATAGTGAACTGCCTAAAGGACGGACGCTGGAGGATGTCCAAGAGGCCTCTGCATCATCCGTACGCCTGTCGTTTTACACCAACAACTGTGCTCCTGTGGAATTTGGAACGCACGCTGACCCTCCTCTTGAGGAATTGCTAACCTCACATAAGACGTGTTGGAAGGAAATAGAAACAGAGTACTTTGTTCTGTTGAGCTTACCTAGGGCAAGGGCGACCACGTCCTTGGCGAATTAGGGATTCTTGAACTGTGTTTCCGAAGCTGTTTGGAGGTCGGAAAATCAAACCGTCCCAAGGAAAAGTGCAGTGTGCTGCACCTTACTCTGCAAACACAGAGCGACTCTGAAAGGCCTGCGATGCTGGATTTTGCATACAGGGCCCAGAGCATCGTGGAGGTACACAGTGTGCTGAAGCCAAAACGGTTGCTGCCACGAGGTGGCAAGGAGAACGATAAAGCCTCTTCCCCATAAACTGACACAGAACAGCAATTTAGGGCTCACGGAGCTGTTGCACTCCTTCACTTAGGCAAGGCAAGTCCAGCTCTTCCTTCGAGGCTTGTGCTCACATTGAGCTTCACATTTGCTATAGAGCAGAGCAGGATGAGCTTGCAACTAGGAAGTGCAAGCAAAATGCTTCTTTCCACAAAATTAACTCATGGTCTTCGCTGAGTCATGCTGGCATGTACTGAAAGGCCTGCGGTTACAAATGCTTTTCAGGTTGCTTTGACGCCTTATGAACGGAGCCTTCATAACTGGGAAAAAAGCCTTTGGGATCACAGTCCCGTTTCGCTGTTGACTTCCAGCCTTAGTACAAGCTGAGTCTAGCAAGTCCAAAGAGACACAATTAACCCAATGGCCCTTCGCTGATTCACGTTTTTCTATACCCGCTATTCTGGGTATAGTGAACTGCCTAAAGGACGGACGCTGGAGGATGTCAAAGAGGCCTCTGCATCATCTGTACGCCTGTCGTTTTACACCACGAACTGTGCTTCTGTGGAATTTGGAACGCACGCTGACCCTCCTCTTGTGGAATTGCTAACCTCACATAAGACGTGTTGGAAGGAAATAGAAACAGAGTGCTTTGTTCTGTTGAGCTTACCTAGGGCAAGGGCGACCACGTCCTTGGCGAGTTAGGGATTCTTGAACTGTGTTTCCGAAGCTGTTTGGAGGTCGGAAAATCAAACCGTCCCAAGGAAAAGTGCAGTGTGCTGCACCTTACTCTGCAAACACAGAGCGACTCTGAAAGGCCTGCGATGCTGGATTTTGCATACAGGGCCCAGAGCATCGTGGAGGTACACAGTGTGCTGAAGCCGAAACGGTTTCTGCCTCGAGGTGAAAGGAGAACGATAAAGCCTCTTCCCCATAAACTGACACAGAACAGCAATTTAGGGCTCACGGAGCTGTTGCACTCCTTCACTTAGGCAAGGCAAGTCCAGCTCTTCCTTCGAGGCTTGTGCTCACATTGAGCTTCACATTTGCTATAGAGCAGAGCAGGATGAGCTTGCAACTTGGAAGTGCAAGCACAATGCTTCTTTCCACAAAACTAACTCATGGTCTACGCTGAGTCATGCTGGCATGTACTGAAAGGCCTGCCGTTACAAATGCTTTTCAGGTTGCTTTGACGCCTTATGAACGGAGGTTTCAAAACTGGGAAAAAAGCCTTTGGGATCACAGTCCCGTTTCGCTGTTGACTTCCAGCCTTAGTACAAGCTGAGTCTAGCAAGTCCAAAGAGACACAATTAACCCAATGGCCCTTCGCTGATTCACGTTTTTCTATACCCGCTATTCAGGGTATAGTGAACTGCCTAAAGGACGGACGCTGGAGGATGTCCAAGAGGCCTCTGCATCATCCGTACGCCTGTCGTTTTACACCACCAACTGTGCTCCTGTGGAATTTGGAACGCACGCTGACCCTCCTCTTGAGGAATTGCTAACCTCACATAAGACGTGTTGGAAGGAAATAGAAACAGAGTACTTTGTTCTGTTGAGCTTACCTAGGGCAAGGGAGACCACGTCCTTGGCGAATTAGGGATTCTTGAACTGTGTTTCCGAAGCTGTTTGGAGGTCGGAAAATCAAACCGTCCCAAGGAAAAGTGCAGTGTGCTGCACCTTACTCTGCAAACACAGAGCGACTCTGAAAGGCCTGCGATGCTGGATTTTGCATACAGGGCCCAGAGCATCGTGGAGGTACACAGTGTGCTGAAGCCGAAACGGTTGCTGCCTCGAGGTGGCAAGGAGAACGATAAAGCCTCTTCCCCATAAACTGACACAGAACAGCAATTTAGGGCTCACGGAGCTGTTGCACTCCTTCACTTAGGCAGGCAAGTCCAGCTCTTCCTTCGAGGCTTGTGCTCACATTGAGCTTCACATTTGCTATAGAGCAGAGCAGGATGAGCTTGCAACTTGGAAGTGCAAGCACAATGCTTCTTTCCACAAAACTAACTCATGGTCTACAATGAGTCATGCTGGCATGTACTGAAAGGCCTGCCGTTACAAATGCTTTTCAGGTTGCTTTGACGCCTTATGAACGGAGCTTTCAAAACTGGGAAAAAAGCCTTTGGGATCACAGTCCCGTTTCGCTGTTGACTTCCAGCCTTAGTACAAGCTGAGTCTAGCAAGTCCAAGGAGACACAATTAACCCAATGGCCCTTCGCTGATTCACGTTTTTCTATACCCGCTATTCTGGGTATAGCGAACTGCCTAACGGACGGACGCTGGTGGAAGCTCAAGCGGTCTCTGCATCATCCGAACGCCTGTCGTTTTACACCACGAACTGTGCTTCTGTGGAATTTGGAACCCACGCTGACCCTCTCCTTGAGGAATTGCTTACCTCACATAAGACGTGTTGAAAGGAAATAGAAACAGAGTGCTTTGTTCTGTTGAGCTTACCTAGGGCAAGGGCGACCACGTCATTGGCGAGTTAGGGATTCTTGAACTGTGTAACCGAAGCTGTTTGGAGGTCGGAAAATCAAACCGTCCCAAGGAAATGTGCAGTGTGCTGCACCTTACTCTGCAAACACAGAGCGACTCTGAAAGGCCTGCGATGCTGGATTTTGCATACAGGGCCCAGAGCATCGTGGAGGTACACAGTGTGCTGAAGCCGAAACGGTTGCTGCCACGAGGTGGCAAGGAGAACGATAAAGCCTCTTCCCCATAAACTGACACAGAACAGCAATTTAGGGCTCACGGAGCTGTTGCACTCCTTCACTTAGGCAAGGCAAGTCCAGCTCTTCCTTCGAGGCTTGTGCTCACATTGAGCTTCACATTTGCTATAGAGCAGAGCAGGATGAGCTTGCAACTTGGAAGTGCAAGCACAATGCTTCTTTCCACAAAACTAACTCATGGTCTACGCTGAGTCATGCTGGCATGTACTGAAAGGCCTGCCGTTAGTAATGCTTTTCAGGTTGCTTTGACGCCTTATGAACGGAGCTTTCAAAACTGGGAAAAAAGCCTTTGGGATCACAGTCCCGTTTCGCTGTTGACTTCCAGCCTTACTACAAGCTGAGTCTAGCAAGTCCAAAGAGACACAATTAACCCAATGGCCCTTCGCTGAATCACGTTTTTCTATACCCGCTATTCTGGGTATAGTGAACTGCCTAAAGGACGGACGCTGGAGGATGTCCAAGAGGCCTCTGCATCATCCGTACGCCTGTCGTTTTACACCACCAACTGTGCTTCTGTGGAATTTGGAACGCACGCTGACCCTCCTCTTGAGGAATTGCTAACCTCACATAAGACGTGTTGGAAGGAAATAGAAACAGAGTTCTTTGTTCTGTTGAGCTTACCTAGGGCAAGGGCGACCACGTCCTTGGCGAATTAGGGATTCTTGAACTGTGTTTCCGAAGCTGTTTGGAGGTCGGAAAATCAAACCGTCCCAAGGAAAAGTGCAGTGTGCTGCACCTTACTCTGCAAACACAGAGCGACTCTGAAAGGCCTGCGATGCTGGATTTTGCATACAGGGCCCAGAGCATCGTGGAGGTACACAGTGTGCTGAAGCCGAAACGGTTGCTGCCACGAGGTGGCAAGGAGAACGATAAAGCCTCTTCCCCATAAACTGACACAGAACAGCAATTTAGGGCTCACGGAGCTGTTGCACTCCTTCACTTAGGCAAGGCAAGTCCAGCTCTTCCTTCGAGGCTTGTGCTCACATTGAGCTTCACATTTGCTATAGAGCAGAGCAGGATGAGCTTGCAACTAGGAAGTGCAAGCACAATGCTTCTTTCCACAAAATTAACTCATGGTCTTCGCTGAGTCATGCTGGCATGTACTGAAAGGCCTGCGGTTACAAATGCTTTTCAGGTTGCTTTGACGCCTTATGAACGGAGCCTTCAAAACTGGGAAAAAAGCCTTTGGGATCACAGTCCCGTTTCGCTGTTGACTTCCAGCCTTAGTACAAGCTGAGTCTAGCAAGTCCAAAGAGACACAATTAACCCAATGGCCCTTCGCTGATTCACGTTTTTCTATACCCGCTATTCTGGGTATAGTGAACTGCCTAAAGGACGGACGCTGGAGGATCTCAAAGAGGCCTCTGCATCATCTGTACGCCTGTCGTTTTACACCACGAACTGTGCTTCTGTGGAATTTGGAACGCACGCTGACCCTCCTCTTGAGGAATTGCTAACCTCACATAAGACGTGTTGGAAGGAAATAGAAACAGAGTGCTTTGTTCTGTTGAGCTTACCTAGGGCAAGGGCGACCACGTCCTTGGCGAGTTAGGGATTCTTGAACTGTGTTTCCGAAGCTGTTTGGAGGTCGGAAAATCAAACCGTCCCAAGGAACAGTGCAGTGTGCTGCACCTTACTCTGCAAACACAGAGCGAGTCTGAAAGGCCTGCGATGCTGGATTTTGCATACAGGGCCCAGAGCATCGTGGAGGTACACAGTGTGCTGAAGCCGAAACGGTTTCTGCCTCGAGGTGAAAGGAGAACGATAAAGCCTCTTCCCCATAAACTGACACAGAACAGCAATTTAGGGCTCACGGAGCTCTTGCACTCCTTCACTTAGGCAGGCAAGTCCAGCTCTTCCTTCGAGGCTTGTGCTCACATTGAGCTTCACATTTGCTATAGAGCAGAGCAGGATGAGCTTGCAACTTGGAAGTGCAAGCACAATGCTTCTTTCCACAAAACTAACTCATGGTCTACGCTGAGTCATGCTGGCATGTACTGAAAGGCCTGCCGTTACAAATGCTTTTCAGGTTGCTTTGACGCCTTATGAACGGAGCTTTCAAAACTGGGAAAAAAGCCTTTGGGATCACAGTCCCGTTTCGCTGTTGACTTCCAGCCTTAGTACAAGCTGAGTCTAGCAAGTCCAAGGAGACACAATTAACCCAATGGCCCTTCGCTGATTCACGTTTTTCTATACCCGCTATTCTGGGTATAGCGAACTGCCTAACGGACGGACGCTGGTGGAAGCTCAAGCGGTCTCTGCATCATCCGAACGCCTGTCGTTTTACACCACGAACTGTGCTTCTGTGGAATTTGGAACCCACGCTGACCCTCTCCTTGAGGAATTGCTTACCTCACATAAGACGTGTTGAAAGGAAATAGAAACAGAGTGCTTTGTTCTGTTGAGCTTACCTAGGGCAAGGGCGACCACGTCATTGGCGAGTTAGGGATTCTTGAACTGTGTAACCGAAGCTGTTTGGAGGTCGGAAAATCAAACCGTCCCAAGGAAATGTGCAGTGTGCTGCACCTTACTCTGCAAACACAGAGCGACTCTGAAAGGCCTGCGATGCTGGATTTTGCATACAGGGCCCAGAGCATCGTGGAGGTACACAGTGTGCTGAAGCCGAAACGGTTGCTGCCACGAGGTGGCAAGGAGAACGATAAAGCCTCTTCCCCATAAACTGACACAGAACAGCAATTTAGGGCTCACGGAGCTGTTGCACTCCTTCACTTAGGCAAGGCAAGTCCAGCTCTTCCTTCGAGGCTTGTGCTCACATTGAGCTTCACATTTGCTATAGAGCAGAGCAGGATGAGCTTGCAACTTGGAAGTGCAAGCACAATGCTTCTTTCCACAAAACTAACTCATGGTCTACGCTGAGTCATGCTGGCATGTACTGAAAGGCCTGCCGTTAGTAATGCTTTTCAGGTTGCTTTGACGCCTTATGAACGGAGCTTTCAAAACTGGGAAAAAAGCCTTTGGGATCACAGTCCCGTTTCGCTGTTGACTTCCAGCCTTACTACAAGCTGAGTCTAGCAAGTCCAAAGAGACACAATTAACCCAATGGCCCTTCGCTGAATCACGTTTTTCTATACCCGCTATTCTGGGTATAGTGAACTGCCTAAAGGACGGACGCTGGAGGATGTCCAAGAGGCCTCTGCATCATCCGTACGCCTGTCGTTTTACACCACCAACTGTGCTTCTGTGGAATTTGGAACGCACGCTGACCCTCCTCTTGAGGAATTGCTAACCTCACATAAGACGTGTTGGAAGGAAATAGAAACAGAGTACTTTGTTCTGTTGAGCTTACCTAGGGCAAGGGCGACCACGTCCTTGGCGAATTAGGGATTCTTGAACTGTGTTTCCGAAGCTGTTTGGAGGTCGGAAAATCAAACCGTCCCAAGGAAAAGTGCAGTGTGCTGCACCTTACTCTGCAAACACAGAGCGACTCTGAAAGGCCTGCGATGCTGGATTTTGCATACAGGGCCCAGAGCATCGTGGAGGTACACAGTGTGCTGAAGCCGAAACGGTTGCTGCCACGAGGTGGCAAGGAGAACGATAAAGCCTCTTCCCCATAAACTGACACAGAACAGCAATTTAGGGCTCACGGAGCTGTTGCACTCCTTCACTTAGGCAAGGCAAGTCCAGCTCTTCCTTCGAGGCTTGTGCTCACATTGAGCTTCACATTTGCTATAGAGCAGAGCAGGATGAGCTTGCAACTAGGAAGTGCAAGCACAATGCTTCTTTCCACAAAATTAACTCATGGTCTTCGCTGAGTCATGCTGGCATGTACTGAAAGGCCTGCGGTTACAAATGCTTTTCAGGTTGCTTTGACGCCTTATGAACGGAGCCTTCAAAACTGGGAAAAAAGCCTTTGGGATCACAGTCCCGTTTCGCTGTTGACTTCCAGCCTTAGTACAAGCTGAGTCTAGCAAGTCCAAAGAGACACAATTAACCCAATGGCCCTTCGCTGATTCACGTTTTTCTATACCCGCTATTCTGGGTATAGTGAACTGCCTAAAGGACGGACGCTGGAGGATCTCAAAGAGGCCTCTGCATCATCTGTACGCCTGTCGTTTTACACCACGAACTGTGCTTCTGTGGAATTTGGAACGCACGCTGACCCTCCTCTTGAGGAATTGCTAACCTCACATAAGACGTGTTGGAAGGAAATAGAAACAGAGTGCTTTGTTCTGTTGAGCTTACCTAGGGCAAGGGCGACCACGTCCTTGGCGAGTTAGGGATTCTTGAACTGTGTTTCCGAAGCTGTTTGGAGGTCGGAAAATCAAACCGTCCCAAGGAACAGTGCAGTGTGCTGCACCTTACTCTGCAAACACAGAGCGAGTCTGAAAGGCCTGCGATGCTGGATTTTGCATACAGGGCCCAGAGCATCGTGGAGGTACACAGTGTGCTGAAGCCGAAACGGTTTCTGCCTCGAGGTGAAAGGAGAACGATAAAGCCTCTTCCCCATAAACTGACACAGAACAGCAATTTAGGGCTCACGGAGCTCTTGCACTCCTTCACTTAGGCAGGCAAGTCCAGCTCTTCCTTCGAGGCTTGTGCTCACATTGAGCTTCACATTTGCTATAGAGCAGAGCAGGATGAGCTTGCAACTTGGAAGTGCAAGCACAATGCTTCTTTCCACAAAACTAACTCATGGTCTACGCTGAGTCATGCTGGCATGTACTGAAAGGCCTGCCGTTACAAATGCTTTTCAGGTTGCTTTGACGCCTTATGAACGGAGCTTTCAAAACTGGGAAAAAAGCCTTTGGGATCACAGTCCCGTTTCGCTGTTGACTTCCAGCCTTAGTACAAGCTGAGTCTAGCAAGTCCAAGGAGACACAATTAACCCAATGGCCCTTCGCTGATTCACGTTTTTCTATACCCGCTATTCTGGGTATAGCGAACTGCCTAACGAACGGACGCTGGTGGAAGCTCAAGCGGTCTCTGCATCATCCGAACGCCTGTCGTTTTACACCACGAACTGTGCTTCTGTGGAATTTGGAACCCACGCTGACCCTCTCCTTGAGGAATTGCTTACCTCACATAAGACGTGTTGAAAGGAAATAGAAACAGAGTGCTTTGTTCTGTTGAGCTTACCTAGGGCAAGGGCGACCACGTCATTGGCGAGTTAGGGATTCTTGAACTGTGTAACCGAAGCTGTTTGGAGGTCGGAAAATCAAACCGTCCCAAGGAAATGTGCAGTGTGCTGCACCTTACTCTGCAAACACAGAGCGACTCTGAAAGGCCTGCGATGCTGGATTTTGCATACAGGGCCCAGAGCATCGTGGAGGTACACAGTGTGCTGAAGGTGAAACGGTTGCTGCCACGAGGTGGCATGGAGAACGTTAAAGCCTCTTCCCCATAAACTGACACAGAACAGCAATTTAGGGCTCACGGAGCTGTTGCACTCCTTCACTTAGGCAAGGCAAGTCCAGCTCTTCCTTCGAGGCTTGTGCTCACATCGAGCTTCACATTTGCTATAGAGCAGAGCAGGATGAGCTGGCAACTAGGAAGTGCAAGCACAATGCTTCTTTCTACAAAACTAATTCATGGTCTACGCTGAGTCATGCTGGCATGTACTGAAAGGCCTGCCTTTACAAATGTTTTTGAGGTTGCTTTGACGCCTTATAAACGGAGATTTCAAAACTGGGAAAAAAGCCTTTGGGATCACAGTCCCGTTTCGCTGTTGACTTCCAGCCTTAGTACAAGCTGAGTCTAGCAAGTCCAAAGAGACACAATTAACCCAATGGCCCTTCGCTGAATCACGTTTTTCTATACCCGCTATTCTGGGTATAGTGAACTGCCTAAAGGACGGACGCTGGAGGATGTCCAAGAGGCCTCTGCATCATCCGTACGCCTGTCGTTTTACACCACCAACTGTGCTTCTGTGGAATTTGGAACGCACGCTGACCCTCCTCTTGAGGAATTGCTAACCTCACATAAGACGTGTTGGAAGGAAATAGAAACAGAGTACTTTGTTCTGTTGAGCTTACCTACGGCAAGGGCGACCACGTCCTTGGCGAATTAGGGATTCTTGAACTGTGTTTCCGAAGCTGTTTGGAGGTCGGAAAATCAAACCATCCCAAGGAAAAGTGCAGTGTGCTGCACCTTACTCTGCAAACACAGAGCGAGTCTGAAAGGCCTGCGATGCTGGATTTTGCATACAGGGCCCAGAGCATCGTGGAGGTACACAGTGTGCTGAAGCCGAAACGGTTGCTGCCTCGAGGTGGCAAGGAGAACGATAAAGCCTCTTCCCCATAAACTGACACAGAACAGCAATTTAGGGCTCACGGAGCTCTTGCACTCCTTCACTTAGGCAGGCAAGTCCAGCTCTTACTTCGAGGCTTGTGCTCACATTGAGCTTCTCATTTGCTATAGAGCAGAGCAGGATGAGCTTGCAACTTGGAAGTGCAAGCACAATGCTTCTTTCCACAAAACTAACTCATGGTCTACGCTGAGTCATGCTGGCATGTACTGAAAGGCCTGCCGTTACAAATGCTTTTCAGGTTGCTTTGACGCGTTATGAACGGAGCTTTCAAAACTGGGAAAAAAGCCTTTGGGATCACAGTGCCGTTTCGCTGTTGACTTCCAGCCTTACTACAAGCTGAGTCTAGCAAGTCCAAAGAGACACAATTAACCCAATGGCCCTTCGCTGAATCACGTTTTTCTATACCCGCTATTCTGGGTATAGTGAACTGCCTAAAGGACGGACGCTGGAGGATGTCCAAGAGGCCTCTGCATCATCCGTACGCCTGTCGTTTTACACCACCAACTGTGCTTCTGTGGAATTTGGAACGCACGCTGACCCTCCTCTTGAGGAATTGCTAACCTCACATAAGACGTGTTGGAAGGAAATAGAAACAGAGTACTTTGTTCTGTTGAGCTTACCTAGGGCAAGGGCGACCACGTCCTTGGCGAGTTAGGGATTCTTGAACTGTGTTTCCGAAGCTGTTTGGAGGTCGGAAAATCAAACCGTCCCAAGGAAAAGTGCAGTGTGCTGCACCTTACTCTGCAAACACAGAGCGACTCTGAAAGGCCTGCGATGCTGGATTTTGCATACAGGGCCCAGAGCATCGTGGAGGTACACAGTGTGCTGAAGCCGAAACGGTTGCTGCCTCGAGGTGGCAAGGAGAACGATAAAGCCTCTTCCCCATGAACTGACACAGAACAGCAATTTAGGGCTCACGGAGCTCTTGCACTCCTTCACTTAGGCAAGGCAAGTCCAGCTCTTCCTTCGAGGCTTGTGCTCACATTGAGCTTCACATTTGCTATAGAGCAGAGCAGGATGAGCTTGCAACTTGGAAGTGCAAGCACAATGCTTCTTTCCACAAAACTAACTCATGGTCTACGCTGAGTCATGCTGGCATGTACTGAGAGGCCTGCCGTTACAAATGCTTTTCAGGTTGCTTTGACGCCTTATGAACGGAGCTTTCAAAACTGGGAAAAAAGCCTTTGGGATCACAGTCCCGTTTCGCTGTTGACTTCCAGCCTTACTACAAGCTGAGTCTAGCAAGTCCAAAGAGACACAATTAACCCAATGGCCCTTCGCTGAATCACGTTTTTCTATACCCGCTATTCTGGGTATAGTGAACTGCCTAAAGGACGGACGCTGGAGGATGTCCAAGAGGCCTCTGCATCATCCGTACGCCTGTCGTTTTACACCACCAACTGTGCTTCTGTGGAATTTGGAACGCACGCTGACCCTCCTCTTGAGGAATTGCTAACCTCACATAAGACGTGTTGGAAGGAAATAGAAACAGAGTACTTTGTTCTGTTGAGCTTACCTAGGGCAAGGGCGACCACGTCCTTGGCGAATTAGGGATTCTTGAACTGTGTTTCCGAAGCTGTTTGGAGGTCGGAAAATCAAACCGTCCCAAGGAAAAGTGCAGTGTGCTGCACCTTACTCTGCAAACACAGAGCGACTCTGAAAGGCCTGCGATGCTGGATTTTGCATACAGGGCCCAGAGCATCGTGGAGGTACACAGTGTGCTGAAGCCGAAACGGTTGCTGCCTCGAGGTGGCAAGGAGAACGATAAAGCCTCTTCCCCATAAACTGACACAGAACAGCAATTTAGGGCTCACGGAGCTCTTGCACTCCTTCACTTAGGCAGGCAAGTCCAGCTCTTCCTTCGAGGCTTGTGCTCACATTGAGCTTCACATTTGCTATAGAGCAGAGCAGGATGAGCTTGCAACTTGGAAGTGCAAGCACAATGCTTCTTTCCACAAAACTAACTCATGGTCTACGCTGAGTCATGCTGGCATGTACTGAAAGGCCTGCCGTTACAAATGCTTTTCAGGTTGCTTTGACGCCTTATGAACGGAGCTTTCAAAACTGGGAAAAAAGCCTTTGGGATCACAGTCCCGTTTCGCTGTTGACTTCCAGCCTTAGTACAAGCTGAGTCTAGCAAGTCCAAAGAGACACAATTAACCCAATGGCCCTTCGCTGATTCACGTTTTTCTATACCCGCTATTCTGGGTATAGTGAACTGCCTAAAGGACGGACGCTGGAGGATGTCCAAGAGGCCTCTGCATCATCCGTACGCCTGTCGTTTTACACCACCAACTGTGCTTCTGTGGAATTTGGAACGCACGCTGACCCTCCTGTTGAGTAATTGCTAACCTCACATAAGACGTGTTGGAAGGAAATAGAAAAAGAGTACTTTGTTCTGTTGAGCTTACCTAGGGCAAGGGCGACCACGTCCTTGGTGAGTTACGGATTCTTGAACTGTGTTTCCGAAGCAGTTTGGAGGTCGGAAAATCAAACCGTCCCAAGGAAAAGTGCAGTGTGCTGCACCTTACTCTGCAAACACAGAGCGACTCTGAAAGGCCTGCGATGCTGGATTTTGCATACAGGGCCCAGAGCATCGTGGAGGTACACAGTGTGCTGAAGCCGAAACGGTTGCTGCCACGAGGTGGCAAGGAGAACGATAAAGCCTCTTCCCGATAAACTGACACAGAACAGCAATTTAGGGCTCACGGAGCTGTTGCACTCCTTCACTTAGGCAACGCAAGTCCAGCTCTTCCTTCGAGGCTTGTGCTCACATTGAGCTTCACATTTGCTATAGAGCAGAGCAGGATGAGCTTGCAACTAGGAAGTGCAAGCACAATGCTTCTTTCCACAAAATTAATTCATGGTCTTCGCTGAGTCATGCTGGCATGTACTGAAAGGCCTGCGGTTACAAATGCTTTTCAGGTTGCTTTGACGCCTTATGAACGGAGCCTTCAAAACTGGGAAAAAAGCCTTTGGGATCACAGTCCCGTTTCGCTGTTGACTTCCAGCCTTAGTACAAGCTGAGTCTAGCAAGTCCAAAGAGACACAATTAACCCAATGGCCCTTCGCTGATTCACGTTTTTCTATAACCGCTATTCTGGGTATAGCGAACTGCCTAACGGACGGACGCTGGTGGAAGCTCAAGCGGTCTCTGCATCATCCGAACGCCTGTCGTTTTACACCACGAACTGTGCTTCTGTGGAATTTGGAACCCACGCTGACCCTCTCCTTGAGGAATTGCTTACCTCACATAAGACGTGTTGAAAAGAAATAGAAACAGAGTGCTTTGTTCTGTTGAGCTTACCTAGGGCAAGGGCGACCACGTCATTGGCGAGTTAGGGATTCTTGAACTGTGTAACCGAAGCTGTTTGGAGGTCGGAAAATCAAACCGTCCCAAGGAAATGTGCAGTGTGCTGCACCTTACTCTGCAAACACAGAGCGACTCTGAAAGGCCTGCGATGCTGGATTTTGCATACAGGGCCCAGAGCATCGTGGAGGTACACAGTGTGCTGAAGCTGAAACGGTTGCTGCCACTAGGTGGCAAGGAGAACGATAAAGCCTCTTCCCCATAAACTGACACAGAACAGCAATTTAGGGCTCACGGAGCTGTTGCACTCCTTCACTTAGGCAAGGCAAGTCCAGCTCTTCCTTCGAGGCTTGTGCTCACATCGAGCTTCACATTTGCTATAGAGCAGAGCAGGATGAGCTGGCAACTAGGAAGTGCAAGCACAATGCTTCTTTCCACAAAACTAACTCATGGTCTACGCTGAGTCATGCTGGCATGTACTGAAAGGCCTGCCGTTACAAATGTTTTTGAGGTTGCTTTGACGCCTTATAAACGGAGCTTTCAAAACTGGGAAAAAAGCCTTTGGGATCACAGTCCCGTTTCGCTGTTGACTTCCAGCCTTAGTACAAGCTGAGTCTAGCAAGTCCAAAGAGACACAATTAACCCAATGGCCCTTCGCTGAATCACGTTTTTCTATACCCGCTATTCTGGGTATAGTGAACTGCCTAAAGGACGGACGCTGGAGGATGTCCAAGAGGCCTCTGCATCATCCGTACGCCTGTCGTTTTACACCACCAACTGTGCTTCTGTGGAATTTGGAACGCACGCTGACCCTCCTCTTGAGGAATTGCTAACCTCACATAAGACGTGTTGGAAGGAAATAGAAACAGAGTGCTTTGTTCTGTTGAGCTTACCTAGGGCAAGGGCGACCACGTCCTTGGCGAGTTAGGGATTCTTGAACTGTGTAACCGAAGCTGTTTGGAGGTCGGAAAATCAAACCGTCCCAAGGAAAAGTGCAGTGTGCTGCACCTTACTCTGCAAACACAGAGCGAGTCTGAAAGGCCTGCGATGCTGGATTTTGCATACAGGGCCTAGAGCATCGTGGAGGTACACAGTGTCCTGAAGACGAAACGGTTGCTGCCTCGAGGTGGCAAGGAGAACGATAAAGCCGCTTCCCCATAAACTGACACAGAACAGCAATTTAGGGCTCACGGAGCTGTTGCACTCCTTCACTTAGGCAAGGCAAGTCCAGCTCTTCCTTCGAGGCTTGTGCTCACATTGAGTTTCACATTTGCTATAGAGCAGAGCAGGATGAGCTTGAAACTTGGAAGTGCAAGCACAATGCTTCTTTCCAGAAAACTAACTCATGGTTTTCGCTGAGTCATGCTGGCATGTACTGAAAGGCCTGCCGTTACAAATGCTTTTCAGGTTGCTTTGACGCCTTATGAACGGAGCTTTCAAAACTGGGAAAAAAGCCTTTGGGATCACAGTCCCGTTTCGCTGTTGACTTCCAGCCTTAGTACAAGCTGAGTCTAGCATTCCAAAGAGACACAATTAACCCAATTGCCCTTCACTGATTCACGTTTTTCTATACCCGCTATTCTGGGTATAGTGAACTGCCTACAGGACCGACGCTGGAGGATGTCCAAGAGGCCTCTGCATCATCCGTACGCATGTCGCTTTACACCCCGAACTGTGCTTCTGTGGAATTTGGAAAGCACGCTGACCCTCCGCTTTTGGAATTGCTAACCTCACATAAGACGTGTTGGAAGGAAATAGAAACAGAGTGCTTTGTTCTGTTGAGCTTACCTAGGGCAAGGGCGACCACGTCCTTGGCGAGTTAGGGATTCTTGAACTGTGTTTCCGAAGCTGTTTGGAGGTCGGAAAATCAAACCGTCCCAAGGAACAGTGCAGTGTGCTGGACCTTACTCTGCAAACACACAGCGACTCTGAAAGGCCTGCGATGCTGGATTTTGCATACAGGGCCCAGAGCATCGTGGAGGTACACAGTGTGCTGAAGCCGAAACGTTTGCTGCCACGAGGTGGCAAGGAGAACGATAAAGCCTCTTCCTCATAAACTGACACAGAACAGCAATTTAGGGCTCACGGAGCTGTTGCACTCCTTCACTTAGGCAAGGCAAGTCCAGCTCTTCCTTCGAGGCTTGTGCTCACATTGAGCTTCACATTTGCTATAGAGCAGAGCAGGATGAGCTTGCAACTTGGAAGTGCAAGCACAATGCTTCTTTCCACAAAACTAACTCATGGTCTACGCTGAGTCATGCTGGCATGTACTGAAAGGCCTGCGGTTACAAATGCTTTTCAGGTTGCTTTGACGCCTTATGAACGGAGTTTTCAAAACTGGGAAAAAAGCCTTTGGGATCACAGTCCCGTTTTGCTGTTGACTTCCAGCCTTAGTACAAGCTGAGTCTAGCAAGTCCAAAGAGACACAATTAACCCAATGGCCCTTCGCTGATTCACGTTTTTCTATACCCGCTATTCTGGGTATAGCGAACTGCCTAAAGGACGGACGCTGGTAGAATCTCAAGCGGTCTCTGCATCTTCCGTACTCCTGTCGTTTTACACCACGAACTGTGCTTCTGTGGAATTTGGAACCCACGCTGACCCTCTCCTTGAGGAATTGCTTACCTCACATAAGACGTGTTGAAAGGAAATAGAAACAGAGTGCTTTGTTCTGTTGAGCTTACCTAGGGCAAGGGCGACCACGTCCTTGGCGAGTTAGGGATTCTTGAACTGTGTAACCGAAGCTGTTTGGAGGTCGGAAAATCAAACCGTCCCAAGGAAAAGTGCAGTGTGCTGCACCTTACTCTGCAAACACAGAGAGACTCTGAAAGGCCTGCGATGCTGGATTTTGCATACAGGGCCCAGAGCATCGTGGAGGTACACATTGTGCTGAAGCTAAAACGGTTGCTGCCACGAGGTGGCAAGGAGAACCATAAAGCCTCTTCCCCATAAACTGACACAGAACAGCAATTTAGGGCTCACGGAGCTGTTGCACTCCTTCACTTAGGCAAGCTAAGTAAAGCTCTTCCTTCGAGGCTTGTGCTCACATCGAGCTTCACATTTGCTATAGAGCAGAGCAGGATGAGCTGGCAACTAGGAAGTGCAAGCACAATGCTTCTTTCCACAAAACTAACTCATGGTCTACGCTGAGTCATGCTGGCATGTACTGAAAGGCCTGCCGTTACAAATTTTTTTGAGGTTGCTTTGACGCCTTTTGAACGGAGCTTTCAATACTGGGAAAAAAGCCTTTGGGAGCACAGTCCCGTTTCGCTGTTGACTTCCAGCCTTAGTACAAGCTGAGTCTAGCAAGTCCAAAGAGACACAATTAACCCAATGGCCCTTCGCTGAATCACGTTTTTCTATACCCGCTATTCTGGGTATAGTGAACTGCCTAAAGGACGGACGCTGGAGGATGTCCAAGAGGCCTCTGCATCATCCGTACGCCTGTCGTTTTACACCACCAACTGTGCTTCTGTGGAATTTGGAACGCACGCTGACCCTCCTCTTGAGGAATTGCTAACCTCACATAAGACGTGTTGGAAGGAAATAGAAACAGAGTGCTTTGTTCTGTTGAGCTTACCTAGGGCAAGGGCGACCACGTCCTTGGCGAGTTAGGGATTCTTGAACTGTGTTTCCGAAGCTGTTTGGAGGTCGGAAAATCAAACCGTCCCAAGGAACAGTGCAGTGTGCTGCACCTTACTCTGCAAACACAGAGCGACTCTGAAAGGCCTGCGATGCTGGATTTTGCATACAGGGCCCAGAGCATCGTGGAGGTACACAGTGTGCTGAAGCCGAAACGGTTGCTGCCACGAGGTGGCAAGGAGAACGATAAAGCCTCTTCCCCATAAACTGACACAGAACAGCAATTTAGGGCTCACGGAGCTGTTGCACTCCTTCACTTAGGCAAGGCAAGTCCAGCTCTTCCTTCGAGGCTTGTGCTCACATTGAGCTTCACATTTGCTATAGAGCAGAGCAGGATGAGCTGGCAACTTGGAAGTGCAAGCACAATGCTTCTTTCCACAAAACTAACTCATGGTTTTCGCTGAGTCATGCTGGCATGTACTGAAAGGCCTGCCGTTACAAATGCTTTTCAGGTTGCTTTGACGCCTTATGAACGGAGCTTTCAAAACTGGGAAAAAAGCCTTTGGGATCACAGTCCCGTTTCGCTGTTGACTTCCAGCCTTAGTACAAGCTGAGTCTAGCATTCCAAAGAGACACAATTAACCCAATTGCCCTTCACTGATTCACGTTTTTCTATACCCGCTATTCTGGGTATAGTGAACTGCCTACAGGACCGACGCTGGAGGATGTCCAAGAGGCCTCTGCATCATCCGTACGCATGTCGCTTTACACCCCGAACTGTGCTTCTGTGGAATTTGGAAAGCACGCTGACCCTCCGCTTTTGGAATTGCTAACCTCACATAAGACGTGTTGGAAGGAAATAGAAACAGAGTGCTTTGTTCTGTTGAGCTTACCTAGGGCAAGGGCGACCACGTCCTTGGCGAGTTAGGGATTCTTGAACTGTGTTTCCGAAGCTGTTTGGAGGTCGGAAAATCAAACCGTCCCAAGGAACAGTGCAGTGTGCTGGACCTTACTCTGCAAACACACAGCGACTCTGAAAGGCCTGCGATGCTGGATTTTGCATACAGGGCCCAGAGCATCGTGGAGGTACACAGTGTGCTGAAGCCGAAACGTTTGCTGCCACGAGGTGGCAAGGAGAACGATAAAGCCTCTTCCTCATAAACTGACACAGAACAGCAATTTAGGGCTCACGGAGCTGTTGCACTCCTTCACTTAGGCAAGGCAAGTCCAGCTCTTCCTTCGAGGCTTGTGCTCACATTGAGCTTCACATTTGCTATAGAGCAGAGCAGGATGAGCTTGCAACTTGGAAGTGCAAGCACAATGCTTCTTTCCACAAAACTAACTCATGGTCTACGCTGAGTCATGCTGGCATGTACTGAAAGGCCTGCGGTTACAAATGCTTTTCAGGTTGCTTTGACGCCTTATGAACGGAGTTTTCAAAACTGGGAAAAAAGCCTTTGGGATCACAGTCCCGTTTTGCTGTTGACTTCCAGCCTTAGTACAAGCTGAGTCTAGCAAGTCCAAAGAGACACAATTAACCCAATGGCCCTTCGCTGATTCACGTTTTTCTATACCCGCTATTCTGGGTATAGCGAACTGCCTAAAGGACGGACGCTGGTAGAATCTCAAGCGGTCTCTGCATCTTCCGTACTCCTGTCGTTTTACACCACGAACTGTGCTTCTGTGGAATTTGGAACCCACGCTGACCCTCTCCTTGAGGAATTGCTTACCTCACATAAGACGTGTTGAAAGGAAATAGAAACAGAGTGCTTTGTTCTGTTGAGCTTACCTAGGGCAAGGGCGACCACGTCCTTGGCGAGTTAGGGATTCTTGAACTGTGTAACCGAAGCTGTTTGGAGGTCGGAAAATCAAACCGTCCCAAGGAAAAGTGCAGTGTGCTGCACCTTACTCTGCAAACACAGAGAGACTCTGAAAGGCCTGCGATGCTGGATTTTGCATACAGGGCCCAGAGCATCGTGGAGGTACACATTGTGCTGAAGCTAAAACGGTTGCTGCCACGAGGTGGCAAGGAGAACCATAAAGCCTCTTCCCCATAAACTGACACAGAACAGCAATTTAGGGCTCACGGAGCTGTTGCACTCCTTCACTTAGGCAAGCTAAGTAAAGCTCTTCCTTCGAGGCTTGTGCTCACATCGAGCTTCACATTTGCTATAGAGCAGAGCAGGATGAGCTGGCAACTAGGAAGTGCAAGCACAATGCTTCTTTCCACAAAACTAACTCATGGTCTACGCTGAGTCATGCTGGCATGTACTGAAAGGCCTGCCGTTACAAATTTTTTTGAGGTTGCTTTGACGCCTTTTGAACGGAGCTTTCAATACTGGGAAAAAAGCCTTTGGGAGCACAGTCCCGTTTCGCTGTTGACTTCCAGCCTTAGTACAAGCTGAGTCTAGCAAGTCCAAAGAGACACAATTAACCCAATGGCCCTTCGCTGAATCACGTTTTTCTATACCCGCTATTCTGGGTATAGTGAACTGCCTAAAGGACGGACGCTGGAGGATGTCCAAGAGGCCTCTGCATCATCCGTACGCCTGTCGTTTTACACCACCAACTGTGCTTCTGTGGAATTTGGAACGCACGCTGACCCTCCTCTTGAGGAATTGCTAACCTCACATAAGACGTGTTGGAAGGAAATAGAAACAGAGTGCTTTGTTCTGTTGAGCTTACCTAGGGCAAGGGCGACCACGTCCTTGGCGAGTTAGGGATTCTTGAACTGTGTTTCCGAAGCTGTTTGGAGGTCGGAAAATCAAACCGTCCCAAGGAACAGTGCAGTGTGCTGCACCTTACTCTGCAAACACAGAGCGACTCTGAAAGGCCTGCGATGCTGGATTTTGCATACAGGGCCCAGAGCATCGTGGAGGTACACAGTGTGCTGAAGCCGAAACGGTTGCTGCCACGAGGTGGCAAGGAGAACGATAAAGCCTCTTCCCCATAAACTGACACAGAACAGCAATTTAGGGCTCACGGAGCTGTTGCACTCCTTCACTTAGGCAAGGCAAGTCCAGCTCTTCCTTCGAGGCTTGTGCTCACATTGAGCTTCACATTTGCTATAGAGCAGAGCAGGATGAGCTGGCAACTTGGAAGTGCAAGCACAATGCTTCTTTCCACAAAACTAACTCATGGTCTACGCTGAGTCATGCTGGCATGTACTGAAAGGCCTGCCGTTACAAATGCTTTTCAGGTTGCTTTGACGCCTTATGAACGGAGCTTTCAAAACTGGGAAAAAAGCCTTTGGGATCACAGTCCCGTTTCGCTGTTGACTTCCAGCCTTACTACAAGCTGAGTCTAGCAAGTCCAAAGAGACACAATTAACCCAATGGCCCTTCGCTGAATCACGTTTTTCTATACCCGCTATTCTGGGTATAGTGAACTGCCTAAAGGACGGACGCTGGAGGATGTCCAAGAGGCCTCTGCATCATCCGTACGCCTGTCGTTTTACACCACCAACTGTGCTGCTGTGGAATTTGGAACGCACGCTGACCTTCCTCTTGAGGAATTGCTAACCTCACATAAGACGTGTTGGAAGGAAATAGAAACAGAGTGCTTTGTTCTGTTGAGCTTACCTAGGGCAAGGGCGACCACGTCCTTGGCGAGTTAGGGATTCTTGAACTGTGTTTCCGAGGCTGTTTGGAGGTCGGAAAATCAAACCGTCCCAAGGAAATGTGCAGTGTGCTGCACCTTACTCTGCAAACACAGAGCGACTCTGAAAGGCCTGCGATGCTGGATATTGCATACAGGGCCCAGAGCATCGTGGAGGTACACAGTGTGCTGAAGCCGAAACGGATTCTGCCTCGAGGTGAAAGGAGAACGATAAAGCCTCTTTCCCATAAACTGACACAGAACAGCAATTTAGGGCTCACGGAGCTGTTGCACTCCTTCACTTAGGCAGGCAAGTCCAGCTCTTCCTTCGAGGCTTGTGCTCACATTGAGCTTCACATTTGCTATAGAGCAGAGCAGGATGAGCTTGCAACTTGGAAGTGCAAGCACAATGCTTCTTTCCACAAAACTAACTCATGGTCTACGCTGAGTCATGCTGGCATGTACTGAAAGGCCTGCCGTTACAAATGCTTTTCAGGTTGCTTTCACGCCTTATGAACGGAGCTTTCAAAACTGGGAAAAAAGCCTTTGGGATCACAGTCCCGTTTCGCTGTTGACTTCCAGCCTTAGTACAAGCTGAGTCTAGCAAGTCCAAAGAGACACAATTAACCCAATGGCCCTTTGCTGATTCACGTTTTTCTATACCCGCTATTCTGGGTATAGTGAACTGCCCAAAGGACGGACGCTGGAGGATGTCCAAGAGGCCTCTGCATCATCCGTACGCCTGTCGTTTTACACCACCAATTGTGCTCCTGTGGAATTTGGAACGCACGCTGACCCTCCTCTTGAGGAATTGCTAACATCACATAAGACGTGTTGGAAGGAAATAGAAACAGAGTGCTTTGTTCTGTTGAGCTTACCTAGGGCAAGGGCGACCACGTCCTTGGCGAGTTAGGGATTCTAGAACTGTGTTTCCGAAGCTGTTTGGAGGTCGGAAAATCAAACCGTCCCAAGGAAAAGTGCAGTGTGCTGCACCTTACTCTGCAAACACAGAGCGAGTCTGAAAGGCCTGCGATGCTGGATTTTGCATACAGGGCCCAGAGCATCGTGGAGGTACACAGTGTGCTGAAGCCGAAACGGTTGCTGCCACGAGGTGGCAAGGAGAACGATAAAGCCTCTTCCCCATAAACTGACACAGAACAGCAATTTAGGGCTCACGGAGCTGTTGCACTCCTTCACTTAGGCAAGGCAAGTCCAGCTCTTCCTTCGAGGCTTGTGCTCACATTGAGCTTCACATTTGCTATAGAGCAGAGCAGGATGAGCTTGCAACTTGGAAGTGCAAGCACAATGCTTCTTTCCACAAAACTAACTCATGGTCTACGCTGAGTCATGCTGGCATGTACTGAAAGGCCTGCAGTTACAAATGCTTTTCAGGTTGCTTTGACGCCTTATGAACGGAGCTTTCAAAACTGGGAAAAAAGCCTTTGGGATCACAGTCCCGTTTCGCTGTTGACTTCCAGCCTTAGTACAAGCTGAGTCTAGCAAGTCCAAAGAGACACAATTAACCCAATGGCCCTTCGCTGAATCACGTTTTTCTATACCCGCTATTCTGGGTATAGTGAACTGCCTAAAGGACGGACGCTGGAGGATGTCCAAGAGGCCTCTGCATCATCCGTACGCCTGTCGTTTTACACCACCAACTGTGCTCCTGTGGAATTTGGAACGCACGCTGACCCTCCTCTTGAGGAATTGCTAACCTCACATAAGACGTGTTGGAAGGAAATAGAAACAGAGTACTTTGTTCTGTTGAGCTTACCTAGGGCAAGGGCGACCCCGTCCTTGGTGAATTAGGGATTCTTGAACTGTGTTTCCGAAGCTGTTTGGAGGTCGGAAAATCAAACCGGCCCAAGGAAAAGTGCAGTGTGCTGCACCTTACTCTGCAAACACAGAGCGAGTCTGAAAGGCCTGCGATGCTGGATTTTGCATACAGGGACAAGATCATCGTGGAGGTACACAGTGTGCTGAAGCCGAAACGGTAGCTGCCTCTAGGTGGCAAGGAGAACGATAAAGCCTCTTCCCCATAAACTGACACAGAACAGCAATTTAGGGCTCACGGAGCTCTTGCACTCCTTCACTTAGGCAAGGCAAGTCCAGCTCTTCCTTCGAGGCTTGTGCTCACATTGAGCTTCACATTTGCTATAGAACAGAGCAGGATGAGCTTGCAACTTGGAAGTGCAAGCACAATGCTTCTTTCCACAAAACTAACTCATGGTCTACGCTGAGTCATGCTGGCATGTACTGAAAGGCCTGCCGTTACAAATGCTTTTCAGGTTGCTTTGACGCCTTATGAACGGAGCTTTCAAAACTGGGAAAAAAGCCTTTGGGATCACAGTCCCGTTTCGCTGTTGACTTCCAGCCTTACTACAAGCTGAGTCTAGCAAGTCCAAAGAGACACAATTAACCCAATGGCCCTTCGCTGAATCACGTTTTTCTATACCCGCTATTCTGGGTATAGTGAACTGCCTAAAGGACGGACGCTGGAGGATGTCCAAGAGGCCTCTGCATCATCCGTACGCCTGTCGTTTTACACCACCAACTGTGCTTCTGTGGAATTTGGAACGCACGCTGACCCTCCTCTTGAGGAATTGCTAACCTCACATAAGACGTGTTGGAAGGAAATAGAAACAGAGTGCTTTGTTCTCTTGAGCTTACCTAGGGCAAGGGCGACCACGTCCTTGGCGAATTAGGGATTCTTGAACTGTGTTTCCGAAGCTGTTTGGAGGTCGGAAAATCAAACCGTCCCAAGGAAATGTGCAGTGTGCTGCACCTTACTCTGCAAACACAGAGCGACTCTGAAAGGCCTGCGATGCTGGATTTTGCATACAGGGCCCAGAGCATCGTGGAGGTACACAGTTGCTGAAGCCGAAACGGATTCTGCCTCGAGGTGAAAGGAGAACGATAAAGCCTCTTCCCCATAAACTGACACAGAACAGCAATTTAGGGCTCACGGAGCTGTTGCACTCCTTCACTTACGCAAGGCAAGTCCAGCTCTTCCTTCGAGGCTTGTGCTCACATTGAGCTTCACATTTGCTATAGAGCCGAGCAGGATGAGCTTGCAACTAGGAAGTGCAAGCACAATGCTTCTTTCCACAAAACTAACACATGGTCTACGCTGAGTCATGCTGGCATGTACTGAAAGGCCTGCCGTTACAAATGCTTTTCAGGTTGCTTTGACGCCTTATGAACGGAGCTTTCAAAACTGGGAAAAAAGCCTTTGGGATCACAGTCCCGTTTCGCTGTTGACTTCCAGCCTTAGTACAAGCTGAGTCTAGCAAGTCCAAAGAGACACAATTAACCCAATGGCCCTTCGCTGATTCACGTTTTTCTATACCCGCTATTCTGGGTATAGTGAACTGCCTAAAGGACGGACGCTGGAGGATGTCCAAGAGGCCTCTGCATCATCCGTACGCCTGTCGTTTTACACCACCAACTGTGCTCCTGTGGAATTTGGAACGCACGCTTACCCTTCTCTTGAGGAATTGCTAACCTCACATAAGACGTGTTGGAAGGAAATAGAAACAGAGTACTTTGTTCTGTTGAGCTTACCTAGGGCAAGGGCGACCACGTCCTTGGCGAATTAGGGATTCTTGAACTGTGTTTCCGAAGCTGTTTGGAGGTCGGAAAATCAAACCGTCCCAAGGAACAGTGCAGTGTGCTGCACCTTACTCTGCAAACACAGAGCGACTCTGAAAGGCCTGCGATGCTGGATTTTGCATACAGGGCCCAGAGCATCGTGGAGGTACACAGTGTGCTGAAGCCGAAACGGTTGCTGCCTCGAGGTGGCAAGGAGAACGATCAAGCCTCTTCCCCATAAAATGACACAGAACAGCAATTTAGGGCTCACGGAGCTCTTGCACTCCTTCACTTAGGCAGGCAAGTCCAGCTCTTCCTTCGAGTCTTGTGCTCACATTGAGCTTCACATTTGCTATATAGCAGAGCAGGATGAGCTTGCAACTTGGAAGTGCAAGCACAATGCTTCTTTCCACAAAACTAACTCATGGTCTACGCTGAGTCATGCTGGCATGTACTGAAAGGCCTGCCGTTACAAATGCTTTTCAGGTTGCTTTGACGCCTTATGAACGGAGCTTTCAAAACTGGGAAAAAAGCCTTTGGGATCACAGTCCCGTTTCGCTGTTGACTTCCAGCCTTAGTACAAGCTGAGTCTAGCAAGTCCAAAGAGACACAATTAACCCAATGGCCCTTCACTGATTCACGTTTTTCTATACCCGCTATTCTGGGTATAGTGAACTGCCCAAAGGACGGACGCTGGAGGATGTCCAAGAGGCCTCTGCATCATCCGTACGCCTGTCGTTTTACACGACCAACTGTGCTTCTGTGGAATTTGGAACGCACGCTGACCCTCCTCTTGAGGAATTGCTAACCTCACATAAGACGTGTTGGAAGGAAATAGAAACAGAGTGCTTTGTTCTGTTGAGCTTACCTAGGGCAAGTGCGACCACGTCCTTGGCGAGTTAGCTATTCTAGAACTGTGTAACCGAAGCTGTTTGGAGGTCGGAAAATCAAACCGTCCCAAGGAAAAGTGCAGTGTGCTGCACCTTACTCTGCAAACACACAGCGAGTCTGAAAGGCCTGCGATGCTGGATTTTGCATACAGGGCCCAGAGCATCGTGGAGGTACACAGTGTGCTGAAGCCGAAACGGTTGCTGCCTCGAGGTGGCAAGGAGAACGATAACGCCTCTTCCCCATAAACTGACACAGAACAGCAATTTAGGGCTCACGGAGCTCTTGCACTCCTTCACTTAGGCAGGCAAGTCCAGCTCTTACTTCGAGGCTTGTGCTCACATTGAGCTTCTCATTTGCTATAGAGCAGAGCAGGATGAGCTTGCAACTTGGAAGTGCAAGCACAATGCTTCTTTCCACAAAACTAACTCATGGTCTACGCTGAGTCATGCTGGCATGTACTGAAAGGCCTGCCGTTACAAATGCTTTTCAGGTTGCTTTGACGCCTTATGAACGGAGCTTTCAAAACTGGGAAAAAAGCCTTTGGGATCACAGTCCCGTTTCGCTGTTGACTTCCAGCCTTAGTACAAGCTGAGTCTAGCAAGTCCAAAGAGACACAATTAACCCAATGGCCCTTCGCTGATTCACGTTTTTCTATACCCGCTATTCTGGGTATAGTGAACTGCCTAAAGGACGGACGCTGGAGGATGTCCAAGAGGCCTCTGCATCATCCGTACGCCTGTCGTTTTACACCACCAACTGTGCTACTGTGGAATTTGGAACGCACGCTGACCCTCCTCTTGAGGAATTGCTAACCTCACATAAGACGTGTTGGAAGGAAATAGAAACAGAGTGCTTTGTTCTGTTGTGCTTACCTAGGGCAAGGGCGACCACGTCCTTGGCGAGTTAGGGATTCTAGAACTGTGTAACCGAAGCTGTTTGGAGGTCGGAAAATCAAACCGTCCCAAGGAAAAGTGCAGTGTGCTGCACCTTACTCTGCAAACACAGAGCGAGTCTGAAAGGCCTGCGATGCTGGATTTTGCATACAGGGCCCAGAGCATCGTGGAGGTACACAGTGTGCTGAAGCCGAAACGGTTGCTGCCACGAGGTGGCAAGGAGAACGATAAAGCCTCTTCCCTATAAACTGACACAGAACAGCAATTTAGGGCTCACGGAGATGTTGTACTCCTTCACTTAGGCAAGGCAAGTCCAGCTCTTCCTTCGAGGCTTGTGCTCACATTGAGCTTCACATTTGCTATAGAGCAGAGCAGGATGAGCTTGCAACTTGGAAGTGCAAGCACAATGCTTCTTTCCACAAAACTAACTCATGGTCTACGCTGAGTCATGCTGGCATGTACTGAAAGGCCTGCCGTTACAAATGCTTTTCAGGTTGCTTTGACGCCTTATGAACGGAGCTTTCAAAACTGGGAAAAAAGCCTTTGGGATCACAGTCCCGTTTCGCTGTTGACTTCCAGCCTTAGTACAAGCTGAGTCTAGCAAGTCCAAAGAGACACAATTAACCCAATGGCCCTTCGCTGATTCACGTTTTTCTATACCCGCTATTCTGGGTATAGTGAACTGCCTAAAGGACGGACGCTGGAGGATGTCCAAGAGGCCTCTGCATCATCCGTACGCCTGTCGTTTTACACCACCAACTGTGCTCCTGTGGAATTTGGAACGAACGCTGACCCTCCTCTTGAGGAATTGCTAACCTCACATAAGACGTGTTGGAAGGAAATAGAAACAGAGTACTTTGTTCTGTTGAGCTTACCTAGGGCAAGGGCGACCACGTCCTTGGTGAATTAGGGATTCTTGAACTGTGTTTCCGAAGCTGTTTGGAGGTCGGAAAATCAAACCGTCCCAAGGAAAAGTGCAGTGTGCTGCACCTTACTCTGCAAACACAGAGCGAGTCTGAAAGGCCTGCGATGCTGGATTTTGCATACAGGGCCCGGAGCATCGTGGAGGTACACAGTGTGCTGAAGCCGAAACGGTTGCTGCCACGAGGTGGCAAGGAGAACAATAAAGCCTCTTCCCCATAAACTGACACAGAACAGCAATTTAGGGCTCACGGAGCTGTTGCACTCCTTCACTTAGGCAAGGCAAGTCCAGCTCTTCCTTCGAGGCTTGTGCTCACATTGAGCTTCACATTTGCTATAGAGCAGAGCAGGATGAGCTTGCAACTTGGAAGTGCAAGCACAATGCTTCTTTCCACAAAACTAACTCATGGTCTACGCTGAGTCATGCTGGCATGTACTGAAAGGCCTGCCATTACAAATGCTTTTCAGGTTGCTTTGACGCCTTTTGAACGGAGCTTTCAAAACTGGGAAAAAAGCCTTTGGGAGCACAGTCCCGTTTCGCTGTTGACTTCCAGCCTTAGTACAAGCTGAGTCTAGCAAGTCCAAAGAGACACAATTAACCCAATGGCCCTTCGCTGATTCACGTTTTTCTATACCCGCTATTCTGGGTATAGTGAACTGCCTAAAGGACGGACGCTGGAGGATGTCCAAGAGGACTCTGCATCATCCGTACGCCTGTCGTTTTACACCACCAACTGTGCTTCTGTGGAATTTGGAACGCACGCTGACCCTCCTCTTGTGGAATTGCTAACCTCACATAAGACGTGTTGGAAGGAAATAGAAACAGAGTGCTTTGTTCTGTTGAGCTTACCTAGGGCAAGGGCGACCACGTCCTTGGCGAATTAGGGATTCTTGAACTGTGTTTCCGAAGCTGTTTGGAGGTCGGAAAATCAAACCGTCCCAAGGAAAAGTGCAGTGTGCTGCACCTTACTCTGCAAACACAGAGCGAGTCTGAAAGGCCTGCGATGCTGGATTTTGCATACAGGGCCCAGAGCATCGTGGAGGTACACAGTGTGCTGAAGCCGAAACGGTTGCTGCCACGAGGTGGCAAGGAGAACGATAAAGCCTCTTCCCCATAAACTGACACAGAACAGCAATTTAGGGCTCACGGAGCTGTTGCACTCCTTCACTTAGGCAAGGCAAGTCCAGCTCTTCCTTCGAGGCTTGTGCTCACATTGAGCTTCACATTTGCTATAGAGCAGAGCAGGATGAGCTTGCAACTTGGAAGTGCAAGCACAATGCTTCTTTCCACAAAACTAACTCATGGTCTACGCTGAGTCATGCTGGCATGTACTGAAAGGCCTGCCGTTACAAATGCTTTTCAGGTTGCTTTGACGCCTTATGAACGGAGCTTTCAAAACTGGGAAAAAAGCCTTTGGGATCACAGTCCCGTTTCGCTGTTGACTTCCAGCCTTAGTACAAGCTGAGTCTAGCAAGTCCAAAGAGACACAATTAACCCAATGGCCCTTCGCTGAATCACGTTTTTCTATATCCGCTATTCTGGGTATAGTGAACTGCCTAAAGGACGGACGCTGGAGGATGTCCAAGAGGCCTCTGCATCATCCATACGCCTGTCGTTTTACACCACCAACTGTGCTCCTGTGGAATTTGGAATGCACGCTGACCCTCCTCTTGAGGAATTGCTAACCTCACATAAGACGTGTTGGAAGGAAATAGAAACAGAGTACTTTGTTCTGTTGAGCTTACCTAGGGCAAGGGCGACCACGTCCTTGGCGAGTTAGGGATTCTAGAACTGTGTAACCGAAGCTGTTTGGAGGTCGGAAAATCAAACCGTCCCTAGGAAAAGTGCAGTGTGCTGCACCTTACTCTGCAAACACAGAGCGAGTCTGAAAGGCCTGCGATGCTGGATTTTGCATACAGGGCCCAGAGCATCGTGGAGGTACACAGTGTGCTGAAGCCGAAACGGTTGCTGCCACGAGGTGGCAAGGAGAACGATAAAGCCTCTTCCCCATAAACTGACACAGAACAGCAATTTAGGGCTCACGGAGCTGTTGCACTCCTTCACTTAGGCAAGGCAAGTCCAGCTCTTCCTTCGAGGCTTGTGCTCACATTGAGCTTCACATTTGCTATAGAGCAGAGCAGGATGAGCTTGCAACTTGGAAGTGCAAGCACAATGCTTCTTTCCACAAAACTAACTCATGGTCTACGCTGAGTCATGCTGGCATGTACTGAAAGGCCTGCCGTTACAAATGCTTTTCAGGTTGCTTTGACGCCTTATGAACGGAGCTTTCAAAACTGGGAAAAAAGCCTTTGGGATCACAGTCCCGTTTCGCTGTTGACTTCCAGCCTTAGTACAAGCTGAGTCTAGCAAGTCCAAAGAGACACAATTAACCCAATGGCCCTTCGCTGATTCACGTTTTTCTATACCCGCTATTCTGGGTATAGTGAACTGCCTAAAGGACGGACGCTGGAGGATGTCCAAGAGGCCTCTGCATCATCCGTACGCCTGTCGTTTTACACCACCAACTGTGCTTCTGTGGAATTTGGAACGCACGCTGACCCTCCTCTTGAGGAATTGCTAACCTCACATAAGACGTGTTGGAAGGAAATAGAAACAGAGTGCTTTGTTCTGTTGAGCTTACCTAGGGCAAGGGCGACCACGTCCTTGGTGAATTACTGATTCTTGAACTGTGTTTCCGAAGCTGTTTGGAGGTCGGAAAATCAAACCGTCCCAAGGAAAAGTGCAGTGTGCTGCACCTTACTCTGCAAACACAGAGCGAGTCTGAAAGGCCTGCGATGCTGGATTTTGCATACAGGGCCCAGAGCATCGTGGAGGTACACAGTGTGCTGAAGCCGAAACGGTTGCTGCCTCGAGGTGGCAAGGAGAACGATAAAGCCTCTTCCCCATGAACTGACACAGAACAGCAATTTAGGGCTCACAGAGCTCTTGCACTCCTTCACTTAGGCAGGCAAGTCCAGCTCTTACTTCGAAGCTTGTGCTCACATTGAGCTTCTCATTTGCTATAGAGCAGAACAGGATGAGCTTGCAACTTGGAAGTGCAAGCACAATGTTTCTTTCCACAAAACTAACTCATGGTCTACGCTGAGTCATGCTGGCATGTACTGAAAGGCCTGCCGTTACAAATGCTTTTCAGGTTGCTTTGACGCCTTATGAACGGAGCTTTCAAAACTGGGAAAAAAGCCTTTGGGATCACAGTCCCGTTTCGCTGTTGACTTCCAGCCTTAGTACAAGCTGAGTCTAGCAAGTCCAAAGAGACACAATTAACCCAATGGCCCTTCGCTGATTCACGTTTTTCTATACCCGCTATTCTGGGTATAGTGAACTGCCTAAAGGACGGACGCTGGAGGATGTCCAAGAGGCCTCTGCATCATCCGTACGCCTGTCGTTTTACACCACCAACTGTGCTACTGTGGAATTTGGAACGCACGCTGACCCTCCTCTTGAGGAATTGCTAACCTCACATAAGACGTGTTGGAAGGAAATAGAAACAGAGTACTTTGTTCTGTTGAGCTTACCTAGGGCAAGGGCGACCACGTCCTTGGCGAGTTAGGGATTCTAGAACTGTGTAACCGAAGCTGTTTGGAGGTCGGAAAATCAAACCGTCCCTAGGAAAAGTGCAGTGTGCTGCACCTTACTCTGCAAACACAGAGCGAGTCTGAAAGGCCTGCGATGCTGGATTTTGCATACAGGGCCCAGAGCATCGTGGAGGTACACAGTGTGCTGAAGCCGAAACGGTTGCTGCCACGAGGTGGCAAGGAGAACGATAAAGCCTCTTCCCCATAAACTGACACAGAACAGCAATTTAGGGCTCACGGAGCTGTTGCACTCCTTCACTTAGGCAAGGCAAGTCCAGCTCTTCCTTCGAGGCTTGTGCTCACATTGAGCTTCACATTTGCTATAGATCAGAGCAGGATGAGCTTGCAACTTGGAAGTGCAAGCACAATGCTTCTTTCCACAAAACTAACTCATGGTCTACGCTGAGTCATGCTGGCATGTACTGAAAGGCCTGCCGTTACAAATGCTTTTCAGGTTGCATTGACGCCTTATGAACGGAGCTTTCAAAACTGGGAAAAAAGCCTTTGGGATCACAGTCCCGTTTCGCTGTTGACTTCCAGGCTTAGTACAAGCTGAGTCTAGCAAGTCCAAAGAGACACAATTAACCCAATGGCCCTTCGCTGATTCACGTTTTTCTATACCCGCTATTCTGGGTATAGTGAACTGCCTAAAGGACGGACGCTGGAGGATGTCCAAGAGGCCTCTGCATCATCCGTACGCCTGTCGTTTTACACCACCAACTGTGCTTCTGTGGAATTTGGAACGCACGCTGACCCTCCTCTTGAGGAATTGCTAACCTCACATAAGACGTGTTGGAAGGAAATAGAAACAGAGTGCTTTGTTCTGTTGAGCTTACCTAGGGCAAGGGCGACCACGTCCTTGGCGAGTTAGGGATTCTAGAACTGTGTAACCGAAGCTGTTTGGAGGTCGGAAAATCAAACCGTCCCTAGGAAAAGTGCAGTGTGCTGCACCTTACTCTGCAAACACAGAGCGAGTCTGAAAGGCCTGCGATGCTGGATTTTGCATACAGGGCCCAGAGCATCGTGGAGGTACACAGTGTGCTGAAGCCGAAACGGTTGCTGCCACGAGGTGGCAAGGAGAACGATAAAGCCTCTTCCCCATAAACTGACACAGAACAGCAATTTAGGGCTCACGGAGCTGTTGCACTCCTTCACTTAGGCAAGGCAAGTCCAGCTCTTCCTTCGAGGCTTGTGCTCACATTGAGCTTCACATTTGCTATAGAGCAGAGCAGGATGAGCTTGCAACTTGGAAGTGCAAGCACAATGCTTCTTTCCACAAAACTAACTCATGGTCTACGCTGAGTCATGCTGGCATGTACTGAAAGGCCTGCCGTTACAAATGCTTTTCAGGTTGCTTTGACGCCTTATGAACGGAGCTTTCAAAACTGGGAAAAAAGCCTTTGGGATCACAGTCCCGTTTCGCTGTTGACTTCCAGCCTTAGTACAAGCTGAGTCTAGCAAGTCCAAAGAGACACAATTAACCCAATGGCCCTTCGCTGATTCACGTTTTTCTACACCCGCTATTCTGGGTATAGAGAACTGCCTAAAGGACGGACGCTGGAGGATGTCCAAGAGGCCTCTGCATCATCCGTACGCCTGTTGTTTTACACCACCAACTGTGCTTCTGTGGAATATGGAACGCACGCTGACCCTCCTCTTGAGGAATTGCTAACCTCACATAAGACGTGTTGGAAGGAAATAGAAACAGAGTGCTTTGTTCTGTTGAGCTTACCTAGGGCAAGGGCGACCACGTCCTTGGCGAGTTAGGGATTCTTGAACTGTGTTTCCGAAGCTGTTTGGAGGTCGGAAAATCAAACCGTCCCAAGGAAAAGTGCAGTGTGCTGCACCTTACTCTGCAAACACAGAGCGACTCTGAAAGGCCTGCGATGCTGGATTTTGCATACAGGGCCCAGAGCATCGTGGAGGTACACAGTGTGCTGAAGCCGAAACGGTTTCTGCCTCGAGGTGAAAGGAGAACGATAAAGCCTCTTCCCCATAAACTGACACAGAACAGCAATTTAGGGCTCACGGAGCTGTTGCACTCCTTCACTTAGGCAAGGCAAGTCCAGCTCTTCCTTCGAGGCTTGTGCTCACATTGAGCTTCACATTTGCTATAGAGCAGAGCAGGATGAGCTTGCAACTTGGAAGTGCAAGCACAATGCTTCTTTCCACAAAACTAACTCATGGTCTACGCTGAGTCATGCTGGCATGTACTGAAAGGCCTGCCGTTACAAATGCTTTTCAGGTTGCTTTGACGCCTTATGAACGGAGCTTTCAAAACTGGGAAAAAAGCCTTTGGGATCACAGTCCCGTTTCGCTGTTGACTTCCAGCCTTAGTACAAGCTGAGTCTAGCATTCCAAAGAGACACAATTAACCCAATTGACCTTCGCTGATTCACGTTTTTCTATACCCGCTATTCTGGGTATAGTGAACTGCCTAAATGACGGACGTGGAGGATGTCCAAGAGGCCTCTGCATCATCCGTACGCCTGTCGTTTTACACCCCGAACTGTGCTTCTGTGGAATTTGGAACGCACGCTGACCCTCCTCTTGAGGAATTGCTAACCTCACATAAGACGTGTTGGAAGGAAATAGAAACACAGTGCTTTGTTCTGTTGAGCTTACCTAGGACAAGGGCGACCACGTCCTTGGCGAGTTAGGGATTCTAGAACTGTGTTTCCGAAGCTGTTTGGAGGTCGGAAAATCAAACCGTCCCAAGGAAAAGTGCAGTGTGCTGCACCATACTCTGCAAACACAGAGCGAGTCTGAAAGGCCTGCGATGCTGGATTTTGCATACAGGGCCCAGAGCATCGTGGAGGTACACAGTGTGCTGAAGACGAAACGGTTGCTGCCTCGAGGTGGCAAGGAGAACGATAAAGCCGCTTCCCCATAAACTGACACAGAACAGCAATTTAGGGCTCACGGAGCTGTTGCACTCCTTCACTTAGGCAAGGCAAGTCCAGCTCTTCCTTCGAGGCTTGTGCTCACATTGAGTTTCACATTTGCTATAGAGCAGAGCAGGATGAGCTTGAAACTTGGAAGTGCAAGCACAATGCTTCTTTCCAGAAAACTAACTCATGGTCTTCGCTGAGTCATGCTGGCATGTACTGAAAGGCCTGCCGTTACAAATGCTTTTCAGGTTGCTTTGACGCCTTATGAACGGAGCTTTCAAAACTGGGAAAAAAGCCTTTGGGATCACAGTCCCGTTTCGCTGTTGACTTCCAGCCTTAGTACAAGCTGAGTCTAGCAAGTCCAAAGAGACACAATTAACCCAATGGCCCTTCGCTGATTCACGTTTTTCTACACCCGCTATTCTGGGTATAGAGAACTGCCTAAAGGACGGACGCTGGAGGATGTCCAAGAGGCCTCTGCATCATCCGTACGCCTGTTGTTTTACACCACCAACTGTGCTTCTGTGGAATATGGAACGCACGCTGACCCTCCTCTTGAGGAATTGCTAACCTCACATAAGACGTGTTGGAAGGAAATAGAAACAGAGTGCTTTGTTCTGTTGAGCTTACCTAGGGCAAGGGCGACCACGTCCTTGGCGAGTTAGGGATTCTTGAACTGTGTTTCCGAAGCTGTTTGGAGGTCGGAAAATCAAACCGTCCCAAGGAAAAGTGCAGTGTGCTGCACCTTACTCTGCAAACACAGAGCGACTCTGAAAGGCCTGCGATGCTGGATTTTGCATACAGGGCCCAGAGCATCGTGGAGGTACACAGTGTGCTGAAGCCGAAACGGTTTCTGCCTCGAGGTGAAAGGAGAACGATAAAGCCTCTTCCCCATAAACTGACACAGAACAGCAATTTAGGGCTCACGGAGCTGTTGCACTCCTTCACTTAGGCAAGGCAAGTCCAGCTCTTCCTTCGAGGCTTGTGCTCACATTGAGCTTCACATTTGCTATAGAGCAGAGCAGGATGAGCTTGCAACTTGGAAGTGCAAGCACAATGCTTCTTTCCACAAAACTAACTCATGGTCTACGCTGAGTCATGCTGGCATGTACTGAAAGGCCTGCCGTTACAAATGCTTTTCAGGTTGCTTTGACGCCTTATGAACGGAGCTTTCAAAACTGGGAAAAAAGCCTTTGGGATCACAGTCCCGTTTCGCTGTTGACTTCCAGCCTTAGTACAAGCTGAGTCTAGCATTCCAAAGAGACACAATTAACCCAATTGACCTTCGCTGATTCACGTTTTTCTATACCCGCTATTCTGGGTATAGTGAACTGCCTAAATGACGGACGTGGAGGATGTCCAAGAGGCCTCTGCATCATCCGTACGCCTGTCGTTTTACACCCCGAACTGTGCTTCTGTGGAATTTGGAACGCACGCTGACCCTCCTCTTGAGGAATTGCTAACCTCACATAAGACGTGTTGGAAGGAAATAGAAACAGAGTGCTTTGTTCTGTTGAGCTTACCTAGGGCAAGGGCGACCACGTCCTTGGCGAGTTAGGGATTCTAGAACTGTGTAACCGAAGCTGTTTGGAGGTCGGAAAATCAAACCGTCCCAAGGAAAAGTGCAGTGTGCTGCACCTTACTCTGCAAACACAGAGCGAGTCTGAAAGGCCTGCGATGCTGGATTTTGCATACAGGGCCCAGAGCATCGTGGAGGTACACAGTGTGCTGAAGCCGAAACGGTTGCTGCCACGAGGTGGCAAGGAGAACGATAAAGCCTCTTCCCCATAAACTGACACAGAACAGCAATTTAGGGCTCACGAAGCTGTTGCACTCCTTCACTTAGGCAAGGGAAGTCCAACTCTTCCTTCGAGGCTTGTGCTCACATCGAGCTCCACATTTGCTATAGAGCAGAGCAGGATGAGCTTGCAACTTGGAAGTGCAAGCACAATGCTTCTTTCCACAAAACTAACTCATGGTCTACGCTGAGTCATGCTGGCATGTACTGAAAGGCCTGCCGTTACAAATGCTTTTCAGGTTGCTTTGACGCCTTATGAACGGAGCTTTCAAAACTGGGAAAAAAGCCTTTGGGATCACAGTCCCGTTTTGCTGTTGACTTCCAGCCTTAGTACAAGCTGAGTCTAGCAAGTCCAAAGAGACACAATTAACCCAATGGACCTTCGCTGATTCACGTTTTTCTATACCCGCTATTCTGGGTATAGAGAACTGCCTAAAGGACGGACGCTGGAGGATGTCCAAGAGGCCTCTGCATCATCCGTACGCCTGTTGTTTTACACCACCAACTGTGCTTCTGTGGAATTTGGAACGCACGCTGACCCTCCTCTTGAGGAATTGCTAACCTCACATAAGACGTGTTGGAAGGAAATAGAAACAGAGTGCTTTGTTCTGTTGAGCTTACCTAGGGCAAGGGCGACCACGTCCTTGGCGAGTTAGGGATTCTTGAACTGTGTTTCCGAAGCTGTTTGGAGGTCGGAAAATCAAACCGTCCCAAGGAAAAGTGCAGTGTGCTGCACCTTACTCTGCAAACACAGAGCGACTCTGAAAGGCCTGCGATGCTGGATTTTGCATACAGGGCCCAGAGCATCGTGGAGGTACACAGTGTGCTGAAGCCGAAACTGTTTCTGCCTCGAGGTGAAAGGAGAACGATAAAGCCTCTTCCCCATAAACTGACACAGAACAGCAATTTAGGGCTCACGGAGCTGTTGCGCTCCTTCACTTAGGCAAGGCAAGTCCAGCTCTTCCTTCGAGGCTTGTGCTCACATTGAGCTTCACATTTGCTATAGAACAGAGCAGGATGAGCTTGCAACTTGGAAGTGCAAGCACAATGCTTCTTTCCACAAAACTAACACATGGTCTACGCTGAGTCATGCTGGCATGTACTGAAAGGCCTGCCGTTACAAATGCTTTTCAGGTTGCTTTGACGCCTTATGAACGGAGCTTTCAAAACTGGGAAAAAAGCCTTTGGGATCACAGTCCCGTTTCGCTGTTGACTTCCAGCCTTAGTACAAGCTGAGTCTAGCATTCCAAAGAGACACAATTAACCCAATTGACCTTCGCTGATTCACGTTTTTCTATACCCGCTATTCTGGGTATAGTGAACTGCCTAAATGACGGACGTGGAGGATGTCCAAGAGGCCTCTGCATCATCCGTACGCCTGTCGTTTTACACCCCGAACTGTGCTTCTGTGGAATTTGGAACGCACGCTGACCCTCCTCTTGAGGAATTGCTAACCTCACATAAGACGTGTTGGAAGGAAATAGAAACAGAGTGCTTTGTTCTGTTGAGCTTACCTAGGGCAAGGGCGACCACGTCCTTGGCGAGTTAGGGATTCTAGAACTGTGTTTCCGAAGCTGTTTGGAGGTCGGAAAATCAAACCGTCCCAAGGAAAAGTGCAGTGTGCTGCACCTTACTCTGCAAACACAGAGCGAGTCTGAAAGGCCTGCGATGCTGGATTTTGCATACAGGGCCCAGAGCATCGTGGAGGTATACAGTGTGCTGAAGACGAAACGGTTGCTGCCTCGAGGTGGCAAGGAGAACGATAAAGCCGCTTCCCCATAAACTGACACAGAACAGCAATTTAGGGCTCACGGAGCTCTTGCACTCCTTCACTTAGGCAAGGCAAGTCCAGCTCTTCCTTCGAGGCTTGTGCTCACATTGAGTTTCACATTTGCTATAGAGCAGAGCAGGATGAGCTTGCAACTTGGAAGTGCAAGCACAATGCTTCTTTCCAGAAAACGAACTCATGGTCTTCGCTGAGTCATGCTGGCATGTACTGAAAGGCCTGCCGTTACAAATGCTTTTCAGGTTGCTTTGACCCTTATGAACGGAGCTTTCAAAACTGGGAAAAAAGCCTTTGGGATCACAGTCCCGTTTTGCTGTTGACTTCCAGCCTTAGTACAAGCTGAGTCTAGCATTCCAAAGAGACACAATTAACCCAATTGCCCTTCACTGATTCACGTTTTTCTATACCCGCTATTCTGGGTATAGTGAACTGCCTAAAGGACGGACGCTGGAGGATGTCCAAGAGGCCTCTGCATCATCCGTACGCCTGTCGTTTTACACCCCGAACTGTGCTTCTGTGGAATTTGGAACGCACGCTGACCCTCCGCTTTTGGAATTGCTAACCTCACATAAGACGTGTTGGAAGGAAATAGAAACAGAGTGCTTTGTTCTGTTGAGCTTACCTAGGGCAAGGGCGACCACGTCCTTGGCGAGTTAGGGATTCTAGAACTGTGTAACCGAAGCTGTTTGGAGGTCGGAAAATCAAACCGTCCCAAGGAAAAGTGCAGTGTGCTGCACCTTACTCTGCAAACACAGAGCGAGTCTGAAAGGCCTGCGATGCTGGATTTTGCATACAGGGCCCAGAGCATCGTGGAGGTACACAGTGTGCTGAAGCCGAAACGGTTGCTGCCACGAGGTGGCAAGGAGAACGATAAAGCCTCTTCCCCATAAACTGACACAGAACAGCAATTTAGGGCTCACGAAGCTGTTGCACTCCTTCACTTAGGCAAGGGAAGTCCAACTCTTCCTTCGAGGCTTGTGCTCATATCGAGCTCCACATTTGCTATAGAGCAGAGCAGGATGAGCTTGCAACTTGGAAGTGCAAGCACAATGCTTCTTTCCACAAAACTAACTCATGGTCTACGCTGAGTCATGCTGGCATGTACTGAAAGGCCTGCCGTTACAAATGCTTTTCAGGTTGCTTTGACGCCTTATGAACGGAGTTTTCAAAACTGGGAAAAAAGCCTTTGGGATCACAGTCCCGTTTTGCTGTTGACTTCCAGCCTTAGTACAAGCTGAGTCAAGCAAGTCCAAAGAGACACAATTAACCCAATGGCCCTTCGCTGATTCACGTTTTTCTATACCCGCTATTCTGGGTATAGCGAACTGCCTAAAGGACGGACGCTGGTAGAATCTCAAGCGGTTTCTGCATCTTCCGTACTCCTGTCGTTTTACACCCCGAACTGTGCTTCTGTGGAATTTGGAACCCACGCTGACCCTCTCCTTGAGGAATTGCTTACCTCACATAAGACGTGTTGAAAGGAAATAGAAACAGAGTGCTTTGTTCTGTTGAGCTTACCTAGGGCAAGGGCGACCACGTCCTTGGCGAGTTAGGGATTCTTGAACTGTGTAACCGAAGCTGTTTGGAGGTCGGAAAATCAAACCGTCCCAAGGAAAAGTGCAGTGTGCTGCACCTTACTCTGCAAACACAGAGCGACTCTGAAAGGCCTGCGATGCTGGATTTTGCATACAGGGCCCAGAGCATCGTGGAGGTACACAGTGTGCTGAAGCCGAAACGGTTGCTGCCTCGAGGTGGCAAGGAGAACGATAAAGCCTCTTCCCCATAAACTGACACAGAACAGCAATTTAGGGCTCACGGAGCTGTTGCACTCCTTCACTTAGGCAAGGCAAGTCCAGCTCTTCCTTCGAGGCTTGTGCTCACATCGATCTTCACATTTGCTATAGAGCAGAGCAGGATGAGCTTGCAACTTGGAAGTGCAAGCACAATGCTTCTTTCCAGAAAACGAACTCATGGTCTTCGCTGAGTCATGCTGGCATGTACTGAAAGGCCTGCCGTTACAAATGCTTTTCAGGTTGCTTTGACCCTTATGAACGGAGCTTTCAAAACTGGGAAAAAAGCCTTTGGGATCACAGTCCCGTTTTGCTGTTGACTTCCAGCCTTAGTACAAGCTGAGTCTAGCATTCCAAAGAGACACAATTAACCCAATTGCCCTTCACTGATTCACGTTTTTCTATACCCGCTATTCTGGGTATAGTGAACTGCCTAAAGGACGGACGCTGGAGGATGTCCAAGAGGCCTCTGCATCATCCGTACGCCTGTCGTTTTACACCCCGAACTGTGCTTCTGTGGAATTTGGAACGCACGCTGACCCTCCGCTTTTGGAATTGCTAACCTCACATAAGACGTGTTGGAAGGAAATAGAAACAGAGTGCTTTGTTCTGTTGAGCTTACCTAGGGCAAGGGCGACCACGTCCTTGGCGAGTTAGGGATTCTAGAACTGTGTAACCGAAGCTGTTTGGAGGTCGGAAAATCAAACCGTCCCAAGGAAAAGTGCAGTGTGCTGCACCTTACTCTGCAAACACAGAGCGAGTCTGAAAGGCCTGCGATGCTGGATTTTGCATACAGGGCCCAGAGCATCGTGGAGGTACACAGTGTGCTGAAGCCGAAACGGTTGCTGCCACGAGGTGGCAAGGAGAACGATAAAGCCTCTTCCCCATAAACTGACACAGAACAGCAATTTAGGGCTCACGAAGCTGTTGCACTCCTTCACTTAGGCAAGGGAAGTCCAACTCTTCCTTCGAGGCTTGTGCTCATATCGAGCTCCACATTTGCTATAGAGCAGAGCAGGATGAGCTTGCAACTTGGAAGTGCAAGCACAATGCTTCTTTCCACAAAACTAACTCATGGTCTACGCTGAGTCATGCTGGCATGTACTGAAAGGCCTGCCGTTACAAATGCTTTTCAGGTTGCTTTGACGCCTTATGAACGGAGTTTTCAAAACTGGGAAAAAAGCCTTTGGGATCACAGTCCCGTTTTGCTGTTGACTTCCAGCCTTAGTACAAGCTGAGTCAAGCAAGTCCAAAGAGACACAATTAACCCAATGGCCCTTCGCTGATTCACGTTTTTCTATACCCGCTATTCTGGGTATAGCGAACTGCCTAAAGGACGGACGCTGGTAGAATCTCAAGCGGTTTCTGCATCTTCCGTACTCCTGTCGTTTTACACCCCGAACTGTGCTTCTGTGGAATTTGGAACCCACGCTGACCCTCTCCTTGAGGAATTGCTTACCTCACATAAGACGTGTTGAAAGGAAATAGAAACAGAGTGCTTTGTTCTGTTGAGCTTACCTAGGGCAAGGGCGACCACGTCCTTGGCGAGTTAGGGATTCTTGAACTGTGTAACCGAAGCTGTTTGGAGGTCGGAAAATCAAACCGTCCCAAGGAAAAGTGCAGTGTGCTGCACCTTACTCTGCAAACACAGAGCGACTCTGAAAGGCCTGCGATGCTGGATTTTGCATACAGGGCCCAGAGCATCGTGGAGGTACACAGTGTGCTGAAGCCGAAACGGTTGCTGCCTCGAGGTGGCAAGGAGAACGATAAAGCCTCTTCCCCATAAACTGACACAGAACAGCAATTTAGGGCTCACGGAGCTGTTGCACTCCTTCACTTAGGCAAGGCAAGTCCAGCTCTTCCTTCGAGGCTTGTGCTCACATCGATCTTCACATTTGCTATAGAGCAGAGCAGGATGAGCTTGCAACTTGGAAGTGCAAGCACAATGCTTCTTTCCACAAAACTAACTCATGGTCTACGCTGAGTCATGCTGGCATGTACTGAAAGGCCTGCCGTTACAAATGCTTTTGAGGTTGCTTTGACGCCTTATGAAGGGAGCTTTCAAAACTGGGAAAAAAGCCTTTGGGATCACAGTCCCGTTTCGCTGTTGACTTCCAGGCTTAGTACAAGCTGAGTCTAGCAAGTCCAAAGAGACACAATTAACCCAATGGCCCTTCGCTGAAGCACGTTTTTCTATACCCGCTATTCTGGGTATAGTGAACTGCCTAAAGGACGGACGCTGGAGGATGTCCAAGAGGCCTCTGCATCTTCCGTACGCCTGTCGTTTTACACCACCAACTGTGCTTCTGTGGAATTTGGAACGCACGCTGACCCTCCTCTTGAGGAATTGCTAACCTCACATAAGACGTGTTGGAAGGAAATAGAAACAGAGTGCTTTGTTCTGTTGAGCTTACCTAGGGCAAGGGCGACCACGTCCTTGGCGAGTTAGGGATTCTTGAACTGTGTTTCCGAAGCTGTTTGGAGGTCGGAAAATCAAACCGTCCCAAGGAAATGTGCAGTGTGCTGCACCTTACTCTGCAAACACAGAGCGACTCTGAAAGGCCTGCGATGCTGGATTTTGCATACAGGGCCCAGAGCATCGTGGAGGTTCACAGTGTGCTGAAGCCGAAACGGATTCTGCCTCGAGGTGAAAGGAGAACGATAAAGCCTCTTCCCCATAAACTGACACAGAACAGCAATTTAGGGCTCACGGAGCTGTTGCACTCCTTCACTTAGGCAAGGCAAGTCCAGCTCTTCCTTCGAGGCTTGTGCTCACATTGAGCTTCACATTTGCTATAGAGCAGAGCAGGATGAGCTTGCAACTAGGAAGTGCAAGCACAATGCTTCTTTCCACAAAACTAACACATGGTCTACGCTGAGTCATGCTGGCATGTACTGAAAGGCCTGCCGTTACAAATGCTTTTCAGGTTGCTTTGACGCCTTATGAACGGAGCTTTCAAAACTGGGAAAAAAGCCTTTGGGATCACAGACCCGTTTCGCTGTTGACTTCCAGCCTTAGTACAAGCTGAGTCTAGCAAGTCCAAAGAGACACAATTAACCGAATGGCCCTTCGCTGATTCACGTTTTTCTATACCCGCTATTCTGGGTATAGTCAACTGCCTAAAGGACGGACGCTGGAGGATGTCCAAGAGGCCTCTGCATCATCCGTACGCCTGTCGTTTTACACCACCAACTGTGCTCCTGTGGAAATTGGAACGCACGCTGACCCTCCTCTTGAGGAATTGCTAACCTCACATAAGACGTGTTGGAAGGAAATAGAAACAGAGTACTTTTTTCTGTTGAGCTTACCTAGGGCAAGGGCGACCACGTCCTTGGCGAATTAGGGATTCTTGAACTGTGTTTCCGAAGCTGTTTGGAGGTCGGAAAATCAAACCGTCCCAAGGAAATGTGCAGTGTGCTGCACCTTACTCTGCAAACACAGAGCGACTCTGAAAGTCCTGCGATGCTGGATTTTGCACACAGGGCCCAGAGCATCGTGGAGGTACACAGTGTGCTGAAGCCGAAACGGTTGCTGCCTCGAGGTGGCAAGGAGAACGATAAAGCCTCTTCCCCATAAACTGACACAGAACAGCAATTTAGGGCTCACGGAGCTGTTGCACTCCTTCACTTAGGTAAGGCAAGTCCAGCTCTTCCTTCGAGGCTTGTGCTCACATTGAGCTTCACATTTGCTATAGAGCAGAGCAGGATGAGCTTGCAACTAGGAAGTGCAATCACAATGCTTCTTTCCGCAAAACTAACTCATGGTCTACGCTGAGTCATGCTGGCATGTACTGAAAGGCCTGCAGTTACAAATGCTTTTCAGGTTGCTTTGACGCCTTATGAACGGAGCTTTCAAAACTGGGAAAAAAGCCTTTGGGATCACAGTCCCGTTTCGCTGTTGACTTCCAGCCTTAGTACAAGCTGAGTCTAGCAAGTCCAAAGAGACACAATTAACCCAATGGCCCTTCGCTGATTCACGTTTTTCTATACCCGCTATTCTGGGTATAGTGAACTGCCCAAAGGACGGACGCTGGAGGATCTCCAAGAGGCCTCTGCATCATCCGTACGCCTGTCGTTTTACACCACCAACTGTGCTCCTGTGGAATTTGGAACGCACGCTGACCCTCCTCTTGAGGAATTGCTAACCTCACATAAGACGTGTTGGAAGGAAATAGAAACAGAGTACTTTGTTCTGTTGAGCTTACCTAGGGCAAGGGCGACCACGTCATTGGCGAGTTACGGATTCTTGAACTGTGTTTCCGAAGCAGTTTGGAGGTCGGAAAATCAAACCGTCCCAAGGAAAAGTGCAGTGTGCTGCACCTTACTCTGCAAACACAGAGCGACTCTGAAAGGCCTGCGATGCTGGATTTTGCATACAGGCCCCAGAGCATCGTGGAGGTACACAGTGTGCTGAAGCCGAAACGGTTGCTGCCACGAGGTGGCAAGGAGAACGATAAAGCCTCTTCCGCATAAACTAACACAGAACAGCAATTTAGGGCTCACGGAGCTGTTGCACTCCTTCACTTAGGCAAGGCAAGTCCAGCTCTTCCTTCGAGGCTTGTGCTCACATTGAGCTTCACATTTGCTATAGAGCAGAGCAGGATGAGCTTGCAACTAGGAAGTGCAAGCACAATGCTTCTTTCCACAAAACGAACTCATGGTCTTCGCTGAGTCATGCTGGCATGTACTGAAAGGCCTGCGGTTACAAATGCTTTTCAGGTTGCTTTGACGCCTTATGAACGGAGCCTTCAAAACTGGGAAAAAAGCCTTTGGGATCACAGTCCCGTTTCGCTGTTGACTTCCAGGCTTAGTACAAGCTGAGTCTAGCAAGTCCAAAGAGACACAATTAACCCAATGGCCCTTCGCTGATTCACGTTTTTCTATACCCGCTATTCTGGGTATAGCGAACTGCCTAAAGGACAGACGCTGGTGGAAGCTCAAGCGGTCTCTGCATCATCCGAACGCCTGTCGTTTTACACCACGAACTGTGCTTCTGTGGAATTTGGAACCCACGCTGACCCTCTCCTTGAGGAATTGCTTACCTCACATAAGACGTGTTGAAAGGAAATAGAAACAGAGTGCTTTGTTCTGTTGAGCTTACCTAGGGCAAGGGCGACCACGTCCTTGGCGAGTTAGGGATTCTTGAACTGTGTAAGCGAAGCTGTTTGGAGGTCGGAAAATCAAACCGTCCCAAGGAAAAGTGCAGTGTGCTGCACCTTACTCTGCAAACACAGAGCGACTCTGAAAGGCCTGCGATGCTGGATTTTGCATACAGGGCCCAGAGCATCGTGGAGGTACACAGTGTGCTGAAGCTGAAACGGTTGCTGCCACGAGGTGGCAAGGAGAACGAAAAGCCTCTTCCCCATAAACTGACACAGAACAGCAATTTAGGGCTCACGGAGCTGTTGCACTCCTTCACTTAGGCAAGGCAAGTCCAGCTCTTCCTTCGAGGCTTGTGCTCACATCGAGCTTCACATTTGCTATAGAGCAGAGCACGATGAGCTTGCAACTAGGAAGTGCAAGCACATTGCTTCTTTCCACAAAACTAACTCATGGTCTACGCTGAGTCATGCTGGCATGTACTGAAAGGCCTGTCGTTACAAATGTTTTTGAGGTTGCTTTGACGCCTTATTAACGGAGCTTTCAAAACTGGGAAAAAAGCCTTTGGGATCACAGTCCCGTTTCGCTGTTGACTTCCAGCCTTAGTACAAGCTGAGTGTAGCAAGTCCAAAGAGACACAATTAACCCAATGGCCCTTCGCTGATTCACGTTTTTCTATACCCGCTATTCTGGGTATAGTGAACTGCCTGAAGGACGGATGCTGGAGGATGTCAAAGAGGCCTCTGCATCATCCGTACTCCTGTCGTTTTACACCACCAACTGTGCTTCTGTGGAATTTGGAACGCACGCTGACCCTCCTCTTGAGGAATTGCTAACCTCACATAAGACGTGTTGGAAGGAAATAGAAACAGAGTGCTTTGTTCTGTTGAGCTTACCTAGGGCAAGGGCGACCACGTCCTTGGCGAGTTAGGGATTCTTGAACTGTGTTTCCGAAACTGTTTGGAGGTCGGAAAATCAAACCGTCCCAAGGAAAAGTGCAGTGTGCTGCACCTTACTCTGCAAACACAGAGCGACTCTGAAAGTCCTGCGATGCTGGATTTTGCATACAGGGCCCAGAGCATCGTGGAGGTACACAGTGTGCTGAAGCCGAAACGGTTTCTGCCTCGAGGTGAAAGGAGAACGATAAAGCCTCTTCCCCATAAACTGACACAGAACAGCAATTTAGGGCTCACGGAGCTGTTGCACTCCTTCACTTAGGCAAGGCAAGTCCAGCTCTTCCTTCGAGGCTTGTGCTCACATTGAGCTTCACATTTGCTATAGAGCAGAACAGGATGAGCTTGCAACTTGGAAGTGCAAGCACAATGCTTCTTTCCAGAAAACTAACTCATCGTCTTCGCTGAGTCATGCTGGCATGTACTGAAAGGCCTGCCGTTACAAATGCTTTTCAGGTTGCTTTGACGCCTTATGAACGGAGCTTTCAAAACTGGGAAAAAAGCCTTTGGGATCACAGTCCCGTTTCGCTGTTGACTTCCACCCTTAGTACAAGCTGAGTCTAGCATTCCAAAGAGACACAATTAACCCAATTGCCCTTCACTGATTCACGTTTTTCTATACCCGCTATTCTGGGTATAGTGAACTGCCTAAAGGACGGAGGCTGGAGGATGTCCAAGAGGCCTCTGCATCATCCGTACGCCTGTCGTTTTACACCACGAACTGTGCTCCTGTGGAATTTGGAATGCACGCTGACCCTCCCCTTGAGGAATTGCTAACCTCACATAAGACGTGTTGGAAGGAAATAGAAACAGAGTACTTTGTTCTGTTGAGATTACCTAGGGTAAGGGCGACCACGTCCTTGGTGAATTAGAGATTCTTGAACTGTGTTTCCGAAGCTGTTTGGAGGTCGGAAAATCAAACCGTCCCAAGGAAAAGTGCAGTGTGCTGCACCTTACTCTGCAAACACAGAGCGACTCTGAAAGGCCTGCGATGCTGGATTTTGCATACAGGGCCCAGAGCATCGTGGAGGTACACAGTGTGCTGAAGCCGAAACGGTTGCTGCCTCGAGGTGGCAAGGAGAACGATAAAGCCTCTTCCCCATGAACTGACACAGAACAGCAATTTAGGGCTCACGGAGCTCTTGCACTCCTTCATTTAGGCAGGCAAGTCCTGCTCTTACTTCGAGGCATGTGCTCACATTGAGCTTCTCATTTGCTATAGAGCAGAGCAGGATGAGCTTGCAACTTGGAAGTGCAAGCACAATGCTTCTTTCCACAAAACTAACTCATGGTCTACGCTGAGTCATGCTGGCATGTACTGAAAGGCCTGCCGTTACAAATGCTTTTCAGGTTGCTTTGACGCCTTATGAACGGAGCTTTCAAAACTGGGAAAAAAGCCTTTGGGATCACAGTCCCGTTTCGCTGTTGACTTCCAGCCTTAGTACAAGCTGAGTCTAGCAAGTCCAAAGAGACACAATTAACCCAATGGCCCTTCGCTGATTCACGTTTTTCTATACCCGCTATTCTGGGTATAGTGAACTGCCTAAAGGACGGACGCTGGAGGATGTCCAAGAGGCCTCTGCATCATCCGTACGCCTGTCGTTTTACACCACCAACTGTGCTTCTGTGGAATTTGGAACGCACGCTGACCCTCCTCTTGAGGAATTGCTAACCTCACATAAGACGTGTTGGAAGGAAATAGAAACAGAGTACTTTGTCCTGTTGAGCTTACCTAGGGCAAGTGCGACCACGTCCTTGGTGAATTAGGGATGCTTGAACTGTTTCTGAAGCTGTTTGGAGGTCGGAAAATCAAACCGTCCCAAGGAAAAGTGCAGTGTGCTGCACCTTACTCTGCAAACACAGAGCGACTCTGAAAGGCCTGCGATGCTGGATTTTGCATACAGGGTCCAGAGCATCGTGGAGGTACACAGTGTGCTGAAGCCGAAACGGTTGCTGCCACGAGGTGGCAAGGAGAACGATAAAGCCTCTTCCCCATAAACTGACACAGGACAGCAATTTAGGGCTCACGGAGCTCTTGCACTCCTTCACTTAGGCAGGCAAGTCCAGCTGTTACTTCGAGGCTTGTGCTCCCATTGAGCTTCTCATTTGCTATAGAGCAGAGCAGGATGAGCTTGCAACTTGGAAGTGCAATCACAATGCTTCTTTCCACAAAACTAACTCATGGTCTACGCTGAGTCATACTGGCATGTACTGAAAGGCCTGCCGTTACAAATGCTTTTCAGGTTGCTTTGACGCCTTATGAACGGAGCTTTCAAAACTGGGAAAAAAGCCTTTGGGATCACAGTCCCGTTTCGCTGTTGACTTCCAGCCTTACTACAAGCTGAGTCTAGCAAGTCCAAAGAGACACAATTAACCCAATGGCCCTTCGCTGAATCACGTTTTTCTATACCCGCTATTCTGGGTATAGTGAACTGCCTAAAGGACGGACGCTGGAGGATGTCCAAGAGGCCTCTGCATCATCCGTACGCCTGTCGTTTTACACCACCAACTGTGCTTCTGTGGAATTTGGAACGCACGCTGACCCTCCTCTTGAGGAATTGCCAACCTCACATAAGACGTGTTGAAAGGAAATAGTAACAGAGTACTTTGTTCTGTTGAGCTTACCTAGGGCAAGGGCGACCACGTCCTTGGCGAGTTAGGGATTCTAGAACTGTGTAACCGAAGCTGTTTGGAGGTCGGAAAATCAAACCGTTCCAAGGAAAAGTGCAGTGTGCTGCACCTTACTCTGCAAACACAGAGCGAGTCTGAAAGGCCTGCGATGCTGGATTTTGCATACAGGGCCCAGAGCATCGTGGAGGTACACAGTGTGCTGAAGCCGAAACGGTTGCTGCCACGAGGTGGCAAGGAGAACGATAAAGCCTCTTCCCCATAAACTGACACAGAACAGCAATTTAGGGCTCACGGAGCTGTTGCACTCCTTCACTTAGGCAAGGCAAGTCCAGCTCTTCCTTCGAGGCTTGTGCTCACATTGAGCTTCACATTTGCTATAGAGCAGAGCAGGATGAGCTTGCAACTTGGAAGTGCAAGCACAATGCTTCTTTCCACAAAACTAACTCATGGTCTACGCTGAGTCATGCTGGCATGTACTGAAAGGCCTGCCGTTACAAATGCTTTTCAGGTTGCTTTGACGCCTTATGAACGGAGCTTTCAAAACTGGGAAAAAAGCCTTTGGGATCACAGTCCCGTTTCGCTGTTGACTTCCAGCCTTAGTACAAGCTGAGTCTAGCAAGTCCAAAGAGACACAATTAACCCAATGGCCCTTCGCTGATTCACGTTTTTCTATACCCACTATTCTGGGTATAGTGAACTGCCTAAAGGACGGACGCTGGAGGATGTCCAAGAGGCCTCTGCATCATCCGTACGCCTGTCGTTTTACACCACCAACTGTGCTACTGTGGAATTTGGAACGCACGCCTGACCCTCCTCTTGAGGAATTGCTAACCTCACATAAGACGTGTTGGAAGGAAATAGAAACAGAGTACTTTGTTCTGTTGAGCTTACCTAGGGCAAGGGCGACCACGTCCTTGGCGAATTAGGGATTCTTGAACTGTGTTTCCGAAGCTGTTTGGAGGTCGGAAAATCAAACCGTCCCAAGGAAAAGTGCAGTGTGCTGCACCTTACTCTGCAAACACAGAGCGACTCTGAAAGTCCTGCGATGCTGGATTTTGCATACAGGGCCCAGAGCATCGTGGAGGTACACAGTGTGCTGAAGCCGAAACGGTTGCTGCCTCGAGGTGGCAAGGAGAACGATAACGCCTCTTCCCCATAAACTGACACAGAACAGCAATTTAGGGCTCACGGAGCTCTTGCACTCCTTCACTTAGGCAGGCAACTCCAGCTCTTACTTCGAGGCTTGTGCTCACATTGAGCTTCACATTTGCTATAGAGCAGAGCAGGATGAGCTTGCAACTTGGAAGTGCAAGCACAATGCTTCTTTCCACAAAACTAACTCATGGTCTACGCTGAGTCATGCTGGCATGTACTGAAAGGCCTGCCGTTACAAATGCTTTTCAGGTTGCTTTGACGCCTTATGAACGGAGCTTTCAAAACTGGGAAAAAAGCCTTTGGGATCACAGTCCCGTTTCGCTGTTGACTTCCAGCCTGAGTACAAGATGAGTCTAGCAAGTCCAAAGAGACACAATTAACCCAATGGCCCTTCGCTGAATCACGTTTATCTATACCCGCTATTCTGGGTATAGTGAACTGCCTAAAGGACGGACGCTGGAGGATGTCCAAGAGGCCTCTGCATCATCCGTACGCCTGTCGTTTTACACCACCAACTGTGCTTCTGTGGAATTTGGAACGCACGCTGACCCTCCTCTTGAGGAATTGCTAACCTCACATAAGACGTGTTGGAAGGAAATAGAAACAGAGTACTTTGTTCTGTTGAGCTTACCTAGGGCAAGGGCGACCACGTCATTGGCGAGTTACGGATTCTTGAACTGTTTTTCCGAAGCAGTTTGGAGGTCGGAAAATCAAACCGTCCCAAGGAAAAGTGCAGTGTGCTGCACCTTACTCTGCAAACACAGAGCGACTCTGAAAGGCCTGCGATGCTGGATTTTGCATACAGGGCCCAGAGCATCGTGGAGGTACACAGTGTGCTGAAGCCGAAACGGTTGCTGCCACGAGGTGGCAAGGAGAACGATAAAGCCTCTTCCGCATAAACTAACACAGAACAGCAATTTAGGGCTCACGGAGCTGTTGCACTCCTTCACTTAGGCAAGGCAAGTCCAGCTCTTCCTTCGAGGCTTGTGCTCACATTGAGCTTCACATTTGCTATAGAGCAGAGCAGGATGAGCTTGCAACTAGGAAGTACAAGAACAATGCTTCTTTCCACAAAATTAACTCCTGGTCTTCGCTGAGTCATGCTGGCATGTACTGAAAGGCCTGCGGTTACAAATGCTTTTCAGGTTGCTTTGACGCCTTATGAACGGAGCCTTCAAAACTGGGAAAAAAGCCTTTGGGATCACAGTCCCGTTTCGCTGTTGACTTCCAGGCTTAGTACAAGCTGAGTCTAGCTAGTCCAAAGAGACACAATTAACCCAATCGCCCTTCGCTGATTCACGTTTTTCTATACCCGCTATTCTGGGTATAGCGAACTGCCTAAAGGACAGACGCTGGTGGAAGCTCAAGCGGTCTCTGCATCATCCGAACGCCTGTCGTTTTACACCACGAACTGTGCTTCTGTGGAATTTGGAACCCACGCTGACCCACTCCTTGAGGAATTGCTTACCTCACATAAGACGTGTTGAAAGGAAATAGAAACAGAGTGCTTTGTTCTGTTGAGCTTACCTAGGGCAAGGGCGACCACGTCCTTGGCGAGTTAGGGATTCTTGAACTGTGTAAGCGAAGCTGTTTGGAGGTCGGAAAATCAAACCGTCCCAAGGAAAAGTGCAGTGTGCTGCACCTTACTCTGCAAACACAGAGCGACTCTGAAAGGCCTGCGATGCTGGATTTTGCATACAGGGCCCAGAGCATCGTGGAGGTACACAGTGTGCTGAAGCTGAAACGGTTGCTGCCACGAGGTGGCAAGGAGAACGATAAAGCCTCTTCCCCATAAACTGACACAGAACAGCAATTTAGGGCTCACGGAGCTGTTGCACTCCTTCACTTAGGCAAGGCAAGTCCAGCTCTTCCTTCGAGGCTTGTGCTCACATCGAGCTTCACATTTGCTATAGAGCAGAGCACGATGAGCTTGCAACTAGGAAGTGCAAGCACATTGCTTCTTTCCACAAAACTAACTCATGGTCTACGCTGAGTCATGCTGGCATGTACTGAAAGGCCTGTCGTTACAAATGTTTTTGAGGTTGCTTTGACGCCTTATTAACGGAGCTTTCAAAACTGGGAAAAAAGCCTTTGGGATCACAGTCCCGTTTCGCTGTTGACTTCCAGCCTTAGTACAAGCTGAGTGTAGCAAGTCCAAAGAGACACAATTAACCCAATGGCCCTTCGCTGATTCACGTTTTTGTATACCCGCTATTCTGGGTATAGTGAACTGCCTGAAGGACGGATGCTGGAGGATGTCTAAGAGGCCTCTGCATCATCCGTACTCCTGTCGTTTTACACCACCAACTGTGCTTCTGTGGAATTTGGAACGCACGCTGACCCTCCTCTTGAGGAATTGCTAACCTCACATAAGACGTTTTGGAAGGAAATAGAAACAGAGTGCTTTGTTCTGTTGAGCTTACCTAGGGCAAGGGCGACCACGTCCTTGGCGAGTTAGGGATTCTTGAACTGTGTTTCCGAAACTGTTTGGAGGTCGGAAAATCAAACCGTCCCAAGGAAAAGTGCAGTGTGCTGCACCTTACTCTGAAAACACAGGGCGACTCTGAAAGTCCTGCGATGCTGGATTTTGCATACAGGGCCCAGAGCATCGTGGAGGTACACAGTGTGCTGAAGCCGAAACGTTTTCTGCCTCGAGGTGAAAGGAGAACGATAAAGCCTCTTCCCCATAAACTGACACAGAACAGCAATTTAGGGCTCAGGGAGCTGTTGCACTCCTTCACTTAGGCAAGGCAAGTCCAGCTCTTCCTTCGAGGCTTGTGCTCACATTGAGCTTCACATTTGCTATAGAGCAGAGCAGGATGAGCTTGCAACTTGGAAGTGCAAGCACAATGCTTCTTTCCACAAAACTAACTCATGGTCTTCGCTGAGTCATGCTGGCATGTACTGAAAGGCCTGCCGTTACAAATGCTTTTCAGGTTGCTTTGACGCCTTATGAACGGAGCTTTCAAAACTGGGAAAAAAGCCTTTGGGATCACAGTCCCGTTTCGCTGTTGACTTCCACCCTTAGTACAAGCTGAGTCTAGCATTCCAAAGAGACACAATTAACCCAATTGCCCTTCACTGATTCACGTTTTTCTATACCCGCTATTCAGGGTATAGTGAACTGCCTAAAGGACGGACGCTGGAGGATGTCCAAGAGGCCTCTGCATCATCCGTACGCCTGTCGTTTTACACCACGAACTGTGCTCCTGTGGAATTTGGAATGCACGCTGACCCTCCTCTTGAGGAATTGCTAACCTCACATAAGACGTGTTGGAAGGAAATAGAAACAGAGTACTTTGTTCTGTTGAGATTACCTAGGGCAATGGCGACCACGTCCTTGGTGAATTAGGGATTCTTGAACTGTGTTTCCGAAGCTGTTTGGAGGTCGGAAAATCAAACCGTCCCAAGGAAAAGTGCAGTGTGCTGCACCTTACTCTGCAAACACAGAGCGACTCTGAAAGGCCTGCGATGCTGGATTTTGCATACAGGGCCCAGAGCATCGTGGAGGTACACAGTGTGCTGAAGCCGAAACGGTTGCTGCCTCGAGGTGGCAAGGAGAACGATAAAGCCTCTTCCCCATGAACTGACACAGAACAGCAATTTAGGGCTCACGGAGCTCTTGCACTCCTTCACTTAGGCAGGCAAGTCCAGCTCTTACTTCGAGGCATGTGCTCACATTGAGCTTCTCATTTGCTATAGAGCAGAGCAGGATGAGCTTGCAACTTGGAAGTGCAAGCACAATGCTTCTTTCCACAAAACTAACTCATGGTCTACGCTGAGTCATGCTGGCATGTACTGAAAGGCCTGCCGTTACAAATGCTTTTCAGGTTGCTTTGACGCCTTATGAACGGAGCTTTCAAAACTGGGAAAAAAGCCTTTGGGATCACAGTCCCGTTTCGCTGTTGACTTCCAGCCTTAGTACAAGCTGAGTCTAACAAGTCCAAAGAGACACAATTAACCCAATGGCCCTTCGCTGATTCACGTTTTTCTATACCCGCTATTCTGGGTATAGTGAACTGCCTAAAGGACGGACGCTGGAGGATGTCCAAGAGGCCTCTGCATCATCCGTACGCCTGTCGTTTTACACCACCAACTGTGCTTCTGTGGAATTTGGAACGCACGCTGACCCTCCTCTTGAGGAATTGCTAACCTCACATAAGACGTGTTGGAAGGAAATAGAAACAGAGTGCTTTGTTCTGTTGAGCTTACCTAGGGCAAGGGCGACCACGTCCTTGGCGAGTTAGGGATTCTAGAACTGTGTAACCGAAGCTGTTTGGAGGTCGGAAAATCAAACCGTCCCAAGGAAAAGTGCAGTGTGCTGCACCTTACTCTGCAAACACAGAGCGAGTCTGAAAGGCCTGCGATGCTGGATTTTGCATACAGGGCCCAGAGCATCGTGGAGGTACACAGTGTGCTGAAGCCGAAACGGTTGCTGCCACGAGGTGGCAAGGAGAACGATAAAGCCTCTTCCCCATAAACTGACACAGAACAGCAATTTAGGGCTCACGGAGCTGTTGCACTCCTTCACTTAGGCAAGGCAAGTCCAGCTCTTCCTTCGAGGCTTGTGCTCACATTGAGCTTCACATTTGCTATAGAGCAGAGCAGGATGAGCTTGCAACTTGGAAGTGCAAGCACAATGCTTCTTTCCACAAAACTAACTCATGGTCTACGCTGAGTCATGCTGGCATGTACTGAAAGGCCTGCCGTTACAAATGCTTTTCAGGTTGCTTTGACGCTTTATGAACGGAGCTTTCAAAACTGGGAAAAAAGCCTTTGGGATCACAGTCCCGTTTCGCTGTTGACTTCCAGCCTTAGTACAAGCTGAGTCTAGCAAGTCCAAAGAGACACAATTAACCCAATGGCCCTTCGCTGATTCACGTTTTTCTATACCCACTATTCTGGGTATAGTGAACTGCCTAAGGACGGACGCTGGAGGATGTCCAAGAGGCCTCTGCATCATCCGTACGCCTGTCGTTTTACACCACCAACTGTGCTACTGTGGAATTTGGAACGCACGCTGACCCTCCTATTGAGGAATTGCTAACCTCACATAAGACGTGTTGGAAGGAAATAGAAACAGAGTACTTTGTTCTGTTGTGCTTACCTACGGCAAGGGCGACCACGTCCTTGGCGAATTAGGGATTCTTGAACTGTGTTTCCGAAGCTGTTTGGAGGTCGGAAAATCAAACCGTCCCAAGGAAAAGTGCAGTGTGCTGCACCTTACTCTGCAAACACAGAGCGAGTCTGAAAGGCCTGCGATGCTGGATTTTGCATACAGGGCCCAGAGCATCGTGGAGGTACACAGTTTGCTGAAGCCGAAACGGTTGCTGCCTCGAGGTGGCAAGGAGAACGATAACGCCTCTTCCCCATAAACTGACACAGAACAGCAATTTAGGGCTCACCGAGATCTTGCACTCCTTCACATAGGCAGGCAAGTCCAGCTCTTCCTTCGAGGCTTGTGCTCACATTGAGCTTGTCATTTGCTATAGAGCAGAGCAGGATGAGCTTGCAACTTGGAAGTGCAAGCACAATGCTTCTTTCCACAAAACTAAGTCATGGTCTACGCTGAGTCATGCTGGCATGTACTGAAAGGCCTGCCGTTACAAATGGTTTTCAGGTTGCTTTGACGCCTTATGAACGGAGCTTTCAAAACTGGGAAAAAAGCCTTTGGGATCACAGTCCCGTTTCGCTGTTGACTTCCAGCCTTAGTACAAGCTGAGTCTAGCAAGTCCAAAGAGACACAATTAACCCAATGGCCCTTCGCTGATTCACGTTTTTCTATACCCGCTATTCTGGGTATAGTGAACTGCCTAAAGGACGGACGCTGGAGGATGTCCAAGAGGCCTCTGCATCATCCGTACGCCTGTCGTTTTACACCACCAACTGTGCTTCTGTGGAATTTGCAACGCACGCTGACCCTCCTCTTGAGGAATTGCTAACCTCACATAAGACGTGTTGGAAGGAAATAGAAACAGAGTACTTTGTTCTGTTGAGCTTACCTAGGGCAAGTGCGACCACGTCCTTGGTGAATTAGGGATTCTTGAACTGTGTTTCTGAAGCTGTTTGGAGGTCGGAAAATCAAGCCGTCCCAAGGAAAAGTGCAGTGTGCTGCACCTTACTCTGCAAACACAGAGCGACTCTGAAAGGCCTGCGATGCTGGATTTTGCATACAGGGCCCAGAGCATCGTGGAGGTACACAGTGTGCTGAAGCCGAAACGGTTGCTGCCACGAGGTGGCAAGGAGAACGATAAAGCCTCTTCCCCATAAACTGACACAGAACAGCAATTTAGGGCTCACGGAGCTGTTGCACTCCTTCACTTAGGCAAGGCAAGTCCAGCTCTTCCTTCGAGGCTTGTGCTCACATTGAGCTTCACATTTGCTATAGAGCAGAGCAGGATGAGCTTGCAACTTGGAAGTGCAAGCACAATGCTTCTTTCCACAAAACTAACTCATGGTCTACGCTGAGTCATGCTGGCATGTACTGAAAGGCCTGCCGTTACAAATGCTTTTCAGGTTGCTTTGACGCCTTATGAACGGAGCTTTCAAAACTGGGAAAAAAGCCTTTGGGATCACAGTCCCGTTTCGCTGTTGACTTCCAGCCTTACTACAAGCTGAGTCTAGCAAGTCCAAAGAGACACAATTAACCCAATGGCCCTTCGCTGAATCACGTTTTTCTATACCCGCTATTCTGGGTATAGTGAACTGCCTAAAGGACGGACGCTGGAGGATGTCCAAGAGGCCTCTGCATCATCCGTACGCCTGTCGTTTTACACCACCAACTGTGCTTCTGTGGAATTTGGAACGCACGCTGACCCTCCTCTTGAGGAATTGCTAACCTCACATAAGACGTGTTGGAAGGAAATAGAAACAGAGTACTTTGTTCTGTTGAGCTTACCTAGGGCAAGGGCGACCACGTCATTGGCGAGTTACGGATTCTTGAACTGTGTTTCCGAAGCAGTTTGGAGGTCGGAAAATCAAACCGTCCCAAGGAAAAGTGCAGTGTGCTGCACCTTACTCTGCAAACACAGAGCGACTCTGAAAGGCCTGCGATGCTGGATTTTGCATACAGGGCCCAGAGCATCGTGGAGGTACACAGTGTGCTGAAGCCGAAACGGTTGCTGCCACGAGGTGGCAAGGAGAACGATAAAGCCTCTTCCGCATAAACTAACACAGAACAGCAATTTAGGGCTCACGGAGCTGTTGCACTCCTTCACTTAGGCAAGGCAAGTCCAGCTCTTCCTTCGAGGCTTGTGCTCACATTGAGCTTCACATTTGCTATAGAGCAGAGCAGGATGAGCTTGCAACTAGGAAGTACAAGAACAATGCTTCTTTCCACAAAATTAACTCCTGGTCTTCGCTGAGTCATGCTGGCATGTACTGAAAGGCCTGCGGTTACAAATGCTTTTCAGGTTGCTTTGACGCCTTATGAACGGAGCCTTCAAAACTGGGAAAAAAGCCTTTGGGATCACAGTCCCGTTTCGCTGTTGACTTCCAGGCTTAGTACAAGCTGAGTCTAGCAAGTCCAAAGAGACACAATTAACCCAATGGCCCTTCGCTGATTCACGTTTTTCTATACCCGCTATTCTGGGTATAGCGAACTGCCTAAAGGACAGACGCTGGTGGAAGCTCAAGCGGTCTCTGCATCATCCGAACGCCTGTCGTTTTACACCACGAACTGTGCTTCTGTGGAATTTGGAACCCACGCTGACCCTCTCCTTGAGGAATTGCTTACCTCACATAAGACGTGTTGAAAGGAAATAGAAACAGAGTGCTTTGTTCTGTTGAGCTTACCTAGGGCAAGGGCGACCACGTCCTTGGCGAGTTAGGGATTCTTGAACTGTGTAAGCGAAGCTGTTTGGAGGTCGGAAAATCAAACCGTCCCAAGGAAAAGTGCAGTGTGCTGCACCTTACTCTGCAAACACAGAGCCACTCTGAAAGGCCTGCGATGCTGGATTTTGCATACAGGGCCCAGAGCATCGTGGAGGTACACAGTGTGCTGAAGCTGAAACGGTTGCTGCCACGAGGTGGCAAGGAGAACGATAAAGCCTCTTCCCCATAAACTGACACAGAACAGCAATTTAGGGCTCACGGAGCTGTTGCACTCCTTCACTTAGGCAAGGCAAGTCCAGCTCTTCCTTCGAGGCTTGTGCTCACATCGAGCTTCACATTTGCTATAGAGCAGAGCAGGATGAGCTTGCAACTAGGAAGTGCAAGCACATTGCTTCTTTCCACAAAACTAACTCATGGTCTACGCTGAGTCATGCTGGCATGTACTGAAAGGCCTGTCGTTACAAATGTTTTTGAGGTTGCTTTGACGCCTTATGAACGGAGCTTTCAAAACTGGGAAAAAAGCCTTTGGGATCACAGTCCCGTTTCGCTGTCGACTTCCACCCTTAGTACAAGCTGAGTCTAGCATTCCAAAGAGACACAATTAACCCAATGGCCCTTCACTGATTCACGTTTTTCTATACCCGCTATTCTGGGTATAGTGAACTGCCTAAAGGACGGACGCTGGAGGATGTCCAAGAGGCCTCTGCATCATCCGTACGTCTGTCCTTTTACACCCCGAACTGTGCTTCTGTGGAATTTGGAACGCACGCTGACCCTCCGCTTGAGGAATTGCTAACCTCACATAAAACGTGTTGGAAGGAAATAGAAACAGAGTACTTTGTTCTGTTGAGCTTACCTGGGGCAAGGGCGACCACGTCCTTGGCGAGTTAGGGATTCTTGAACTGTGTTTCCGAAGCTGTTTGGATGTCGGAAAATTAAACCGTCCCAAGGAAATGTGCAGTGTGCTGCACCTTACTCTGCAAACACAGAGCGAGTCTGAAAGGCCTGCGATGCTGGATTTTGCATACAGGGCCCAGAGCATCGTGGAGGTACACAGTGTGCTGAAGCCGAAACGGTTGCTGCCACGAGGTGGCAAGGAGAACGATAAAGCCTCTTCCCCATAAACTGACACAGAACAGCAATTTAGGGCTCACGGAGCTGTTGCACTCCTTCACTTAGGCAAGGCAAGTCCAGCTCTTCCTTCGAGGCTTGTGCTCACATTGAGCTTCACATTTGCTATAGAGCAGAGCAGGATGAGCTTGCAACTTGGAAGTGCAAGCACAATGCTTCTTTCCACAAAACTAACTCATGGTCTACGCTGAGTCATGCTGGCATGTACTGAAAGGCCTGCCGTTACAAATGCTTTTCAGGTTGCTTTGACGCCTTATGAACGGAGCTTTCAAAACTGGGAAAAAAGCCTTTGGGATCACAGTCCCGTTTCGCTGTTGACTTCCAGCCTTAGTACAAGCTGAGTCTAGCAAGTCCAAAGAGACACAATTAACCCAATGGCCCTTCGCTGATTCACGTTTTTCTATACCCGCTATTCTGGGTATAGTGAACTGCCTAAAGGACGGACGCTGGAGGATGTCCAAGAGGCCTCTGCATCATCCGTACGCCTGTCGTTTTAAATCAAGAACTGTGCTCCTGTGGAATTTGGAATGCACACTGACCCTCCTCTTGAGGAATTGCTAACCTCACATAAGACGTGTTGGAAGGAAATAGAAACAGAGTACTTTGTTCTGTTGTGCTTACCTACGGCAAGGGCGACCACGTCCTTGGCGAATTAGGGATTCTTGAACTGTGTTTCCGAAGCTGTTTGGAGGTCGGAAAATCAAACCGTCCCAAGGAAAAGTGCAGTGTGCTGCACCTTACTCTGCAAACACAGAGCGACTCTGAAAGGCCTGCGATGCTGGATTTTGCATACAGGGCCCAGAGCATCGTGGAGGTACACAGTGTGCTGAAGCCGAAACGGTTGCTGCCTCGAGGTGGCAAGGAGAACGATAACGCCTCTTCCCCATAAACTGACACAGAACAGCAATTTAGGGCTCACGGAGCTGTTGCACTCCTTCACTTAGGCAAGGCAAGTCCAGCTCTTCCTTCGAGGCTTGTGCTCACATTGAACTTCACATTTGCTATAGAGCAGAGCAGGATGAGCTTGCAACTTGGAAGTGCAAGCACAATGCTTCTTTCCACAAAACTAACTCATGGTCTACGCTGAGTCATGCTGGCATGTACTGAAAGGCCTGCCGTTACAAATGCTTTTCAGGTTGCTTTGACGCCTTATGAACGGAGCTTTCAAAACTGGGAAAAAAGCCTTTGGGATCACAGTCCCGTTTCGTTGTTGACTTCCAGCCTTACTACAAGCTGAGTCTAGCAAGTCCAAAGAGACACAATTAACCCAATGGCCCTTCGCTGATTCACGTTTTTCTATACCCGCTATTCTGGGTATAGTGAACTGCCTAAAGGACGGACGCTGGAGGATGTCCAAGAGGCCTCTGCATCATCCGTACGCCTGTCGTTTTACACCACCAACTGTGCTTCTGTGGAATTTGGAACGCACGCTGACCCTCCTCTTGAGGAATTGCTAACCTCACATAAGACGTGTTGGAAGGAAATAGAAACAGAGTACTTTGTTCTGTTGAGCTTACCTAGGGCAAGGGCGACCACGTCCTTGGCGAGTTAGGGATTCTAGAACTGTGTAACCGAAGCTGTTTGGAGGTCAGAAAATCAAACCGTCCCAAGGAAAAGTGCAGTGTGCTGCACCTTACTCTGCAAACACAGAGCGAGTCTGAAAGGCCTGCGATGCTGGATTTTGCATACAGGGCCCAGAGCATCGTGGAGGTACACAGTGTGCTGAAGCCGAAACGGTTGCTGCCACGAGGTGGCAAGGAGAACGATAAAGCCTCTTCCCCATAAACTGACACAGAACAGCAATTTAGGGCTCACGGAGCTGTTGCAGTCCTTCACTTAGGCAAGGCAAGTCCAGCTCTTCCTTCGAGGCCTGTGCTCACATTGAGCTTCACATTTTCTATAGAGCAGAGCAGGATGAGCTTGCAACTTGGAAGTGCAAGCACAATGCTTCTTTCCACAAAACTAACTCATGGTCTACGCTGAGTCATGCTGGCATGTACTGAAAGGCCTGCCGTTACAAATGCTTTTCAGGTTGCTTTGACGCCTTATGAACGGAGCTTTCAAAACTGGGAAAAAAGCCTTTGGGATCACAGTCCCGTTTCGCTGTTGACTTCCAGCCTTAGTACAAGCTGAGTCTAGCAAGTCCAAAGAGACACAATTAACCCAATGGCCCTTCGCTGATTCACGTTTTTCTATACCCACTATTCTGGGTATAGTGAACTGCCTAAAGGACGGACGCTGGAGGATGTCCAAGTGGCCTCTGCATCATCCGTACGCCTGTCGTTTTATACCACCAACTGTGCTACTGTGGAATTTGGAACGCACGCTGACCCTCCTCTTGAGGAATTGCTAACCTCACATAAGACGTGTTGGAAGGAAATAGAAACAGAGTACTTTGTTCTGTTGTGCTTACCTAGGGCAAGGGGGACCACGTCCTTCGCGAGTTAGGGATTCTTGAACTGTGCTTCCGAAGCTGTTTGGAGGTCGGAAAATCAAACCGTCCCAAGGAAAAGTGCAGTGTGCTGCACCTTACTCTGCAAACACAGAGCGACTCTGAAAGGCCTGCGATGCTGGATTTTGCATACAGGGCCCAGAGCATCGTGGAGGTACACAGTTTGCTGAAGCCGAAACGGTTGCTGCCTCGAGGTGGCAAGGAGAACGATAACGCCTCTTCCCCATAAACTGACACAGAACAGCAATTTAGGGCTCACGGAGATCTTGCACTCCTTCACTTAGGCAGGCAAGTCCAGCTCTTCCTTCGAGGCTTGTGCTCACATTGAGCTTGTCATTTGCTATAGAGCAGAGCAGGATGAGCTTGCAACTTGGAAGTGCAAGCACAGTGCTTCTTTCCACAAAACTAACTCATGGTCTACGCTGAGTCATGCTGGCATGTACTGAAAGGCCTGCCGTTACAAATGCTTTTCAGGTTGCTTTGACGCCTTATGAACGGAGCTTTCAAAACTGGGAAAAAAGCCTTTGGGATCACAGTCCCGTTTCGCTGTTGACTTCCAGCCTTAGTACAAGCTGAGTCTAGCAAGTCCAAAGAGACACAATTAACCCAATGGCCCTTCGCTGATTCACGTTTTTCTATACCCGCTATTCTGGGTATAGTGAACTGACTAAAGGACGGACGCTGGAGGATGTCCAAGAGGCCTCTGCATCATCCGTACGCCTGTCGTTTTACACCACCAACTGTGCTTCTGTGGAATTTGGAACGCACGCTGACCCTCCTCTTGAGGAATTGCTAACCTCACATAAGACGTGTTGGAAGGAAATAGAAACAGAGTACTTTGTTCTGTTGAGCTTACCTAGGGCAAGGGCGACCACGTCCTTGGCGAATTAGGGATTATTGAACTGTGTTTCCGAAGCTGTTTGGAGGTCGGAAAATCAAACCGTCCCAAGGAAAAGTGCAGTGTGCTGCACCTTACTCTGCAAACACAGAGCGACTCTGAAAGGCCTGCGGTGCTGGATTTTCCATACAGGGCCCAGAGCATCGTGGAGGTACACAGTGTGCTGAAGCCGAAACGGTTGCTGCCTCGAGGTGGCAAGGAGAACGATAAAGCCTCTTCCCCATAAACTGACACAGAACAGCAATTTAGGGCTCACGGAGCTCTTGTACTCCTTCACTTAGGCAGGCAAGTCCAGCTCTTACTTCGAGGCTTGTGCTCACATTGAGCTTCACATTTGCTATAGAGCAGAGCAGGATGAGCTTGCAACTTGGAAGTGCAAGCACAATGCTTCTTTCCACAAAACTAACTCATGGTCTACGCTGAGTCATGCTGGCATGTACTGAAAGGCCTGCCGTTACAAATGCTTTTCAGGTTGCTTTGACGCCTTATGAACGGAGCTTTCAAAACTGGGAAAAAAGCCTTTGGGATCACAGTCCCGTTTCGCTGTTGACTTCCAGGCTTAGTACAAGCTGAGTCTAGCAAGTCCAAAGAGACACAATTAACCCAATGGCCCTTCGCTGATTCACGTTTTTCTATACCCGCTATTCTGGGTATAGCGAACTGCCTAAAGGACAGACGCTGGTGGAAGCTCAAGCGGTCTCTGCATCATCCGAACGCCTGTCGTTTTACACCACCAACTGTGCTTCTGTGGAATTTGGAACGCACGCTGACCCTCCTCTTGAGGAATAGCTAACCTCACATAAGACGTGTTGGAAGGAAATAGAAACAGAGTGCTTTGTTCTGTTGAGCTTACCTAGGGCAAGGGCGACCACGTCCTTGGCGAGTTAGGGATTCTAGAACTGTGTAACCGAAGCTGTTTGGAGGTCGGAAAATCAAACCGTCCCAAGGAAAAGTGCAGTGTGCTGCACCTTACTCTGCAAACACAGAGCGAGTCTGAAAGGCCTGCGATGCTGGATTTTGCATACAGGGCCCAGAGCATCGTGGAGGTACACAGTGTGCTGAAGCCGAAACGGTTGCTGCCACGAGGTGGCAAGGAGAACGATAAAGCCTCTTCCCCATAAACTGACACAGAACAGCAATTTAGGGCTCACGGAGCTGTTGCACTCCTTCACTTAGGCAAGGCAAGTCCAGCACTTCCTTCGAGGCTTGTGCTCACATTGAGCTTCACATTTGCTATAGAGCAGAGCAGGATGAGCTTGCAACTTGGAAGTGCAAGCACAATGCTTCTTTCCACAAAACTAACTCATGGTCTACGCTGAGTCATGCTGGCATGTACTGAAAGGCCTGCCGTTACAAATGCTTTTCAGGTTGCTTTGACGCCTTATGAACGGAGCTTTCAAAACTGGGAAAAAAGCCTTTGGGATCACAGTCCCGTTTCGCTGTTGACTTCCAGCCTTAGTACAAGCTGAGTCTAGCAAATCCAAAGAGACACAATTAACCCAATGGCCCTTCGCTGAATCACGTTTTTCTATACCCGCTATTCTGGGTATAGTGAACTGCCTAAAGGACGGACGCTGGAGGATGTCCAAGAGGCCTCTGCATCATCCGTACGCCTGTCGTTTTACACCACCAACTGTGCTTCTGTGGAATTTGGAACGCACGCTGACCCTCCTCTTGAGGAATTGCTAACCTCACATAAGACGTGTTGGAAGGAAATAGAAACAGAGTACTTTGTTCTGTTGAGCTTACCTAGGGCAAGGGCGACCACGTCCTTGGCGAATTAGGGATTCTTGAACTGTGTTTCCGAAGCTGTTTGGAGGTCGGAAAATCAAACCGTCCCAAGGAAAAGTGCAGTGTGCTGCACCTTACTCTGCAAACACAGAGCGACTCTGAAAGGCCTGCGATGCTGGATTTTGCATACAGGGCCCAGAGCATCGTGGAGGTACACAGTGTGCTGAAGCCGAAACGGTTGCTGCCTCGAGGTGGCAAGGAGAACGATAAAGCCTCTTCCCCATAAACTGACACAGAACAGCAATTTAGGGCTCACGGAGCTGTTGCACTCCTTCACTTAGGCAAGGCAAGTCCAGCTCTTCCTTCGAGGCTTGTGCTCACATTGAGCTTCACATTTGCTATAGAGCAGAGCAGGATGAGCTTGCAACTTGGAAGTGCAAGCACAATGCTTCTTTCCACAAAACTAACTCATGGTCTACGCTGAGTCATGCTGGCATGTACTGAAAGGCCTGCCGTTACAAATGCTTTTCAGGTTGCTTTGACGCCTTATGAACGGAGCTTTCAAAACTGGGAAAAAAGCCTTTGGGATCACAGTCCCGTTTCGCTGTTGACTTCCAGCCTTAGTACAAGCTGAGTCTAGCAAGTCCAAAGAGACACAATTAACCCAATGGCCCTTCGCTGAATCACGTTTTTCTATACCCGCTATTCTGGGTATAGTGAACTGCCTAAAGGACGGACGCTGGAGGATGTCCAAGAGGCCTCTGCATCATCCGTACGCCTGTCGTTTTACACCACCAACTGTGCTTCTGTGGAATTTGGAACGCACGCTGACCCTCCTCTTGAGGAATTGCTAACCTCACATAAAACGTGTTGGAAGGAAATAGAAACAGAGTGCTTTGTTCTGTTGAGCTTACCTAGGGCAAGGGCGACCACGTCCTTGGCGAGTTAGGGATTCTTGAACTGTGTAACCGAAGCTGTTTGGAGGTCGGAAAATCAAACCGTCCCAAGGAAAAGTGCAGTGTGCTGCACCTTACTCTGCAAACACAGAGCGAGTCTGAAAGGCCTGCGATGCTGGATTTTGCATACAGGGCCCAGAGCATCGTGGAGGTACACAGTGTGCTGAAGCCGAAACGGTTGCTGCCACGAGGTGGCAAGGAGAACGATAAATCCTCTTCCCCATAAACTGACACAGAACAGCAATTTAGGGCTCACGGAGCTGTTGCACTCCTTCACTTAGGCAAGGCAAGTCCAGCTCTTCCTTCGAGGCTTGTGCTCACATTGAGCTTCACATTTGCTATAGAGCAGAGCAGGATGAGCTTGCAACTTGGAAGTGCAAGCACAATGCTTCTTTCCAGAAAACTAACTCATGGTCTACGCTGAGTCATGCTGGCATGTACTGAAAGGCCTGCCGTTACAAATGCTTTTCAGGTTGCTTTGACGCCTTATGAACGGAGCTTTCAAAACTCGGAAAAAAGCCTTTGGGATCACAGTCCCGTTTCGCTGTTGACTTCCAGCCTTAGTACAAGCTGAGTCTAGCAAGTCCAAAGAGACACAATTAACCCAATGGCCCTTCGCTGATTCACGTTTTTCTATACCCACTATTCTGGGTATAGTGAACTGCCTAAAGGACGGACGCTGGAGGATGTCCAAGAGGCCTCTGCATCATCCGTACGCCTGTCGTTTTATACCACCAACTGTGCTACTGTGGAATTTGGAACGCACGCTGACCCTCCTATTGAGGAATTGCTAACCTCACATAAGACGTGTTGGAAGGAAATAGAAACAGAGTACTTTGTTCTGTTGTGCTTACCTAGGGCAAGGGGGACCACGTCCTTCGCGAGTTAGGGATTCTTGAACTGTGCTTCCGAAGCTGTTTGGAGGTCGGAAAATCAAACCGTCCCAAGGAAAAGTGCAGTGTGCTGCACCTTACTCTGCAAACACAGAGCGACTCTGAAAGGCCTGCGATGCTGGATTTTGCATACAGGGCCCAGAGCATCGTGGAGGTACACAGTTTGCTGAAGCCGAAACGGTTGCTGCCTCGAGGTGGCAAGGAGAACGATAACGCCTCTTCCCCATAAACTGACACAGAACAGCAATTTAGGGCTCACGGAGATCTTGCACTCCTTCACTTAGGCAGGCAAGTCCAGCTCTTCCTTCGAGGCTTGTGCTCACATTGAGCTTGTCATTTGCTATAGAGCAGAGCAGGATGAGCTTGCAACTTGGAAGTGCAAGCACAATGCTTCTTTCCACAAAACTAACTCATGGTCTACGCTGAGTCATGCTGGCATGTACTGAAAGGCCTGCCGTTACAAATGCTTTTCAGGTTGCTTTGACGCCTTATGAACGGAGCTTTCAAAACTGGGAAAAAAGCCTTTGGGATCACAGTCCCGTTTCGCTGTTGACTTCCAGCCTTAGTACAAGCTGAGTCTAGCAAGTCCAAAGAGACACAATTAACCCAATGGCCCTTCGCTGATTCACGTTTTTCTATACCCGCTATTCTGGGTATAGTGAACTGACTAAAGGACGGACGCTGGAGGATGTCCAAGAGGCCTCTGCATCATCCGTACGCCTGTCGTTTTACACCACCAACTGTGCTTCTGTGGAATTTGGAACGCACGCTGACCCTCCTCTTGAGGAATTGCTAACCTCACATAAGACGTGTTGGAAGGAAATAGAAACAGAGTACTTTGTTCTGTTGAGCTTACCTAGGGCAAGGGCGACCACGTCCTTGGCGAATTAGGGATTATTGAACTGTGTTTCCGAAGCTGTTTGGAGGTCGGAAAATCAAACCGTCCCAAGGAAAAGTGCAGTGTGCTGCACCTTACTCTGCAAACACAGAGCGACTCTGAAAGGCCTGCGGTGCTGGATTTTCCATACAGGGCCCAGAGCATCGTGGAGGTACACAGTGTGCTGAAGCCGAAACGGTTGCTGCCTCGAGGTGGCAAGGAGAACGATAAAGCCTCTTCCCCATAAACTGACACAGAACAGCAATTTAGGGCTCACGGAGCTCTTGTACTCCTTCACTTAGGCAGGCAAGTCCAGCTCTTACTTCGAGGCTTGTGCTCACATTGAGCTTCACATTTGCTATAGAGCAGAGCAGGATGAGCTTGCAACTTGGAAGTGCAAGCACAATGCTTCTTTCCACAAAACTAACTCATGGTCTACGCTGAGTCATGCTGGCATGTACTGAAAGGCCTGCCGTTACAAATGCTTTTCAGGTTGCTTTGACGCCTTATGAACGGAGCTTTCAAAACTGGGAAAAAAGCCTTTGGGATCACAGTCCCGTTTCGCTGTTGACTTCCAGGCTTAGTACAAGCTGAGTCTAGCAAGTCCAAAGAGACACAATTAACCCAATGGCCCTTCGCTGATTCACGTTTTTCTATACCCGCTATTCTGGGTATAGCGAACTGCCTAAAGGACAGACGCTGGTGGAAGCTCAAGCGGTCTCTGCATCATCCGAACGCCTGTCGTTTTACACCACCAACTGTGCTTCTGTGGAATTTGGAACGCACGCTGACCCTCCTCTTGAGGAATTGCTAACCTCACATAAGACGTGTTGGAAGGAAATAGAAACAGAGTGCTTTGTTCTGTTGAGCTTACCTAGGGCAAGGGCGACCACGTCCTTGGCGAGTTAGGGATTCTAGAACTGTGTAACCGAAGCTGTTTGGAGGTCGGAAAATCAAACCGTCCCAAGGAAAAGTGCAGTGTGCTGCACCTTACTCTGCAAACACAGAGCGAGTCTGAAAGGCCTGCGATGCTGGATTTTGCATACAGGGCCCAGAGCATCGTGGAGGTACACAGTGTGCTGAAGCCGAAACGGTTGCTGCCACGAGGTGGCAAGGAGAACGATAAAGCCTCTTCCCCATAAACTGACACAGAACAGCAATTTAGGGCTCACGGAGCTGTTGCACTCCTTCACTTAGGCAAGGCAAGTCCAGCACTTCCTTCGAGGCTTGTGCTCACATTGAGCTTCACATTTGCTATAGAGCAGAGCAGGATGAGCTTGCAACTTGGAAGTGCAAGCACAATGCTTCTTTCCACAAAACTAACTCATGGTCTACGCTGAGTCATGCTGGCATGTACTGAAAGGCCTGCCGTTACAAATGCTTTTCAGGTTGCTTTGACGCCTTATGAACGGAGCTTTCAAAACTGGGAAAAAAGCCTTTGGGATCACAGTCCCGTTTCGCTGTTGACTTCCAGCCTTAGTACAAGCTGAGTCTAGCAAATCCAAAGAGACACAATTAACCCAATGGCCCTTCGCTGAATCACGTTTTTCTATACCCGCTATTCTGGGTATAGTGAACTGCCTAAAGGACGGACGCTGGAGGATGTCCAAGAGGCCTCTGCATCATCCGTACGCCTGTCGTTTTACACCACCAACTGTGCTTCTGTGGAATTTGGAACGCACGCTGACCCTCCTCTTGAGGAATTGCTAACCTCACATAAGACGTGTTGGAAGGAAATAGAAACAGAGTACTTTGTTCTGTTGAGCTTACCTAGGGCAAGGGCGACCACGTCCTTGGCGAGTTAGGGATTCTTGAACTGTGTTTCCGAAGCTGTTTGGAGGTCGGAAAATCAAACCGTCCCAAGGAAAAGTGCAGTGTGCTGCACCTTACTCTGCAAACACAGAGCGACTCTGAAAGGCCTGCGATGCTGGATTTTGCATACAGGGCCCAGAGCATCGTGGAGGTACACAGTGTGCTGAAGCCGAAACGGTTGCTGCCTCGAGGTGGCAAGGAGAACGATAAAGCCTCTTCCCCATAAACTGACACAGAACAGCAATTTAGGGCTCACGGAGCTCTTGCACTCCTTCACTTAGGCAAGGCAAGTCCAGCTCTTCCTTCGAGGCTTGTGCTCACATTGAGCTTCACATTTGCTATAGAGCAGAGCAGGATGAGCTTGCAACTTGGAAGTGCAAGCACAATGCTTCTTTCCAGAAAACTAACTCATGGTCTTCGCTGAGTCATGCTGGCATGTACTGAAAGGCCTGCCATTACAAATGCTTTTCAGGTTGCTTTGACGCCTTATGAACGGAGCTTTCAAAACTGGGAAAAAAGCCTTTGGGATCACAGTCCCGTTTCGCTGTTGACTTCCAGCCTTAGTACAAGCTGAGTCTAGCATTCCAAAGAGACACAATTAACCCAATGGCCCTTCGCTGAATCACGTTTTTCTATACCCGCTATTCTTGGTATAGTGAACTGCCTAAAGGACGGACGCTGGAGGATGTCCAAGAGGCCTCTGCATCATCCGTACGCCTGTCGTTTTAACACCACCTACTGTGCTTCTGTGGAATTTGGAACGCACGCTGACCCTCCTCTTGAGGAATTGCTAACCTCACATAAGACGTGTTGGAAGGAAATAGAAACAGAGTGCTTTGTTCTGTTGAGCTTACCTAGGGCAAGGGCGACCACGTCCTTGGCGAGTTAGGGATTCTAGAACTGTGTAACCGAAGCTGTTTGGAGGTCGGAAAATCAAACCGTCCCAAGGAAAAGTGCAGTGTGCTGCACCTTACTCTGCAAACACAGAGCGAGTCTGAAAGGCCTGCGATGCTGGATTTTGCATACAGGGCCCAGAGCATCGTGGAGGTACACAGTGTGCTGAAGCCGAAACGGTTGCTGCCACGAGGTGGCAAGGAGAACGATAAAGCCTCTTCCCCATAAACTGACACAGAACAGCAATTTAGGGCTCACGGAGCTGTTGCACTCCTTCACTTAGGCAAGGCAAGTCCAGCTCTTCCTTCGAGGCTTGTGCTCACATTGAGCTTCACATTTGCTATAGAGCAGAGCAGGATGAGCTTGCAACTTGGAAGTGCAAGCACAATGCTTCTTTCCACAAAACTAACTCATGGTCTACGCTGAGTCATGCTGGCATGTACTGAAAGGCCTGCCGTTACAAATGCTTTTCAGGTTGCTTTGACGCCTTATGAACGGAGCTTTCAAAACTGGGAAAAAAGACTTTGGGATCACAGTCCCGTTTCGCTGTTGACTTCCAGCCTTAGTACAAGCTGAGTCTAGCAAGTCCAAAGAGACACAATTAACCCAATGGCCCTTCGCTGATTCACGTTGTTCTATACCCGCTATTCTGGGTATAGTGAACTGACTAAAGGACGGACGCTGGAGGATGTCCAAGAGGCCTCTGCATCATCCGTACGCCTGTCGTTTTACACCACCAACTGTGCTTCTGTGGAATTTGGAGACGCACGCTGACCCTCCTCTTGAGGAATTGCTAACCTCACATAAGACGTGTTGGAAGGAAATAGAAACAGAGTGCTTTGTTCTGTTGAGCTTACCTAGGGCAAGGGCGACCACGTCCTTGGCGAGTTAGGGATTCTAGAACTGTGTAACCGAAGCTGTTTGGAGGTCGGAAAATCAAACCGTCCCAAGGAAAAGTGCACTGTGCTGCACCTTACTCTGCAAACACAGAGCGAGTCTGAAAGGCCTGCGATGCTGGATTTTGCATACAGGGCCCAGAGCATCGTGGAGGTACACAGTGTGCTGAAGCCGAAACGGTTGCTGCCACGAGGTGGCAAGGAGAACGATAAAGCCTCTTCCCCATAAACTGACACAGAACCGCAATTTAGGGCTCACGGAGCTGTTGCACTCCTTCACTTAGGCAAGGCAAGTCCAGCTCTTCCTTCGAGGCTTATGCTCACATTGAGCTTCACATTTGCTATAGAGCAGAGCAGGATGAGCTTGCAACTTGGAAGTGCAAGCACAATGCTTCTTTCCAGAAAACTAACTCATGGTCTACGCTGAGTCATGCTGGCATGTACTGAAAGTCCTGCCGTTACAAATGCTTTTCAGGTTGCTTTGACGCCTTATGAACGGAGCTTTCAAAACTGGGAAAAAAGCCTTTGGGATCACAGTCCCGTTTCGCTGTTGACTTCCAGCCTTAGTACAAGCTGAGTCTAGCAAGTCCAAAGAGACACAATTAACCCAATGGCCCTTCGCTGAATCACGTTTTTCTATACCCGCTATTCTGGGTATAGTGAACTGCCTAAAGGACGGACGCTGGAGGATGTCCAAGAGGCCTCTGCATCATCCGTACGCCTGTCGTTTTACACCACCAACTGTGCTTCTGTGGAATTTGGAACGCACGCTGACCCTCCTCTTGAGGAATTGCTAACCTCACATAAGACGTGTTGGAAGGAAATAGAAACAGAGTGCTTTGTTCTGTTGAGCTTACCTAGGGCAAGGGCGACCACGTCCTTGGCGAGTTAGGGATTCTAGAACTGTGTAACCGAAGCTGTTTGGAGGTCGGAAAATCAAACCGTCCCAAGGAAAAGTGCAGTGTGCTGCACCTTACTCTGCAAACACAGAGCGAGTCTGAAAGGCCTGCGATGCTGGATTTTGCATACAGGGCCCAGAGCATCGTGGAGGTACACAGTGTGCTGAAGCCGAAACGGTTGCTGCCACGAGGTGGCAAGGAGAACGATAAATCCTCTTCCCCATAAACTGACACAGAACAGCAATTTAGGGCTCACGGAGCTGTTGCACTCCTTCACTTAGGCAAGGCAAGTCCAGCTCTTCCTTCGAGGCTTGTGCTCACATTGAGCTTCACATTTGCTATAGAGCAGAGCAGGATGAGCTTGCAACTTGGAAGTGCAAGCACAATGCTTCTTTCCACAAAACTAACTCATGGTCTACGCTGAGTCATGCTGGCATGTACTGAAAGGCCTGCCGTTACAAATGCTTTTCAGGTTGCTTTGACGCCTTATGAACGGAGCTTTCAAAACTGGGAAAAAAGCCTTTGGGATCACAGTCCCGTTTCGCTGTTGACTTCCAGCCTTAGTACAAGCTGAGTCTAGCAAGTCCAAAGAGACACAATTAACCCAATGGCCCTTCGCTGAATCACGTTTTTCTATACCCGCTATTCTGGGTATAGTGAACTGCCTAAAGGACGGACGCTGGAGGATGTCCAAGAGGCCTCTGCATCATCCGTACGCCTGTCGTTTTACACCACCAACTGTGCTTCTGTGGAATTTGGAACGCACGCTGACCCTCCTCTTGAGGAATTGCTAACCTCACATAAGACGTGTTGGAAGGAAATAGAAACAGAGTGCTTTGTTCTGTTGCGCTTACCTAGGGCAAGGGCGACCACGTCCTTGGCGAGTTAGGGATTCTTGAACTGTGTTTCCGAAGCTGTTTGGAGGTCGGAAAATCAAACCGTCCCAAGGAAAAGTGCAGTGTGCTGCACCTTACTCTGCAAACACAGAGCGACTCTGAAAGGCCTGCGATGCTGGATTTTGCATACAGGGCCCAGAGCATCGTGGAGGTACACAGTGTGCTGAAGCCGAAACGGTTGCTGCCACGAGGTGGCAAGGAGAACGATAAAGCCTCTTCCCCATAAACTGACACAGAACAGCAATTTAGGGCTCACGGAGCTGTTGCACTCCTTCACTTAGGCAAGGCAAGTCCAGCACTTCCTTCGAGGCTTGTGCTCACATTGAGCTTCACATTTGCTATAGAGCAGAGCAGGATGAGCTTGCAACTTGGAAGTGCAAGCACAATGCTTCTTTCCACAAAACTAACTCATGGTCTACGCTGAGTCATGCTGGCATGTACTGAAAGGCCTGCCGTTACAAATGCTTTTCAGGTTGCTTTGACGCCTTATGAACGGAGCTTTCAAAACTGGGAAAAAAGCCTTTGGGATCACAGTCCCGTTTCGCTGTTGACTTCCAGCCTTAGTACAAGCTGAGTCTAGCAAGTCCAAGGAGACACAATTAACACAATGGCCCTTCGCTGATTCACGTTTTTCTATACCCACTATTCTGGGTATAGTGATCTGCCTAAAGGACGGACGCTGGAGGATGTCCAAGAGGCCTCTGCATCATCCGTACGCCTGTCGTTTTACACCACCAACTGTGCTACTGTGGAATTTGGAACGCACGCTGACCCTCCTCTTGAGGAATTGCTAACCTCACATAAGACGTGTTGGAAGGAAATAGAAACAGAGTGCTTTGTTCTTTTGAGCTTACCTAGGGCAAGGGCGACCACGTCCTTGGCGAGTTAGGGATTCTAGAACTGTGTAACCGAAGCTGTTTGGAGGTCGGAAAATCAAACCGTCCCAAGGAAAAGTGCAGTGTGCTGCACCTTACTCTGCAAACACAGAGCGAGTCTGAAAGGCCTGCGATGCTGGATTTTGCATACAGGGCCCAGAGCATCGTGGAGGTACACAGTGTGCTGAAGCCGAAACGGTTGCTGCCACGAGGTGGCAAGGAGAACGATAAAGCCTCTTCCCCATAAACTGACACAGAACAGCAATTTAGGGCTCACGGAGCTGTTGCACTCCTTCACTTAGGCAAGGCAAGTCCAGCTCTTCCTTCGAGGCTTGTGCTCACATTGAGCTTCACATTTGCTATAGAGCAGAGCAGGATGAGCTTGCAACTTGGAAGTGCAAGCACAATGCTTCTTTCCACAAAACTAACTCATGGTCTACGCTGAGTCATGCTGGCATGTACTGAAAGGCCTGCCGTTACAAATGCTTTTCAGGTTGCTTTGACGCCTTATGAACGGAGCTTTCAAAACTGGGAAAAAAGCCTTTGGGATCACAGTCCCGTTTCGCTGTTGACTTCCAGCCTTAGTACAAGCTGAGTCTAGCAAATCCAAAGAGACACAATTAACCCAATGGCCCTTCGCTGAATCACGTTTTTCTATACCCGCTATTCTGGGTATAGTGAACTGCCTAAAGGACGGACGCTGGAGGATGTCCAAGAGGCCTCTGCATCATCCGTACGCCTGTCGTTTTACACCACCAACTGTGCTTCTGTGGAATTTGGAACGCACGCTGACCCTCCTCTTGAGGAATTGCTAACCTCACATAAGACGTGTTGGAAGGAAATAGAAACAGAGTACTTTGTTCTGTTGAGCTTACCTAGGGCAAGGGCGACCACGTCCTTGGCGAATTAGGGATTCTTGAACTGTGTTTCCGAAGCTGTTTGGAGGTCGGAAAATCAAACCGTCCCAAGGAAAAGTGCAGTGTGCTGCACCTTACTCTGCAAACACAGAGCGACTCTGAAAGGCCTGCGATGCTGGATTTTGCATACAGGGCCCAGAGCATCGTGGAGGTACACAGTGTGCTGAAGCCGAAACGGTTGCTGCCTCGAGGTGGCAAGGAGAACGATAAAGCCTCTTCCCCATAAACTGACACAGAACAGCAATTTAGGGCTCACGGAGCTGTTGCACTCCTTCACTTAGGCAAGGCAAGTCCAGCTCTTCCTTCGAGGCTTGTGCTCACATTGAGCTTCACATTTGCTATAGAGCAGAGCAGGATGAGCTTGCAACTTGGAAGTGCAAGCACAATGCTTCTTTCCACAAAACTAACTCATGGTCTACGCTGAGTCATGCTGGCATGTACTGAAAGGCCTGCCGTTACAAATGCTTTTCAGGTTGCTTTGACGCCTTATGAACGGAGCTTTCAAAACTGGGAAAAAAGCCTTTGGGATCACAGTCCCGTTTCGCTGTTGACTTCCAGCCTTAGTACAAGCTGAGTCTAGCAAGTCCAAAGAGACACAATTAACCCAATGGCCCTTCGCTGAATCACGTTTTTCTATACCCGCTATTCTGGGTATAGTGAACTGCCTAAAGGACGGACGCTGGAGGATGTCCAAGAGGCCTCTGCATCATCCGTACGCCTGTCGTTTTACACCACCAACTGTGCTTCTGTGGAATTTGGAACGCACGCTGACCCTCCTCTTGAGGAATTGCTAACCTCACATAAAACGTGTTGGAAGGAAATAGAAACAGAGTGCTTTGTTCTGTTGAGCTTACCTAGGGCAAGGGCGACCACGTCCTTGGCGAGTTAGGGATTCTTGAACTGTGTAACCGAAGCTGTTTGGAGGTCGGAAAATCAAACCGTCCCAAGGAAAAGTGCAGTGTGCTGCACCTTACTCTGCAAACACAGAGCGAGTCTGAAAGGCCTGCGATGCTGGATTTTGCATACAGGGCCCAGAGCATCGTGGAGGTACACAGTGTGCTGAAGCCGAAACGGTTGCTGCCACGAGGTGGCAAGGAGAACGATAAATCCTCTTCCCCATAAACTGACACAGAACAGCAATTTAGGGCTCACGGAGCTGTTGCACTCCTTCACTTAGGCAAGGCAAGTCCAGCTCTTCCTTCGAGGCTTGTGCTCACATTGAGCTTCACATTTGCTATAGAGCAGAGCAGGATGAGCTTGCAACTTGGAAGTGCAAGCACAATGCTTCTTTCCAGAAAACTAACTCATGGTCTACGCTGAGTCATGCTGGCATGTACTGAAAGGCCTGCCGTTACAAATGCTTTTCAGGTTGCTTTGACGCCTTATGAACGGAGCTTTCAAAACTCGGAAAAAAGCCTTTGGGATCACAGTCCCGTTTCGCTGTTGACTTCCAGCCTTAGTACAAGCTGAGTCTAGCAAGTCCAAAGAGACACAATTAACCCAATGGCCCTTCGCTGATTCACGTTTTTCTATACCCACTATTCTGGGTATAGTGAACTGCCTAAAGGACGGACGCTGGAGGATGTCCAAGAGGCCTCTGCATCATCCGTACGCCTGTCGTTTTATACCACCAACTGTGCTACTGTGGAATTTGGAACGCACGCTGACCCTCCTATTGAGGAATTGCTAACCTCACATAAGACGTGTTGGAAGGAAATAGAAACAGAGTACTTTGTTCTGTTGTGCTTACCTAGGGCAAGGGGGACCACGTCCTTCGCGAGTTAGGGATTCTTGAACTGTGCTTCCGAAGCTGTTTGGAGGTCGGAAAATCAAACCGTCCCAAGGAAAAGTGCAGTGTGCTGCACCTTACTCTGCAAACACAGAGCGACTCTGAAAGGCCTGCGATGCTGGATTTTGCATACAGGGCCCAGAGCATCGTGGAGGTACACAGTTTGCTGAAGCCGAAACGGTTGCTGCCTCGAGGTGGCAAGGAGAACGATAACGCCTCTTCCCCATAAACTGACACAGAACAGCAATTTAGGGCTCACGGAGATCTTGCACTCCTTCACTTAGGCAGGCAAGTCCAGCTCTTCCTTCGAGGCTTGTGCTCACATTGAGCTTGTCATTTGCTATAGAGCAGAGCAGGATGAGCTTGCAACTTGGAAGTGCAAGCACAATGCTTCTTTCCACAAAACTAACTCATGGTCTACGCTGAGTCATGCTGGCATGTACTGAAAGGCCTGCCGTTACAAATGCTTTTCAGGTTGCTTTGACGCCTTATGAACGGAGCTTTCAAAACTGGGAAAAAAGCCTTTGGGATCACAGTCCCGTTTCGCTGTTGACTTCCAGCCTTAGTACAAGCTGAGTCTAGCAAGTCCAAAGAGACACAATTAACCCAATGGCCCTTCGCTGATTCACGTTTTTCTATACCCGCTATTCTGGGTATAGTGAACTGACTAAAGGACGGACGCTGGAGGATGTCCAAGAGGCCTCTGCATCATCCGTACGCCTGTCGTTTTACACCACCAACTGTGCTTCTGTGGAATTTGGAACGCACGCTGACCCTCCTCTTGAGGAATTGCTAACCTCACATAAGACGTGTTGGAAGGAAATAGAAACAGAGTACTTTGTTCTGTTGAGCTTACCTAGGGCAAGGGCGACCACGTCCTTGGCGAATTAGGGATTATTGAACTGTGTTTCCGAAGCTGTTTGGAGGTCGGAAAATCAAACCGTCCCAAGGAAAAGTGCAGTGTGCTGCACCTTACTCTGCAAACACAGAGCGACTCTGAAAGGCCTGCGGTGCTGGATTTTCCATACAGGGCCCAGAGCATCGTGGAGGTACACAGTGTGCTGAAGCCGAAACGGTTGCTGCCTCGAGGTGGCAAGGAGAACGATAAAGCCTCTTCCCCATAAACTGACACAGAACAGCAATTTAGGGCTCACGGAGCTCTTGTACTCCTTCACTTAGGCAGGCAAGTCCAGCTCTTACTTCGAGGCTTGTGCTCACATTGAGCTTCACATTTGCTATAGAGCAGAGCAGGATGAGCTTGCAACTTGGAAGTGCAAGCACAATGCTTCTTTCCACAAAACTAACTCATGGTCTACGCTGAGTCATGCTGGCATGTACTGAAAGGCCTGCCGTTACAAATGCTTTTCAGGTTGCTTTGACGCCTTATGAACGGAGCTTTCAAAACTGGGAAAAAAGCCTTTGGGATCACAGTCCCGTTTCGCTGTTGACTTCCAGGCTTAGTACAAGCTGAGTCTAGCAAGTCCAAAGAGACACAATTAACCCAATGGCCCTTCGCTGATTCACGTTTTTCTATACCCGCTATTCTGGGTATAGCGAACTGCCTAAAGGACAGACGCTGGTGGAAGCTCAAGCGGTCTCTGCATCATCCGAACGCCTGTCGTTTTACACCACCAACTGTGCTTCTGTGGAATTTGGAACGCACGCTGACCCTCCTCTTGAGGAATTGCTAACCTCACATAAGACGTGTTGGAAGGAAATAGAAACAGAGTGCTTTGTTCTGTTGAGCTTACCTAGGGCAAGGGCGACCACGTCCTTGGCGAGTTAGGGATTCTAGAACTGTGTAACCGAAGCTGTTTGGAGGTCGGAAAATCAAACCGTCCCAAGGAAAAGTGCAGTGTGCTGCACCTTACTCTGCAAACACAGAGCGAGTCTGAAAGGCCTGCGATGCTGGATTTTGCATACAGGGCCCAGAGCATCGTGGAGGTACACAGTGTGCTGAAGCCGAAACGGTTGCTGCCACGAGGTGGCAAGGAGAACGATAAAGCCTCTTCCCCATAAACTGACACAGAACAGCAATTTAGGGCTCACGGAGCTGTTGCACTCCTTCACTTAGGCAAGGCAAGTCCAGCACTTCCTTCGAGGCTTGTGCTCACATTGAGCTTCACATTTGCTATAGAGCAGAGCAGGATGAGCTTGCAACTTGGAAGTGCAAGCACAATGCTTCTTTCCACAAAACTAACTCATGGTCTACGCTGAGTCATGCTGGCATGTACTGAAAGGCCTGCCGTTACAAATGCTTTTCAGGTTGCTTTGACGCCTTATGAACGGAGCTTTCAAAACTGGGAAAAAAGCCTTTGGGATCACAGTCCCGTTTCGCTGTTGACTTCCAGCCTTAGTACAAGCTGAGTCTAGCAAATCCAAAGAGACACAATTAACCCAATGGCCCTTCGCTGAATCACGTTTTTCTATACCCGCTATTCTGGGTATAGTGAACTGCCTAAAGGACGGACGCTGGAGGATGTCCAAGAGGCCTCTGCATCATCCGTACGCCTGTCGTTTTACACCACCAACTGTGCTTCTGTGGAATTTGGAACGCACGCTGACCCTCCTCTTGAGGAATTGCTAACCTCACATAAGACGTGTTGGAAGGAAATAGAAACAGAGTACTTTGTTCTGTTGAGCTTACCTAGGGCAAGGGCGACCACGTCCTTGGCGAATTAGGGATTCTTGAACTGTGTTTCCGAAGCTGTTTGGAGGTCGGAAAATCAAACCGTCCCAAGGAAAAGTGCAGTGTGCTGCACCTTACTCTGCAAACACAGAGCGACTCTGAAAGGCCTGCGATGCTGGATTTTGCATACAGGGCCCAGAGCATCGTGGAGGTACACAGTGTGCTGAAGCCGAAACGGTTGCTGCCTCGAGGTGGCAAGGAGAACGATAAAGCCTCTTCCCCATAAACTGACACAGAACAGCAATTTAGGGCTCACGGAGCTCTTGCACTCCTTCACTTAGGCAAGGCAAGTCCAGCTCTTCCTTCGAGGCTTGTGCTCACATTGAGCTTCACATTTGCTATAGAGCAGAGCAGGATGAGCTTGCAACTTGGAAGTGCAAGCACAATGCTTCTTTCCAGAAAACTAACTCATGGTCTTCGCTGAGTCATGCTGGCATGTACTGAAAGGCCTGCCATTACAAATGCTTTTCAGGTTGCTTTGACGCCTTATGAACGGAGCTTTCAAAACTGGGAAAAAAGCCTTTGGGATCACAGTCCCGTTTCGCTGTTGACTTCCAGCCTTAGTACAAGCTGAGTCTAGCATTCCAAAGAGACACAATTAACCCAATGGCCCTTCGCTGAATCACGTTTTTCTATACCCGCTATTCAGGGTATAGTGAACTGCCTAAAGGACGGACGCTGGAGGATGTCCAAGAGGCCTCTGCATCATCCGTACGCCTGTCGTTTTAACACCACCAACTGTGCTTCTGTGGAATTTGGAACGCACGCTGACCCTCCTCTTGAGGAATTGCTAACCTCACATAAGACGTGTTGGAAGGAAATAGAAACAGAGTGCTTTGTTCTGTTGAGCTTACCTAGGGCAAGGGCGACCACGTCCTTGGCGAGTTAGGGATTCTAGAACTGTGTAACCGAAGCTGTTTGGAGGTCGGAAAATCAAACCGTCCCAAGGAAAAGTGCAGTGTGCTGCACCTTACTCTGCAAACACAGAGCGAGTCTGAAAGGCCTGCGATGCTGGATTTTGCATACAGGGCCCAGAGCATCGTGGAGGTACACAGTGTGCTGAAGCCGAAACGGTTGCTGCCACGAGGTGGCAAGGAGAACGATAAAGCCTCTTCCCCATAAACTGACACAGAACAGCAATTTAGAGCTCACGGAGCTGTTGCACTCCTTCACTTAGGCAAGGCAAGTCCAGCTCTTCCTTCGAGGCTTGTGCTCACATTGAGCTTCACATTTGCTATAGAGCAGAGCAGGATGAGCTTGCAACTTGGAAGTGCAAGCACAATGCTTCTTTCCACAAAACTAACTCATGGTCTACGCTGAGTCATGCTGGCATGTACTGAAAGGCCTGCCGTTACAAATGCTTTTCAGGTTGCTTTGACGCCTTATGAACGGAGCTTTCAAAACTGGGAAAAAAGACTTTGGGATCACAGTCCCGTTTCGCTGTTGACTTCCAGCCTTAGTACAAGCTGAGTCTAGCAAGTCCAAAGAGACACAATTAACCCAATGGCCCTTCGCTGATTCACGTTGTTCTATACCCGCTATTCTGGGTATAGTGAACTGACTAAAGGACGGACGCTGGAGGATGTCCAAGAGGCCTCTGCATCATCCGTACGCCTGTCGTTTTACACCACCAACTGTGCTTCTGTGGAATTTGGAGACGCACGCTGACCCTCCTCTTGAGGAATTGCTAACCTCACATAAGACGTGTTGGAAGGAAATAGAAACAGAGTGCTTTGTTCTGTTGAGCTTACCTAGGGCAAGGGCGACCACGTCCTTGGCGAGTTAGGGATTCTAGAACTGTGTAACCGAAGCTGTTTGGAGGTCGGAAAATCAAACCGTCCCAAGGAAAAGTGCACTGTGCTGCACCTTACTCTGCAAACACAGAGCGAGTCTGAAAGGCCTGCGATGCTGGATTTTGCATACAGGGCCCAGAGCATCGTGGAGGTACACAGTGTGCTGAAGCCGAAACGGTTGCTGCCACGAGGTGGCAAGGAGAACGATAAAGCCTCTTCCCCATAAACTGACACAGAACCGCAATTTAGGGCTCACGGAGCTGTTGCACTCCTTCACTTAGGCAAGGCAAGTCCAGCTCTTCCTTCGAGGCTTGTGCTCACATTGAGCTTCACATTTGCTATAGAGCAGAGCAGGATGAGCTTGCAACTTGGAAGTGCAAGCACAATGCTTCTTTCCAGAAAACTAACTCATGGTCTACGCTGAGTCATGCTGGCATGTACTGAAAGTCCTGCCGTTACAAATGCTTTTCAGGTTGCTTTGACGCCTTATGAACGGAGCTTTCAAAACTGGGAAAAAAGCCTTTGGGATCACAGTCCCGTTTCGCTGTTGACTTCCAGCCTTAGTACAAGCTGAGTCTAGCAAGTCCAAAGAGACACAATTAACCCAATGGCCCTTCGCTGAATCACGTTTTTCTATACCCGCTATTCTGGGTATAGTGAACTGCCTAAAGGACGGACGCTGGAGGATGTCCAAGAGGCCTCTGCATCATCCGTACGCCTGTCGTTTTACACCACCAACTGTGCTTCTGTGGAATTTGGAACGCACGCTGACCCTCCTCTTGAGGAATTGCTAACCTCACATAAGACGTGTTGGAAGGAAATAGAAACAGAGTGCTTTGTTCTGTTGCGCTTACCTAGGGCAAGGGCGACCACGTCCTTGGCGAGTTAGGGATTCTTGAACTGTGTTTCCGAAGCTGTTTGGAGGTCGGAAAATCAAACCGTCCCAAGGAAAAGTGCAGTGTGCTGCACCTTACTCTGCAAACACAGAGCGACTCTGAAAGGCCTGCGATGCTGGATTTTGCATACAGGGCCCAGAGCATCGTGGAGGTACACAGTGTGCTGAAGCCGAAACGGTTGCTGCCACGAGGTGGCAAGGAGAACGATAAAGCCTCTTCCCCATAAACTGACACAGAACAGCAATTTAGGGCTCACGGAGCTGTTGCACTCCTTCACTTAGGCAAGGCAAGTCCAGCACTTCCTTCGAGGCTTGTGCTCACATTGAGCTTCACATTTGCTATAGAGCAGAGCAGGATGAGCTTGCAACTTGGAAGTGCAAGCACAATGCTTCTTTCCACAAAACTAACTCATGGTCTACGCTGAGTCATGCTGGCATGTACTGAAAGGCCTGCCGTTACAAATGCTTTTCAGGTTGCTTTGACGCCTTATGAACGGAGCTTTCAAAACTGGGAAAAAAGCCTTTGGGATCACAGTCCCGTTTCGCTGTTGACTTCCAGCCTTAGTACAAGCTGAGTCTAGCAAGTCCAAGGAGACACAATTAACACAATGGCCCTTCGCTGATTCACGTTTTTCTATACCCACTATTCTGGGTATAGTGATCTGCCTAAAGGACGGACGCTGGAGGATGTCCAAGAGGCCTCTGCATCATCCGTACGCCTGTCGTTTTACACCACCAACTGTGCTACTGTGGAATTTGGAACGCACGCTGACCCTCCTCTTGAGGAATTGCTAACCTCACATAAGACGTGTTGGAAGGAAATAGAAACAGAGTGCTTTGTTCTTTTGAGCTTACCTAGGGCAAGGGCGACCACGTCCTTGGCGAGTTAGGGATTCTAGAACTGTGTAACCGAAGCTGTTTGGAGGTCGGAAAATCAAACCGTCCCAAGGAAAAGTGCAGTGTGCTGCACCTTACTCTGCAAACACAGAGCGAGTCTGAAAGGCCTGCGATGCTGGATTTTGCATACAGGGCCCAGAGCATCGTGGAGGTACACAGTGTGCTGAAGCCGAAACGGTTGCTGCCACGAGGTGGCAAGGAGAACGATAAAGCCTCTTCCCCATAAACTGACACAGAACAGCAATTTAGGGCTCACGGAGCTGTTGCACTCCTTCACTTAGGCAAGGCAAGTCCAGCTCTTCCTTCGAGGCTTGTGCTCACATTGAGCTTCACATTTGCTATAGAGAAGAGCAGGATGAGCTTGCAACTTGGAAGTGCAAGCACAATGCTTCTTTCCACAAAACTAACTCATGGTCTACGCTGAGTCATGCTGGCATGTACTGAAAGGCCTGCCGTTACAAATGCTTTTCAGGTTGCTTTGACGCCTTATGAACGGAGCTTTCAAAAGTGGGAAAAAAGCCTTTGGGATCACAGTCCCGTTTCGCTGTTGACTTCCAGCCTTAGTACAAGCTGAGTCTAGCATTCCAAAGAGACACAATTAACCCAATTGACCTTCGCTGATTCACGTTTTTCTATACCCGCTATTCTGGGTATAGTGAACTGCCTAAAGGACGGACGCTGGTGGAAGCTCAAGCGGTTTCTGCATCTTCCGTACTCCTGTCGTTTTACACCACGAACTGTGCTTCTGTGGAATTTGGAACCCACGCTGACCCTCTCCTTGAGGAATTGCTTACCTCACATAGGACGTGTTGAAAGGAAACAGAAACAGAGTGCTTTGTTCTGTTGAGCTTACCTAGGGCAAGGGCGACCACGTCCTTGGCGAGTTAGGGATTCTTGAACTGTGTAACCGAAGCTGTTTGGAGGTCGGAAAATCAAACCGTCCCAAGGAAAAGTGCAGTGTGCTGCACCTTACTCTGCAAACACAGAGCGACTCTGAAAGGCCTGCGATGCTGGATTTTGCATACAGGGCCCAGAGCATCGTGGAGGTACACAGTGTGCTGAAGCCGAAACGGTTGCTGCCACGAGGTGGCAAGGAGAACGATAAAGCCTCTTCCCCATAAACTGACACAGAACAGCAATTTAGGGCTCACGGAGCTCTTGTACTCCTTCACTTAGGCAGGCAAGTCCAGCTCTTACTTCGAGGCTTGTGCTCACATTGAGCTTCACATTTGCTATAGAGCAGAGCAGGATGAGCTTGCAACTTGGAAGTGCAAGCACAATGCTTCTTTCCACAAAACTAACTCATGGTCTACGCTGAGTCATGCTGGCATGTACTGAAAGGCCTGCCGTTACAAATGCTTTTCAGGTTGCTTTGACGCCTTATGAACGGAGCTTTCAAAACTGGGAAAAAAGCCTTTGGGATCACAGTCCCGTTTCGCTGTTGACTTCCAGGCTTAGTACAAGCTGAGTCTAGCAAGTCCAAAGAGACACAATTAACCCAATGGCCCTTCGCTGATTCACGTTTTTCTATACCCGCTATTCTGGGTATAGCGAACTGCCTAAAGGACAGACGCTGGTGGAAGCTCAAGCGGTCTCTGCATCATCCGAACGCCTGTCGTTTTACACCACCAACTGTGCTTCTGTGGAATTTGGAACGCACGCTGACCCTCCTCTTGAGGAATTGCTAACCTCACATAAGACGTGTTGGAAGGAAATAGAAACAGAGTGCTTTGTTCTGTTGAGCTTACCTAGGGCAAGGGCGACCACGTCCTTGGCGAGTTAGGGATTCTAGAACTGTGTAACCGAAGCTGTTTGGAGGTCGGAAAATCAAACCGTCCCAAGGAAAAGTGCAGTGTGCTGCACCTTACTCTGCAAACACAGAGCGAGTCTGAAAGGCCTGCGATGCTGGATTTTGCATACAGGGCCCAGAGCATCGTGGAGGTACACAGTGTGCTGAAGCCGAAACGGTTGCTGCCACGAGGTGGCAAGGAGAACGATAAAGCCTCTTCCCCATAAACTGACACAGAACAGCAATTTAGGGCTCACGGAGCTGTTGCACTCCTTCACTTAGGCAAGGCAAGTCCAGCTCTTCCTTCGAGGCTTGTGCTCACATTGAGCTTCACATTTGCTATAGAGCAGAGCAGGATGAGCTTGCAACTTGGAAGTGCAAGCACAATGCTTCTTTCCACAAAACTAACTCATGGTCTACGCTGAGTCATGCTGGCATGTACTGAAAGGCCTGCCATTACAAATGCTTTTCAGGTTGCTTTGACGCCTTATGAACGGAGCTTTCAAAACTGGGAAAAAAGCCTTTGGGATCACAGTCCCGTTTCGCTGTTGACTTCCAGCCTTAGTACAAGCTGAGTCTAGCAAATCCAAAGAGACACAATTAACCCAATGGCCCTTCGCTGAATCACGTTTTTCTATACCCGCTATTCTGGGTATAGTGAACTGCCTAAAGGACGGACGCTGGAGGATGTCCAAGAGGCCTCTGCATCATCCGTACGCCTGTCGTTTTACACCACCAACTGTGCTTCTGTGGAATTTGGAACGCACGCTGACCCTCCTCTTGAGGAATTGCTAACCTCACATAAGACGTGTTGGAAGGAAATAGAAACAGAGTGCTTTGTTCTGTTGAGCTTACCTAGGGCAAGGGCGACCACGTCCTTGGCGAATTAGGGATTCTTGAACTGTGTTTCCGAAGCTGTTTGGAGGTCGGAAAATCAAACCGTCCCAAGGAAAAGTGCAGTGTGCTGCACCTTACTCTGCAAACACAGAGCGACTCTGAAAGGCCTGCGATGCTGGATTTTGCATACAGGGCCCAGAGCATCGTGGAGGTACACAGTGTGCTGAAGCCGAAACGGTTGCTGCCTCGAGGTGGCAAGGAGAACGATAAAGCCTCTTCCCCATAAACTGACACAGAACAGCAATTTAGGGCTCACGGAGCTCTTGCACTCCTTCACTTAGGCAAGGCAAGTCCAGCTCTTCCTTCGAGGCTTGTGCTCACATTGAGCTTCACATTTGCTATAGAGCAGAGCAGGATGAGCTTGCAACTTGGAAGTGCAAGCACAATGCTTCTTTCCAGAAAACTAACTCATGGTCTTCGCTGAGTCATGCTGGCATGTACTGAAAGCCCTGCCATTACAAATGCTTTTCAGGTTGCTTTGACGCCTTATGAACGGAGCTTTCAAAACTGGGAAAAAAGCCTTTGGGATCACAGTCCCGTTTCACTGTTGACTTCCACCCTTAGTACAAGCTGAGTCTAGCATTCCAAAGAGACACAATTAACCCAATTGCCCTTCACTGATTCACGTTTTTCTATACCCGCTTTTCTGGGTATAGTGAACTGCCTAAAGGACGGACGCTGGAGGATGTCCAAGAGGCCTCTGCATCATCCGTACGTCTGTCGTTTTACACCCCGAACTGTGCTTCTGTGGAATTTGGAACGCACGCTGACCCTCCGCTTGAGGAATTGCTAACCTCACATAAAACGTGTTGGAAGGAAATAGGAACAGAGTACTTTGTTCTGTTGAGCTTACCTGGGGCAAGGGCGACCACGTCCTTGGCGAGTTAGGGATTCTTGAACTGTGTTTCCGAAGCTGTTTGGATGTCGGAAAATCAAACCGTCCCAAGGAAATGTGCAGTGTGCTGCACCTTACTCTGCAAACACAGAGCGAGTCTGAAAGGCCTGCGATGCTGGATTTTGCATACAGGGCCCAGAGCATCGTGGAGGTACACAGTGTGCTGAAGCCGAAACGGTTGCTGCCACGAGGTGGCAAGGAGAACGATAAAGCCTCTTCCCCGTAAACTGACAGAGAACAGCAATTTAGGGCTCACGGAGCTGTTGCACTCCTTCACTTAGGCAAGGCAAGTCCAGCTCTTCCTTCGAGGCTTGTGCTCACATTGAGCTTCACATTTGCTATAGAGCAGAGCAGGATGAGCTTGCAACTTGGAAGTGCAAGCACAATGCTTCTTTCCACAAAACTAACTCATGGTCTACGCTGAGTCATGCTAGCATGTACTGAAAGGCCTGCCGTTACAAATGCTTTTCAGGTTGCTTTGACGCCTTATGAACGGAGCTTTCAAAACTGGGAAAAAAGCCTTTGGGATCACAGTCCCATTTCGCTGTTGGCTTCCAGCTTTAGTACAAGCTGAGTCTAGCAAGTCCAAAGAGACACAATTAACCCAATGGCCCTTCGCTGAATCACGTTTTTCTATACCCGCTATTCTGGGTATAGCGAACTGCCTAAAGGACGGACGCTGGAGGATGTCCAAGAGGCCTCTGCATCATCCGTACGCCTGTCGTTTTACACCACCAACTGTGCTTCTGTGGAATTTGGAACGCACGCTGACCCTCCTCTTGAGGAATTGCTAACCTCACATAAGACGTGTTGGAAGGAAATAGAAACAGAGTACTTTGTTCTGTTGAGCTTACCTAGGGCAAGGGCGACCACGTCCTTGGCGAATTAGGGATTCTTGAACTGTGTTTCCGAAGCTGTTTGGAGGTCGGAAAATCAAACCGTCCCAAGGAAAAGTGCAGTGTGCTGCACCTTACTCTGCAAACACAGAGCGACTCTGAAAGGCCTGCGATGCTGGATTTTGCATACAGGGCCCAGAGCATCGTGGAGGTACACAGTGTGCTGAAGCCGAAACGGTTGCTGCCACGAGGTGGCAAGGAGAACGATAAAGCCTCTTCCCCATAAACTGACACAGAACAGCAATTTAGGGCTCACGGAGCTGTTGCACTCCTTCACTTAGGCAAGGCAAGTCCAGCTCTTCCTTCGAGGCTTGTGCTCACATTGAGCTTCACATTTGCTATAGAGCAGAGCAGGATGAGCTTGCAACTTGGAAGTGCAAGCACAATGCTTCTTTCCACAAAACTAACTCATGGTCTACGCTGAGTCATGCTGGCATGTACTGAAAGGCCTGCCGTTACAAATGCTTTTCAGGTTGCTTTGACGCCTTATGAACGGAGCTTTCAAAACTGGGAAAAAAGCCTTTGGGATCACAGTCCCGTTTCGCTGTTGACTTCCAGCCTTAGTACAAGCTGAGTCTAGCAAGTCCAAAGAGACACAATTAACCCAATGGCCCTTCGCTGAATCACGTTTTTCTATACCCGCTATTCTGGGTATAGTGAACTGCCTAAAGGACGGACGCTGGAGGATGTCCAAGAGGCCTCTGCATCATCCGTACGCCTGTCGTTTTACACCACCAACTGTGCTTCTGTGGAATTTGGAACGCACGCTGACCCTCCTCTTGAGGAATTGCTAACCTCACATAAGACGTGTTGGAAGGAAATAGAAACAGAGTGCTTTGTTCTGTTGAGCTTATCTAGGGCAAGGGCGACCACGTCCTTGGCGAGTTAGGGATTCTAGAACTGTGTAACCGAAGCTGTTTGGAGGTCGGAAAATCAAACCGTCCCAAGGAAAAGTGCAGTGTGCTGCACCTTACTCTGCAAACACAGAGCGAGTCTGAAAGGCCTGCGATGCTGGATTTTGCATACAGGGCCCAGAGCATCGTGGAGGTACACAGTGTGCTGAAGCCGAAACGGTTGTTGCCACGAGGTGGCAAGGAGAACGATAAAGCCTCTTCCCCATAAACTGACACAGAACAGCAATTTAGGGCTCACGGAGCTGTTGCACTCCTTCACTTAGGCAAGGCAAGTCCAGCTCTTCCTTCGAGGCTTGTGCTCACATTGAGCTTCACATTTGCTATAGAGCAGAGCAGGATGAGCTTGCAACTTGGAAGTGCAAGCACAATGCTTCTTTCCACAAAACTAACTCATGGTCTACGCTGAGTCATGCTGGCATGTACTGAAAGGCCTGCCGTTACAAATGCTTTTCAGGTTGCTTTGACGCCTTATGAACGGAGCTTTCAAAACTGGGAAAAAAGCCTTTGGGATCACAGTCCCGTTTCGCTGTTGACTTCCAGCCTTAGTACAAGCTGAGTCTAGCAAGTCCAAAGAGACACAATTAACCCAATGGCCCTTCGCTGAATCACGTTTTTCTATACCCGCTATTCTGGGTATAGTGAACTGCCTAAAGGACGGACGCTGGAGGATGTCCAAGAGGCCTCTGCATCATCCGTACGCCTGTCGTTTTACACCACCAACTGTGCTTCTGTGGAATTTGGAACGCACGCTGACCCTCCTCTTGAGGAATTGCTAACCTCACATAAGACGTGTTGGAAGGAAATAGAAACAGAGTGCTTTGTTCTGTTGCGCTTACCTAGGGCAAGGGCGACCACGTCCTTGGCGAGTTAGGGATTCTTGAACTGTGTTTCCGAAGCTGTTTGGAGGTCGGAAAATCAAACCATCCCAAGGAAAAGTGCAGTGTGCTGCACCTTACTCTGCAAACACAGAGCGACTCTGAAAGGCCTGCGATGCTGGATTTTGCATACAGGGCCCAGAGCATCGTGGAGGTACACAGTGTGCTGAAGCCGAAACGGTTGCTGCCACGAGGTGGCAAGGAGAACGATAAAGCCTCTTCCCCATAAACTGACAGAGAACAGCAATTTAGGGCTCACGGAGCTGTTGCACTCCTTCACTTAGGCAAGGCAAGTCCAGCACTTCCTTCGAGGCTTGTGCTCACATTGAGCTTCACATTTGCTATAGAGCAGAGCAGGATGAGCTTGCAACTTGGAAGTGCAAGCACAATGCTTCTTTCCACAAAACTAACTCATGGTCTACGCTGAGTCATGCTGGCATGTACTGAAAGGCCTGCCGTTACAAATGCTTTTCAGGTTGCTTTGACGCCTTATGAACGGAGCTTTCAAAACTGGGAAAAAAGCCTTTGGGATCACAGTCCCGTTTCGCTGTTGACTTCCAGCCTTAGTACAAGCTGAGTCTAGCAAGTCCAAGGAGACACAATGAACCCAATGGCCCTTCGCTGATTCAGGTTTTTCTATACCCGCTATTCTGGGTATAGTGAACTGCCTAAAGGACGGACGCTGGAGGATGTCCAAGAGGCCTCTGCATCATCCGTACGCCTGTCGTTTTACACCACCAACTGTGCTTCTGTGGAATTTGGAACGCACGCTGACCCTCCTCTTGAGGAATTGCTAACCTCACATAAGACGTGTTGGAAGGAAATAGAAACAGAGTACTTTGTTCTGTTGAGCTTACCTAGGGCAAGGGCGACCACGTCCTTGGCGAATTAGGGATTCTTGAACTGTGTTTCCGAAGCTGTTTGGAGGTCGGAAAATCAAACCGTCCCAAGGAAAAGTGCAGTGTGCTGCACCTTACTCTGCAAACACAGAGCGACTCTGAAAGGCCTGCGATGCTGGATTTTGCATACAGGGCCCAGAGCATCGTGGAGGTACACAGTGTGCTGAAGCCGAAACGGTTGCTGCCACGAGGTGGCAAGGAGAACGATAAAGCCGCTTCCCCATAAACTGACACAGAACAGCAATTTAGGGCTCACGGAGCTCTTGCACTCCTTCACTTAGGCAGGCAAGTCCAGCTCTTCCTTCGAGGCTTGTGCTCACATTGAGCTTCACATTTGCTATAGAGCAGAGCAGGATGAGCTTGCAACTTGGAAGTGCAAGCACAATGCTTCTTTCCACAAAACTAACTCATGGTCTACGCTGAGTCATGCTGGCATGTACTAAAAGGCCTGCCGTTACAAATGCTTTTCAGGTTGCTTTGACGCCTTATGAACGGAGCTTTCAAAACTGGGAAAAAAGCCTTTGGGATCACAGTCCCGTTTCGCTGTTGACTTCCAGCCTTAGTACAAGCTGAGTCTAGCAAGTCCAAAGAGACACAATGAACCCAATGGCCCTTCGCTGATTCACGTTTTTCTATACCCGCTATTCTGGGTATAGTGAACTGCCTAAAGGACGGACGCTGGAGGATGTCCAAGAGGCCTCTGCATCATCCGTACGCCTGTCGTTTTACACCACCAACTGTGCTTCTGTGGAATTTGGAACGCACGCTGACCCTCCTCTTGAGGAATTGCTAACCTCACATAAGACGTGTTGGAAGGAAATAGAAACAGAGTGCTTTGTTCTGTTGAGCTTACCTAGGGCAAGGGCGACCACGTCCTTGGCGAGTTAGGGATTCTAGAACTGTGTAACCGAAGCTGTTTGGAGGTCGGAAAATCAAACCGTCCCAAGGAAAAGTGCAGTGTGCTGCACCTTACTCTGCAAACACAGAGCGAGTCTGAAAGGCCTGCGATGCTGGATTTTGCATACAGGGCCCAGAGCATCGTGGAGGTACACAGTGTGCTGAAGCCGAAACGGTTGCTGCCACGAGGTGGCAAGGAGAACGATAAAGCCTCTTCCCCATAAACTGACACAGAACAGCAATTTAGGGCTCACGGAGCTGTTGCACTCCTTCACTTAGGCAAGACAAGTCCAGCTCTTCCTTCGAGGCTTGTGCTCACATTGAGCTTCACATTTGCTATAGAGCAGAGCAGGATGAGCTTGCAACTTGGAAGTGCAAGCACAATGCTTCTTTCCACAAAACTAACTCATGGTCTACGCTGAGTCATGCTGGCATGTACTGAAAGTCCTGCCGTTACAAATGCTTTTCAGGTTGCTTTGACGCCTTATGAACGGAGCTTTCAAAACTGGGAAAAAAGCCTTTGGGATCACAGTCCCGTTTCGCTGTTGACTTCCAGCCTTAGTACAAGCTGAGTCTAGCAAGTCCAAAGAGACACAATTAACCCAATGGCCCTTCGCTGAATCACGTTTTTCTATACCCGCTATTCTGGGTATAGTGAACTGCCTAAAGGACGGACGCTGGAGGATGTCCAAGAGGCCTCTGCATCATCCGTACGCCTGTCGTTTTACACCACCAACTGTGCTTCTGTGGAATTTGGAACGCACGCTGACCCTCCTCTTGAGGAATTGCTAACCTCACATAAGACGTGTTGGAAGGAAATAGAAACAGAGTGCTTTGTTCTGTTGCGCTTACCTAGGGCAAGGGCGACCACGTCCTTGGCGAGTTAGGGATTCTTGAACTGTGTTTCCGAAGCTGTTTGGAGGTCGAAAAATCAAACCATCCCAAGGAAAAGTGCAGTGTGCTGCACCTTACTCTGCAAACACAGAGCGACTCTGAAAGGCCTGCGATGCTGGATTTTGCATACAGGGCCCAGAGCATCGTGGAGGTACACAGTGTGCTGAAGCCGAAACGGTTGCTGCCACGAGGTGGCAAGGAGAACGATAAAGCCTCTTCCCCATAAACTGACACAGAACAGCAATTTAGGGCTCACGGAGCTCTGGCACTCCTTCACTTAGGCAAGGCAAGTCCAGCACTTCCTTCGAGGCTTGTGCTCACATTAAGCTTCACATTTGCTATAGAGCAGAGCAGGATGAGCTTGCAACTTGGAAGTGCAAGCACAATGCTTCTTTCCACAAAACTAACTCATGGTCTACGCTGAGTCATGCTGGCATGTACTGAAAGGCCTGCCGTTACAAATGCTTTTCAGGTTGCTTTGACGCCTTATGAACGGAGCTTTCAAAACTGGGAAAAAAGCCTTTGGGATCACAGTCCCGTTTCGCTGTTGACTTCCAGCCTTAGTACAAGCTGAGTCTAGCAAGTCCAAGGAGACACAATGAACCCAATGGCCCTTCGCTGATTCAGGTTTTTCTATACCCGCTATTCTGGGTATAGTGAACTGCCTAAAGGACGGACGCTGGAGGATGTCCAAGAGGCCTCTGCATCATCCGTACGCCTGTCGTTTTACACCACCAACTGTGCTTCTGTGGAATTTGGAACGCACGCTGACCCTCCTCTTGAGGAATTGCTAACCTCACATAAGACGTGTTGGAAGGAAATAGAAACAGAGTACTTTGTTCTGTTGAGCTTACCTAGGGCAAGGGCGACCACGTCCTTGGCGAATTAGGGATTCTTGAACTGTGTTTCCGAAGCTGTTTGGAGGTCGGAAAATCAAACCGTCCCAAGGAAAAGTGCAGTGTGCTGCACCTTACTCTGCAAACACAGAGCGACTCTGAAAGGCCTGCGATGCTGGATTTTGCATACAGGGCCCAGAGCATCGTGGAGGTACACAGTGTGCTGAAGCCGAAACGGTTGCTGCCACGAGGTGGCAAGGAGAACGATAACGCCTCTTCCCCATAAACTGACACAGAACAGCAATTTAGGGCTCACGGAGCTGTTGCACTCCTTCACTTAGGCAAGACAAGTCCAGCTCTTCCTTCGAGGCTTGTGCTCACATTGAGCTTCACATTTGCTATAGAGCAGAGCAGGATGAGCTTGCAACTTGGAAGTGCAAGCACAATGCTTCTTTCCACAAAACTAACTCATGGTCTACGCTGAGTCATGCTGGCATGTACTAAAAGGCCTGCCGTTACAAATGCTTTTCAGGTTGCTTTGACGCCTTATGAACGGAGCTTTCAAAACTGGGAAAAAAGCCTTTGGGATCACAGTCCCGTTTCGCTGTTGACTTCCAGCCTTAGTACAAGCTGAGTCTAGCAAGTCCAAAGAGACACAATGAACCCAATGGCCCTTCGCTGATTCACGTTTTTCTATACCCGCTATTCTGGGTATAGTGAACTGCCTAAAGGACGGACGCTGGAGGATGTCCAAGAGGCCTCTGCATCATCCGTACGCCTGTCGTTTTACACCACCAACTGTGCTTCTGTGGAATTTGGAACGCACGCTGACCCTCCTCTTGAGGAATTGCTAACCTCACATAAGACGTGTTGGAAGGAAATAGAAACAGAGTGCTTTGTTCTGTTGCGCTTACCTAGGGCAAGGGCGACCACGTCCTTGGCGAGTTAGGGATTCTTGAACTGTGTTTCCGAAGCTGTTTGGAGGTCGGAAAATCAAACCATCCCAAGGAAAAGTGCAGTGTGCTGCACCTTACTCTGCAAACACAGAGCGACTCTGAAAGGCCTGCGATGCTGGATTTTGCATACAGGGCCCAGAGCATCGTGGAGGTACACAGTGTGCTGAAGCCGAAACGGTTGCTGCCACGAGGTGGCAAGGAGAACGATAAAGCCTCTTCCCCATAAACTGACAGAGAACAGCAATTTAGGGCTCACGGAGCTGTTGCACTCCTTCACTTAGGCAAGGCAAGTCCAGCACTTCCTTCGAGGCTTGTGCTCACATTGAGCTTCACATTTGCTATAGAGCAGAGCAGGATGAGCTTGCAACTTGGAAGTGCAAGCACAATGCTTCTTTCCACAAAACTAACTCATGGTCTACGCTGAGTCATGCTGGCATGTACTGAAAGTCCTGCCGTTACAAATGCTTTTCAGGTTGCTTTGACGCCTTATGAACGGAGCTTTCAAAACTGGGAAAAAAGCCTTTGGGATCACAGTCCCGTTTCGCTGTTGACTTCCAGCCTTAGTACAAGCTGAGTCTAGCAAGTCCAAGGAGACACAATGAACCCAATGGCCCTTCGCTGATTCAGGTTTTTCTATACCCGCTATTCTGGGTATAGTGAACTGCCTAAAGGACGGACGCTGGAGGATGTCCAAGAGGCCTCTGCATCATCCGTACGCCTGTCGTTTTACACCACCAACTGTGCTTCTGTGGAATTTGGAACGCACGCTGACCCTCCTCTTGAGGAATTGCTAACCTCACATAAGACGTGTTGGAAGGAAATAGAAACAGAGTACTTTGTTCTGTTGAGCTTACCTAGGGCAAGGGCGACCACGTCCTTGGCGAATTAGGGATTCTTGAACTGTGTTTCCGAAGCTGTTTGGAGGTCGGAAAATCAAACCGTCCCATGGAAAAGTGCAGTGTGCTGCACCTTACTCTGCAAACACAGAGCGACTCTGAAAGGCCTGCGATGCTGGATTTTGCATACAGGGCCCAGAGCATCGTGGAGGTACACAGTGTGCTGAAGCCGAAACGGTTGCTGCCACGAGGTGGCAAGGAGAACGATAAAGCCTCTTCCCCATAAACTGACACAGAACAGCAATTTAGGGCTCACGGAGCTCTTGCACTCCTTCACTTAGGCAGGCAAGTCCAGCTCTTCCTTCGAGGCTTGTGCTCACATTGAGCTTCACATTTGCTATAGAGCAGAGCAGGATGAGCTTGCAACTTGGAAGTGCAAGCACAATGCTTCTTTCCACAAAACTAACTCATGGTCTACGCTGAGTCATGCTGGCATGTACTAAAAGGCCTGCCGTTACAAATGCTTTTCAGGTTGCTTTGACGCCTTATGAACGGAGCTTTCAAAACTGGGAAAAAAGCCTTTGGGATCACAGTCCCGTTTCGCTGTTGACTTCCAGCCTTAGTACAAGCTGAGTCTAGCAAGTCCAAAGAGACACAATGAACCCAATGGCCCTTCGCTGATTCACGTTTTTCTATACCCGCTATTCTGGGTATAGTGAACTGCCTAAAGGACGGACGCTGGAGTATGTCCAAGAGGCCTCTGCATCATCCGTACGCCTGTCGTTTTACACCACCAACTGTGCTTCTGTGGAATTTGGAACGCACGCTGACCCTCCTCTTGAGGAATTGCTAACCTCACATAAGACGTGTTGGAAGGAAATAGAAACAGAGTGCTTTGTTCTGTTGAGCTTATCTAGGGCAAGGGCGACCACGTCCTTGGCGAGTTAGGGATTCTAGAACTGTGTAACCGAAGCTGTTTGGAGGTCGGAAAATCAAACCGTCCCAAGGAAAAGTGCAGTGTGCTGCACCTTACTCTGCAAACACAGAGCGAGTCTGAAAGGCCTGCGATGCTGGATTTTGCATACAGGGCCCAGAGCATCGTGGAGGTACACAGTGTGCTGAAGCCGAAACGGTTGTTGTCACGAGGTGGCAAGGAGAACGATAAAGCCTCTTCCCCATAAACTGACACAGAACAGCAATTTAGGGCTCACGGAGCTGTTGCACTCCTTCACTTAGGCAAGGCAAGTCCAGCTCTTCCTTCGAGGCTTGTGCTCACATTGAGCTTCACATTTGCTATAGAGCAGAGCAGGATGAGCTTGCAACTTGGAAGTGCAAGCACAATGCTTCTTTCCACAAAACTAACTCATGGTCTACGCTGAGTCATGCTGGCATGTACTGAAAGGCCTGCCGTTACAAATGCTTTTCAGGTTGCTTTGACGCCTTATGAACGGAGCTTTCAAAACTGGGAAAAAAGCCTTTGGGATCACAGTCCCGTTTCGCTGTTGACTTCCAGCCTTAGTACAAGCTGAGTCTAGCAAGTCCAAAGAGACACAATTAACCCAATGGCCCTTCGCTGAATCACGTTTTTCTATACCCGCTATTCTGGGTATAGTGAACTGCCTAAAGGACGGACGCTGGAGGATGTCCAAGAGGCCTCTGCATCATCCGTACGCCTGTCGTTTTACACCACCAACTGTGCTTCTGTGGAATTTGGAACGCACGCTGACCCTCCTCTTGAGGAATTGCTAACCTCACATAAGACGTGTTGGAAGGAAATAGAAACAGAGTGCTTTGTTCTGTTGCGCTTACCTAGGGCAAGGGCGACCACGTCCTTGGCGAGTTAGGGATTCTTGAACTGTGTTTCCGAAGCTGTTTGGAGGTCGGAAAATCAAACCATCCCAAGGAAAAGTGCAGTGTGCTGCACCTTACTCTGCAAACACAGAGCGACTCTGAAAGGCCTGCGATGCTGGATTTTGCATACAGGGCCCAGAGCATCGTGGAGGTACACAGTGTGCTGAAGCCGAAACGGTTGCTGCCACGAGGTGGCAAGGAGAACGATAAAGCCTCTTCCCCATAAACTGACAGAGAACAGCAATTTAGGGCTCACGGAGCTGTTGCACTCCTTCACTTAGGCAAGGCAAGTCCAGCACTTCCTTCGAGGCTTGTGCTCACATTGAGCTTCACATTTGCTATAGAGCAGAGCAGGATGAGCTTGCAACTTGGAAGTGCAAGCACAATGCTTCTTTCCACAAAACTAACTCATGGTCTACGCTGAGTCATGCTGGCATGTACTGAAAGGCCTGCCGTTACAAATGCTTTTCAGGTTGCTTTGACGCCTTATGAACGGAGCTTTCAAAACTGGGAAAAAAGCCTTTGGGATCACAGTCCCGTTTCGCTGTTGACTTCCAGCCTTAGTACAAGCTGAGTCTAGCAAGTCCAAGGAGACACAATGAACCCAATGGCCCTTCGTTGATTCAGGTTTTTCTATACCCGCTATTCTGGGTATAGTGAACTGCCTAAAGGACGGACGCTGGAGGATGTCCAAGAGGCCTCTGCATCATCCGTACGCCTGTCGTTTTACACCACCAACTGTGCTTCTGTGGAATTTGGAACGCACGCTGACCCTCCTCTTGAGGAATTGCTAACCTCACATAAGACGTGTTGGAAGGAAATAGAAACAGAGTACTTTGTTCTGTTGAGCTTACCTAGGGCAAGGGCGACCACGTCCTTGGCGAATTAGGGATTCTTGAACTGTGTTTCCGAAGCTGTTTGGAGGTCGGAAAATCAAACCGTCCCAAGGAAAAGTGCAGTGTGCTGCACCTTACTCTGCAAACACAGAGCGACTCTGAAAGGCCTGCGATGCTGGATTTTGCATACAGGGCCCAGAGCATCGTGGAGGTACACAGTGTGCTGAAGCCGAAACGGTTGCTGCCACGAGGTGGCAAGGAGAACGATAAAGCCGCTTCCCCATAAACTGACACAGAACAGCAATTTAGGGCTCACGGAGCTCTTGCACTCCTTCACTTAGGCAGGCAAGTCCAGCTCTTCCTTCGAGGCTTGTGCTCACATTGAGCTTCACATTTGCTATAGAGCAGAGCAGGATGAGCTTGCAACTTGGAAGTGCAAGCACAATGCTTCTTTCCACAAAACTAACTCATGGTCTACGCTGAGTCATGCTGGCATGTACTAAAAGGCCTGCCGTTACAAATGCTTTTCAGGTTGCTTTGACGCCTTATGAACGGAGCTTTCAAAACTGGGAAAAAAGCCTTTGGGATCACAGTCCCGTTTCGCTGTTGACTTCCAGCCTTAGTACAAGCTGAGTCTAGCAAGTCCAAAGAGACACAATGAACCCAATGGCCCTTCGCTGATTCACGTTTTTCTATACCCGCTATTCTGGGTATAGTGAACTGCCTAAAGGACGGACGCTGGAGGATGTCCAAGAGGCCTCTGCATCATCCGTACGCCTGTCGTTTTACACCACCAACTGTGCTTCTGTGGAATTTGGAACGCACGCTGACCCTCCTCTTGAGGAATTGCTAACCTCACATAAGACGTGTTGGAAGGAAATAGAAACAGAGTGCTTTGTTCTGTTGAGCTTACCTAGGGCAAGGGCGACCACGTCCTTGGCGAGTTAGGGATTCTAGAACTGTGTAACCGAAGCTGTTTGGAGGTCGGAAAATCAAACCGTCCCAAGGAAAAGTGCAGTGTGCTGCACCTTACTCTGCAAACACAGAGCGAGTCTGAAAGGCCTGCGATGCTGGATTTTGCATACAGGGCCCAGAGCATCGTGGAGGTACACAGTGTGCTGAAGCCGAAACGGTTGCTGCCACGAGGTGGCAAGGAGAACGATAAAGCCTCTTCCCCATAAACTGACACAGAACAGCAATTTAGGGCTCACGGAGCTGTTGCACTCCTTCACTTAGGCAAGACAAGTCCAGCTCTTCCTTCGAGGCTTGTGCTCACATTGAGCTTCACATTTGCTATAGAGCAGAGCAGGATGAGCTTGCAACTTGGAAGTGCAAGCACAATGCTTCTTTCCACAAAACTAACTCATGGTCTACGCTGAGTCATGCTGGCATGTACTGAAAGTCCTGCCGTTACAAATGCTTTTCAGGTTGCTTTGACGCCTTATGAACGGAGCTTTCAAAACTGGGAAAAAAGCCTTTGGGATCACAGTCCCGTTTCGCTGTTGACTTCCAGCCTTAGTACAAGCTGAGTCTAGCAAGTCCAAAGAGACACAATTAACCCAATGGCCCTTCGCTGAATCACGTTTTTCTATACCCGCTATTCTGGGTATAGTGAACTGCCTAAAGGACGGACGCTGGAGGATGTCCAAGAGGCCTCTGCATCATCCGTACGCCTGTCGTTTTACACCACCAACTGTGCTTCTGTGGAATTTGGAACGCACGCTGACCCTCCTCTTGAGGAATTGCTAACCTCACATAAGACGTGTTGGAAGGAAATAGAAACAGAGTGCTTTGTTCTGTTGCGCTTACCTAGGGCAAGGGCGACCACGTCCTTGGCGAGTTAGGGATTCTTGAACTGTGTTTCCGAAGCTGTTTGGAGGTCGAAAAATCAAACCATCCCAAGGAAAAGTGCAGTGTGCTGCACCTTACTCTGCAAACACAGAGCGACTCTGAAAGGCCTGCGATGCTGGATTTTGCATACAGGGCCCAGAGCATCGTGGAGGTACACAGTGTGCTGAAGCCGAAACGGTTGCTGCCACGAGGTGGCAAGGAGAACGATAAAGCCTCTTCCCCATAAACTGACACAGAACAGCAATTTAGGGCTCACGGAGCTCTGGCACTCCTTCACTTAGGCAAGGCAAGTCCAGCACTTCCTTCGAGGCTTGTGCTCACATTGAGCTTCACATTTGCTATAGAGCAGAGCAGGATGAGCTTGCAACTTGGAAGTGCAAGCACAATGCTTCTTTCCACAAAACTAACTCATGGTCTACGCTGAGTCATGCTGGCATGTACTGAAAGGCCTGCCGTTACAAATGCTTTTCAGGTTGCTTTGACGCCTTATGAACGGAGCTTTCAAAACTGGGAAAAAAGCCTTTGGGATCACAGTCCCGTTTCGCTGTTGACTTCCAGCCTTAGTACAAGCTGAGTCTAGCAAGTCCAAGGAGACACAATGAACCCAATGGCCCTTCGCTGATTCAGGTTTTTCTATACCCGCTATTCTGGGTATAGTGAACTGCCTAAAGGACGGACGCTGGAGGATGTCCAAGAGGCCTCTGCATCATCCGTACGCCTGTCGTTTTACACCACCAACTGTGCTTCTGTGGAATTTGGAACGCACGCTGACCCTCCTCTTGAGGAATTGCTAACCTCACATAAGACGTGTTGGAAGGAAATAGAAACAGAGTGCTTTGTTCTGTTGAGCTTACCTAGGGCAAGGGCGACCACGTCCTTGGCGAATTAGGGATTCTTGAACTGTGTTTCCGAAGCTGTTTGGAGGTCGGAAAATCAAACCGTCCCAAGGAAAAGTGCAGTGTGCTGCACCTTACTCTGCAAACACAGAGCGACTCTGAAAGGCCTGCGATGCTGGATTTTGCATACAGGGCCCAGAGCATCGTGGAGGTACACAGTGTGCTGAAGCCGAAACGGTTGCTGCCACGAGGTGGCAAGGAGAACGATAACGCCTCTTCCCCATAAACTGACACAGAACAGCAATTTAGGGCTCACGGAGCTGTTGCACTCCTTCACTTAGGCAAGACAAGTCCAGCTCTTCCTTCGAGGCTTGTGCTCACATTGAGCTTCACATTTGCTATAGAGCAGAGCAGGATGAGCTTGCAACTTGGAAGTGCAAGCACAATGCTTCTTTCCACAAAACTAACTCATGGTCTACGCTGAGTCATGCTGGCATGTACTAAAAGGCCTGCCGTTACAAATGCTTTTCAGGTTGCTTTGACGCCTTATGAACGGAGCTTTCAAAACTGGGAAAAAAGCCTTTGGGATCACAGTCCCGTTTCGCTGTTGACTTCCAGCCTTAGTACAAGCTGAGTCTAGCAAGTCCAAAGAGACACAATGAACCCAATGGCCCTTCGCTGATTCACGTTTTTCTATACCCGCTATTCTGGGTATAGTGAACTGCCTAAAGGACGGACGCTGGAGGATGTCCAAGAGGCCTCTGCATCATCCGTACGCCTGTCGTTTTACACCACCAACTGTGCTTCTGTGGAATTTGGAACGCACGCTGACCCTCCTCTTGAGGAATTGCTAACCTCACATAAGACGTGTTGGAAGGAAATAGAAACAGAGTGCTTTGTTCTGTTGCGCTTACCTAGGGCAAGGGCGACCACGTCCTTGGCGAGTTAGGGATTCTTGAACTGTGTTTCCGAAGCTGTTTGGAGGTCGGAAAATCAAACCATCCCAAGGAAAAGTGCAGTGTGCTGCACCTTACTCTGCAAACACAGAGCGACTCTGAAAGGCCTGCGATGCTGGATTTTGCATACAGGGCCCAGAGCATCGTGGAGGTACACAGTGTGCTGAAGCCGAAACGGTTGCTGCCACGAGGTGGCAAGGAGAACGATAAAGCCTCTTCCCCATAAACTGACAGAGAACAGCAATTTAGGGCTCACGGAGCTGTTGCACTCCTTCACTTAGGCAAGGCAAGTCCAGCACTTCCTTCGAGGCTTGTGCTCACATTGAGCTTCACATTTGCTATAGAGCAGAGCAGGATGAGCTTGCAACTTGGAAGTGCAAGCACAATGCTTCTTTCCACAAAACTAACTCATGGTCTACGCTGAGTCATGCTGGCATGTACTGAAAGGCCTGCCGTTACAAATGCTTTTCAGGTTGCTTTGACGCCTTATGAACGGAGCTTTCAAAACTGGGAAAAAAGCCTTTGGGATCACAGTCCCGTTTCGCTGTTGACTTCCAGCCTTAGTACAAGCTGAGTCTAGCAAGTCCAAGGAGACACAATGAACCCAATGGCCCTTCGCTGATTCAGGTTTTTCTATACCCGCTATTCTGGGTATAGTGAACTGCCTAAAGGACGGACGCTGGAGGATGTCCAAGAGGCCTCTGCATCATCCGTACGCCTGTCGTTTTACACCACCAACTGTGCTTCTGTGGAATTTGGAACGCACGCTGACCCTCCTCTTGAGGAATTGCTAACCTCACATAAGACGTGTTGGAAGGAAATAGAAACAGAGTACTTTGTTCTGTTGAGCTTACCTAGGGCAAGGGCGACCACGTCCTTGGCGAATTAGGGATTCTTGAACTGTGTTTCCGAAGCTGTTTGGAGGTCGGAAAATCAAACCGTCCCAAGGAAAAGTGCAGTGTGCTGCACCTTACTCTGCAAACACAGAGCGACTCTGAAAGGCCTGCGATGCTGGATTTTGCATACAGGGCCCAGAGCATCGTGGAGGTACACAGTGTGCTGAAGCCGAAACGGTTGCTGCCACGAGGTGGCAAGGAGAACGATAAAGCCTCTTCCCCATAAACTGACACAGAACAGCAATTTAGGGCTCACGGAGCTCTTGCACTCCTTCACTTAGGCAGGCAAGTCCAGCTCTTCCTTCGAGGCTTGTGCTCACATTGAGCTTCACATTTGCTATAGAGCAGAGCAGGATGAGCTTGCAACTTGGAAGTGCAAGCACAATGCTTCTTTCCACAAAACTAACTCATGGTCTACGCTGAGTCATGCTGGCATGTACTAAAAGGCCTGCCGTTACAAATGCTTTTCAGGTTGCTTTGACGCCTTATGAACGGAGCTTTCAAAACTGGGAAAAAAGCCTTTGGGATCACAGTCCCGTTTCGCTGTTGACTTCCAGCCTTAGTACAAGCTGAGTCTAGCAAGTCCAAAGAGACACAATGAACCCAATGGCCCTTCGCTGATTCACGTTTTTCTATACCCGCTATTCTGGGTATAGTGAACTGCCTAAAGGACGGACGCTGGAGGATGTCCAAGAGGCCTCTGCATCATCCGTACGCCTGTCGTTTTACACCACCAACTGTGCTTCTGTGGAATTTGGAACGCACGCTGACCCTCCTCTTGAGGAATTGCTAACCTCACATAAGACGTGTTGGAAGGAAATAGAAACAGAGTGCTTTGTTCTGTTGAGCTTACCTAGGGCAAGGGCGACCACGTCCTTGGCGAGTTAGGGATTCTAGAACTGTGTAACCGAAGCTGTTTGGAGGTCGGAAAATCAAACCGTCCCAAGGAAAAGTGCAGTGTGCTGCACCTTACTCTGCAAACACAGAGCGAGTCTGAAAGGCCTGCGATGCTGGATTTTGCATACAGGGCCCAGAGCATCGTGGAGGTACACAGTGTGCTGAAGCCGAAACGGTTGCTGCCACGAGGTGGCAAGGAGAACGATAAAGCCTCTTCCCCATAAACTGACACAGAACAGCAATTTAGGGCTCACGGAGCTGTTGCACTCCTTCACTTAGGCAAGACAAGTCCAGCTCTTCCTTCGAGGCTTGTGCTCACATTGAGCTTCACATTTGCTATAGAGCAGAGCAGGATGAGCTTGCAACTTGGAAGTGCAAGCACAATGCTTCTTTCCACAAAACTAACTCATGGTCTACGCTGAGTCATGCTGGCATGTACTGAAAGTCCTGCCGTTACAAATGCTTTTCAGGTTGCTTTGACGCCTTATGAACGGAGCTTTCAAAACTGGGAAAAAAGCCTTTGGGATCACAGTCCCGTTTCGCTGTTGACTTCCAGCCTTAGTACAAGCTGAGTCTAGCAAGTCCAAAGAGACACAATTAACCCAATGGCCCTTCGCTGAATCACGTTTTTCTATACCCGCTATTCTGGGTATAGTGAACTGCCTAAAGGACGGACGCTGGAGGATGTCCAAGAGGCCTCTGCATCATCCGTACGCCTGTCGTTTTACACCACCAACTGTGCTTCTGTGGAATTTGGAACGCACGCTGACCCTCCTCTTGAGGAATTGCTAACCTCACATAAGACGTGTTGGAAGGAAATAGAAACAGAGTGCTTTGTTCTGTTGCGCTTACCTAGGGCAAGGGCGACCACGTCCTTGGCGAGTTAGGGATTCTTGAACTGTGTTTCCGAAGCTGTTTGGAGGTCGGAAAATCAAACCATCCCAAGGAAAAGTGCAGTGTGCTGCACCTTACTCTGCAAACACAGAGCGACTCTGAAAGGCCTGCGATGCTGGATTTTGCATACAGGGCCCAGAGCATCGTGGAGGTACACAGTGTGCTGAAGCCGAAACGGTTGCTGCCACGAGGTGGCAAGGAGAACGATAAAGCCTCTTCCCCATAAACTGACACAGAACAGCAATTTCGGGCTCACGGAGCTGTTGCACTCCTTCTCTTAGGCAAGGCAAGTCCAGCACTTCCTTCGAGGCTTGTGCTCACATTGAGCTTCACATTTGCTATAGAGCAGAGCAGGATGAGCTTGCAACTTGGAAGTGCAAGCACAATGCTTCTTTCCACAAAACTAACTCATGGTCTACGCTGAGTCATGCTGGCATGTACTGAAAGGCCTGCCGTTACAAATGCTTTTCAGGTTGCTTTGACGCCTTATGAACGGAGCTTTCAAAACTGGGAAAAAAGCTTTTGGGATCACAGTCCCGTTTCGCTGTTGACTTCCAGCCTTAGTACAAGCTGAGTCTAGCAAGTCCAAGGAGACACAATGAACCCAATGGCCCTTCGCTGATTCAGGTTTTTCTATACCCGCTATTCTGGGTATAGTGAACTGCCTAAAGGACGGACGCTGGAGGATGTCCAAGAGGCCTCTGCATCATCCGTACGCCTGTCGTTTTACACCACCAACTGTGCTTCTGTGGAATTTGGAACGCACGCTGACCCTCCTCTTGAGGAATTGCTAACCTCACATAAGACGTGTTGGAAGGAAATAGAAACAGAGTACTTTGTTCTGTTGAGCTTACCTAGGGCAAGGGCGACCACGTCCTTGGCGAATTAGGGATTCTTGAACTGTGTTTCCGAAGCTGTTTGGAGGTCGGAAAATCAAACCGTCCCAAGGAAAAGTGCAGTGTGCTGCACCTTACTCTGCAAACACAGAGCGACTCTGAAAGGCCTGCGATGCTGGATTTTGCATACAGGGCCCAGAGCATCGTGGAGGTACACAGTGTGCTGAAGCCGAAACGGTTGCTGCCACGAGGTGCCAAGGAGAACGATAACGCCTCTTCCCCATAAACTGACACAGAACAGCAATTTAGGGCTCACGGAGCTGTTGCACTCCTTCACTTAGGCAAGACAAGTCCAGCTCTTCCTTCGAGGCTTGTGCTCACATTGAGCTTCACATTTGCTATAGAGCAGAGCAGGATGAGCTTGCAACTTGGAAGTGCAAGCACAATGCTTCTTTCCACAAAACTAACTCATGGTCTACGCTGAGTCATGCTGGCATGTACTAAAAGGCCTGCCGTTACAAATGCTTTTCAGGTTGCTTTGACGCCTTATGAACGGAGCTTTCAAAACTGGGAAAAAAGCCTTTGGGATCACAGTCCCGTTTCGCTGTTGACTTCCAGCCTTAGTACAAGCTGAGTCTAGCAAGTCCAAAGAGACACAATGAACCCAATGGCCCTTCGCTGATTCACGTTTTTCTATACCCGCTATTCTGGGTATAGTGAACTGCCTAAAGGACGGACGCTGGAGGATGTCCAAGAGGCCTCTGCATCATCCGTACGCCTGTCGTTTTACACCACCAACTGTGCTTCTGTGGAATTTGGAACGCACGCTGACCCTCCTCTTGAGGAATTGCTAACCTCACATAAGACGTGTTGGAAGGAAATAGAAACAGAGTGCTTTGTTCTGTTGAGCTTACCTAGGGCAAGGGCGACCACGTCCTTGGCGAGTTAGGGATTCTAGAACTGTGTAACCGAAGCTGTTTGGAGGTCGGAAAATCAAACCGTCCCAAGGAAAAGTGCAGTGTGCTGCACCTTACTCTGCAAACACAGAGCGAGTCTGAAAGGCCTGCGATGCTGGATTTTGCATACAGGGCCCAGAGCATCGTGGAGGTACACAGTGTGCTGAAGCCGAAACGGTTGCTGCCACGAGGTGGCAAGGAGAACGATAAAGCCTCTTCCCCATAAACTGACACAGAACAGCAATTTAGGGCTCACGGAGCTGTTGCACTCCTTCACTTAGGCAAGACAAGTCCAGCTCTTCCTTCGAGGCTTGTGCTCACATTGAGCTTCACATTTGCTATAGAGCAGAGCAGGATGAGCTTGCAACTTGGAAGTGCAAGCACAATGCTTCTTTCCACAAAACTAACTCATGGTCTACGCTGAGTCATGCTGGCATGTACTGAAAGTCCTGCCGTTACAAATGCTTTTCAGGTTACTTTGACGCCTTATGAACGGAGCTTTCAAAACTGGGAAAAAAGCCTTTGGGATCACAGTCCCGTTTCGCTGTTGACTTCCAGCCTTAGTACAAGCGGAGTCTAGCAAGTCCAAAGAGACACAATTAACCCAATGGCCCTTCGCTGATTCACGTTTTTCTATACCCGCTATTCTGGGTATAGTGAACTGCCTAACGGACGGACGCTGGAGGATGTCCAAGAGGCCTCTGCATCATCCGTACGCCTGTCGTTTTAAACCACGAACTGTGCTTCTGTGGAATTTGGAACGCACGCTGACCCTCCTCTTGAGAATTGCTAACCTCACATAAGAGGTGTTGGAAGGAAATAGAAACAGAGTGCTTTGTTCTGTTGAGCTTACCTAGGGCAAGGGCGACCACGTCCTTGGCGAGTTAGGGATTCTAGAACTGTGTAACCGAAGCTGTTTGGAGGTCGGAAAATCAAACCGTCCCAAGGAAAAGTGCAGTGTGCTGCACCTTACTCTGCAAACACAGAGCGAGTCTGAAAGGCCTGCGATGCTGGATTTTGCATACAGGGCCCAGAGCATCGTGGAGGTACACAGTGTGCTGAAGCCGAAACGGTTGCTGCCACGAGGTGGCAAGGAGAACGATAAAGCCTCTTCCCCATAAACTGACACAGAACAGCAATTTAGGGCTCACGGAGCTGTTGCACTCCTTAACTTAGGCAAGGCAAGTCCAGCTCTTCCTTCGAGGCTTGTGCTCACATTGAGATTCACATTTGCTATAGAGCAGAGCAGGATGAGCTTGCAACTTGGAAGTGCAAGCACAATGCTTCTTTCCACAAAACTAACTCATGGTCTACGCTGAGTCATGCTGGCATGTACTGAAAGGCCTGCCGTTACAAATGCTTTTCAGGTTGCTTTGACGCCTTATGAACGGAGCTTTCAAAACTGGGAAAAAAGCCTTTGGGATCACAGTCCCGTTTCGCTGTTGACTTCCAGCCTTAGTACAAGCTGAGTCTAGCAAGTCCAAAGAGACACAATTAACCCAATGGCCCTTCGCTGAATCACGTTTTTCTATACCCGCTATTCTGGGTATAGTGAACTGCCTAAAGGCCGGACGCTGGAGGATGTCCAAGAGGCCTCTGCATCATCCGTACGCCTGTCGTTTTACACCACCAACTGTGCTTCTGTGGAATTTGGAACGCACGCTGACCCTCCTCTTGAGGAATTGCTAACCTCACATAAGACGTGTTGGAAGGAAATAGAAACAGAGTACTTTGTTCTGTTGAGCTTACCTAGGGCAAGGGCGACCACGTCCTTGGCGAATTAGGGATTCTTGAACTGTGTTTCCGAAGCTGTTTGGAGGTCGGAAAATCAAACCGTCCCAAGGAAAAGTGCAGTGTGCTGCACCTTACTCTGCAAACACAGAGCGACTCTGAAAGGCCTGCGATGCTGGATTTTGCATACAGGGCCCAGAGCATCGTGGAGGTACACAGTGTGCTGAAGCCGAAACGGTTGCTGCCACGAGGTGGCAAGGAGAACGATAACGCCTCTTCCCCATAAACTGACACAGAACAGCAATTTAGGGCTCACGGAGCTCTTGCACTCTTTCACTTAGGCAGGCAAGTCCAGCTCTTCCTTCGAGGCTTGTGCTCACATTGAGCTTCACATTTGCTATAGAGCAGAGCAGGATGAGCTTGCAACTTGGAAGTGCAAGCACAATGCTTCTTTCCACAAAACTAACTCATGGTCTACGCTGAGTCATGCTGGCATGTACTGAAAGTCCTGCCGTTACAAATGCTTTTCAGGTTGCTTTGACGCCTTATGAACGGAGCTTTCAAAACTGTGAAAAAAGCCTTTGGGATCACAGTCCCGTTTCGCTGTTGACTTCCAGCCTTAGTACAAGCTGAGTCTAGCAAGCCCAAAGAGACACAATGAACCCAATGGCCCTTCGCTGATTCACGTTTTTCTATACCCGCTATTCTGGGTATAGTGAACTGCCTAAAGGACGGACGCTGGAGGATGTCCAAGAGGCCTCTGCATCATCCGTACGCCTGTCGTTTTACACCACCAACTGTGCTTCTGTGGAATTTGGAACGCACGCTGACCCTCCTCTTGAGGAATTGCTAACCTCACATAAGACGTGTTGGAAGGAAATAGAAACAGAGTGCTTTGTTCTGTTGAGCTTACCTAGGGCAAGGGCGACCACGTCCTTGGCGAGTTAGGGATTCTAGAACTGTGTAACCGAAGCTGTTTGGAGGTCGGAAAATCAAACCGTCCCAAGGAAAAGTGCAGTGTGCTGCACCTTACTCTGCAAACACAGAGCGACTCTGAAAGGCCTGCGATGCTGGATTTTGCATACAGGGCCCAGAGCATCGTGGAGGTACACAGTGTGCTGAAGCCGAAACGGTTGCTGCCACGAGGTGGCAAGGAGAACGATAAAGCCTCTTCCCCATAAACTGACACAGAACAGCAATTTAGGGCTCACGGAGCTGTTGCACTCCTTCACTTAGGCAAGGCAAGTCCAGCTCTTCCTTCGAGGCTTGTGCTCACATTGAGCTTCACATTTGCTATAGAGCAGAGCAGGATGAGCTTGCAACTTGGAAGTGCAAGCACAATGCTTCTTTCCACAAAACTAACTCATGGTCTACGCTGATTCATGCTGGCATGTACTGAAAAACCTGCCGTTACAAATGCTTTTCAGGTTGCTTTGACGCCTTATGAACGGAGCTTTCAAAACTGGGAAAAAAGCCTTTGGGATCACAGTCCCGTTTCGCTGTTGACTTCCAGCATTAGTACAACCTGAGTCTAGCAATTGCAAAGAGACACAATTAACCCAATGGCCCTTCGCTGAATCACGTTTTTCTATACCCGCTATTCTGGGTATAGTGAACTGCCTAAAGGACGGACGCTGGAGGATGTCCAAGAGGCCTCTGCATCATCCGTACGCCTGTCATTTTAAACCACCAACTGTGCTTCTGTGGAATTTGGAACGCACGCTGACCCTCCTCTTGAGGAATTGCTAACCTCACATAAGACGTGTTGGAAGGAAATAGAAACAGAGTACTTTGTTCTGTTGAGCTTACCTAGGGCAAGGGCGACCACGTCCTTGGCGAATTAGGGATTCTTGAACTGTGTTTCCGAAGCTGTTTGGAGGTCGGAAAATCAAACCGTCCCAAGGAAAAGTGCAGTGTGCTGCACCTTACTCTGCAAACACAGAGCGACTCTGAAAGGCCTGCGATGCTGGATTTTGCATACACGGCCCAGAGCATCGTGGAGGTACACAGTGTGCTGAAGCCGAAACGGTTGCTGCCTCGAGGTGGCGAGGAGAACGATAAAGCCTCTTCCCCATAAACTGACACAGAACAGCAATTTAGGGCTCACGGAGCTCTTGTACTCCTTCACTTAGGCAGGCAAGTCCAGCTCTTCCTTCGAGGCTTGTGCTCACATTGAGCTTCACATTTGCTATAGAGCAGAGCAGGATGAGCTTGCAACTTGGAAGTGCAAGCACAATGCTTCTTTCCACAAAACTAACTCATGATCTACGCTGAGTCATGCTGGCATGTACTGAAAGGCCTGCCGTTACAAATGCTTTTCAGGTTGCTTTGACGCCTTATGAACGGAGCTTTCAAAACTGGGAAAAAAGCCTTTGGGATCACAGTCCCGTTTCGCTGTTGACTTCCAGCCTTAGTACAAGATGAGTCTAGCAAGTCCAAAGCGACACAATTAACCCAATGGCCCTTCGCTGAATCACGTTTATCTATACCCGCTATTCTGGGTATAGTGAACTGCCTAAAGGACGGACGCTGGAGGATGTCCAAGAGGCCTCTGCATCATCCGTACGCCTGTCGTTTTACACCACCAACTGTGCTTCTGTGGAATTTGGAACGCACGCTGACCCTCCTCTTGAGGAATTGCTAACCTCACATAAGACGTGTTGGAAGAAAATAGAAACAGAGTACTTTGTTCTGTTGAGCTTACCTAGGGCAAGGGCGACCACGTCATTGGCGAGTTAGGGATTCTAGAACTGTGTTTCCGAAGCAGTTTGTAGGTCGGAAAATCAAACCGTCCCAAGGAAAAGTGCAGTGTGCTGCACCTTACTCTGCAAACACAGAGCGACTCTGAAAGGCCTGCGATGCTGGATTTTGCATACAGGGCCCAGAGCATCGTGGAGGTACACAGTGTGCTGAAGCCGAAACGGTTGCTGCCACGAGGTGGCAAGGAGAACGATAAAGCCTCTTCCCCATAAACTGACACAGAACAGCAATTTAGGGCTCATGGAGCTCTTGCACTCCTTCACTTGGGCAAGGCAAGTCCAGCTTTCCTTCGAGGCTTGTGCTCACATTGAGCTTCACATTTGCTATAGAGCAGAGCAGGATGAGCTTGCAACTAGGAAGTCCAAGCACAATGCTTCTTTCCACAAAATTAACTCCTGGTCTTCGCTGAGTCATGCTGGCATGTACTGAAAGGCCTGCGGTTACAAATGCTTTTCAGGTTGCTGTGACGCCTTATGAACGGAGCCTTCAAAACTGGGAAAAAAGCCTTTGGGATCACAGTCCCGTTTCGCTGTTGACTTCCAGCCTTAGTACAAGCTGAGTCTAGCAAGTCCAAAGAGACACAATTAACCCAATGGCCCTTCGCTGATTCACGTTTTTCTATACCCGCTATTCTGGGTATAGCGAACTGCCTAAAGGACAGAGGCTGGTGGAAGCTCAAGCGGTCTCTGCATCATCCGAACGCCTGTCGTTTTACACCACGAACTGTGCTTCTGTGGAATTTGGAACCCACGCTGACCCTCTCCTTGAGGAATTGCTTACCTCACATAAGACGTGTTGAAAGGAAATAGAAACAGAGTGCTTTGTTCTGTTGAGCTTACCTAGGGCAAGGGCGACCACGTCCTTGGCGAGTTAGGGATTCTTGAACTGTGTAAGCGAAGCTGTTTGGAGGTCGGAAAATCAAACCGTCCCAAGGAAAAGTGCAGTGTGCTGCACCTTACTCTGCAAACACAGAGCGACTCTGAAAGGCCTGCGATGCTGGATATTGCATACAGGGCCCAGAGCATCGTGGAGGTACACAGTGTGCTGAAGCCGAAACGGTTGCTGCCACGAGGTGGCAAGGAGAACGATAAAGCCTCTTCCCCATAAACTGACACAGAACAGCAATTTAGGGCTCACGGAGCTGTTGCACTCCTTCACTTAGGCAAGGCAAGTCCAGCTCTTCCTTCGAGGCTTGTGCTCACATTGAGCTTCACATTTGCTATAGAGCAGAGCAGGATGAGCTTGCAACTTGGAAGTGCAAGCACAATGCTTCTTTCCAGAAAACTAACTCATGGTCTTCGCTGAGTCATGCTGGCATGTACTGAAAGGCCTGCCGTTACAAATGCTTTTCAGGTTGCTTTGACGCCTTATGAACGGAGCTTTCAAAACTGGGAAAAAAGCCTTTGGGATCACAGTCCCGTTTCGCTGTTGACTTCCAGCCTTAGTACAAGCTGAGTCTAGCATTCCAAAGAGACACAATTAACCCAATTGCCCTTCACTGATTCACGTTTTTCTATACCCGCTATTCTGGGTATAGTGAACTGCCTAAAGGACGGACGCTGGAGGATGTCCAAGAGGCCTCTGCATCATCCCTACGCCTGTCGTTTTACACCCCGAACTGTGCTTCTGTGGAATTTGGAACGCACGCTGACCCTCCGCTTGAGGAATTGCTAACCTCACATAAGACGTGTTGGAAGGAAATAGAAACAGAGTGCTTTGTTCTGTTGAGCTTACCTGGGGCAAGGGCGACCACGTCCTTGGCGAGTTAGGGATTCTTGAACTGTGTTTCCGAAGCTGTTTGGAGGTCGGAAAATCAAACCGTCCCAAGGAAAAGTGCAGTGTGCTGCACCTTACTCTGCAAACACAGAGCAACTCTGAAAGGCCTGCGATGCTGGATTTTGCATACAGGGCCCAGAGCATCGTGGAGGTACACAGTGTGCTGAAGCCGAAACGGTTGCTGCCTCGAGGTGGCAAGGAGAACGATAAAGCCTCTTCCCCATAAACTGACACAGAACAGCAATTTAGGGCTCACGGAGCTCTTGTACTCCTTCACTTAGGCAGGCAAGTCCAGCTCTTACTTCGAGGCTTGTGCTCACATTGAGCTTCACATTTGCTATAGAGCAGAGCAGGATGAGCTTGCAACTTGGAAGTGCAAGCACAATGCTTCTTTCCACAAAACTAACTCATGGTCTACGCTGAGTCATGCTGGCATGTACTGAAAGGCCTGCCGTTACAAATGCTTTTCAGGTTGCTTTGACGCCTTATGAACGGAGCTTTCAAAACTGGGAAAAAAGCCTTTGGGATCACAGTCCCGTTTCGCTGTTGACTTCCAGCCTTAGTACAAGATGAGTCTAGCAAGTCCAAAGAGACACAATTAACCCAATGGCCCTTCGCTGAATCACGTTTATCTATATCCGCTATTCTGGGTATAGTGAACTGCCTAAAGGACGGACGCTGGAGGATGTCCAAGAGGCCTCTGCATCATCCGTACGCCTGTCGTTTTACACCACCAACTGTGCTTCTGTGGAATTTGGAACGCACGCTGACCCTCCTCTTGAGGAATTGCTAACCTCACATAAGACGTGTTGGAAGGAAATAGAAACAGAGTACTTTGTTCTGTTGAGCTTACCTAGGGCAAGGGCGACCACGTCATTGGCGAGTTACGGATTCTTGAACTGTGTTTCCGAAGCAGTTTGGAGGTCGGAAAATCAAACCGTCCCAAGGAAAAGTGCAGTGTGCTGCACCTTACTCTGCAAACACAGAGCGACTCTGAAAGGCCTGCGATGCTGGATTTTGCATACAGGGCCCAGAGCATCGTGGAGGTACACAGTGTGCTGAAGCCGAAACGGTTGCTGCCTCGAGGTGGCAAGGAGAACGATAAAGCCTCTTCCCCATAAACTGACACAGAACAGCAATTTAGGGCTCACGGAGCTCTTGTACTCCTTCACTTAGGCAGGCAAGTCCAGCTCTTACTTCGAGGCTTGTGCTCACATTGAGCTTCACATTTGCTATAGAGCAGAGCAGGATGAGCTTGCAACTTGGAAGTGCAAGCACAATGCTTCTTTCCACAAAACTAACTCATGGTCTACGCTGAGTCATGCTGGCATGTACTGAAAGGCCTGCCGTTACAAATGCTTTTCAGGTTGCTTTGACGCCTTATGAACGGAGCTTTCAAAACTGGGAAAAAAGCCTTTGGGATCACAGTCCCGTTTCGCTGTTGACTTCCAGCCTTAGTACAAGATGAGTCTAGCAAGTCCAAAGAGACACAATTAACCCAATGGCCCTTCGCTGAATCACGTTAACTATATCCGCTATTCGGGGTATAGTGAACTGCCTAAAGGACGGACGCTGGAGGATGTCCAAGAGGCCTCTGCATCATCCGTACGCCTGTCGTTTTACACCACCAACTGTGCTTCTGTGGAATTTGGAACGCACGCTGACCCTCCTCTTGAGGAATTGCTAACCTCACATAAGACGTGTTGGAAGGAAATAGAAACAGAGTACTTTGTTCTGTTGAGCTTACCTAGGGCAAGGGCGACCACGTCATTGGCGAGTTACGGATTCTTGAACTGTGTTTCCGAAGCAGTTTGGAGGTCGGAAAATCAAACCGTCCCAAGGAAAAGTGCAGTGTGCTGCACCTTACTCTGCAAACACAGAGCGACTCTGAAAGGCCTGCGATGCTGGATTTTGCATACAGGGCCCAGAGCATCGTGGACGTACACAGTGTGCTGAAGCCGAAACCGTTTCTGCCTCGAGGTGAAAGGAGAACGATAAAGCCTCTTCCCCATAAACTGACACAGAACAGCAATTTAGGGCTCAGGGAGCTGTTGCACTCCTTCACTTAGGCAAGGCAAGTCCAGCTCTTCCTTCGAGGCTTGTGCTCACATTGAGCTTCACATTTGCTATAGAGCAGAGCAGGATGAGCTTGCAACTTGGAAGTGCAAGCACAATGCTTCTTTCCAGAAAACTAACTCATGGTCTTCGCTGAGTCATGCTGGCATGTACTGAAAGGCCTGCCGTTACAAATGCTTTTCAGGTTGCTTTGACGCCTTATGAACGGAGCTTTCAAAATTGGGAAAAAAGCCTTTGGGATCACAGTCCCGTTTCGCTGTTGACTTCCAGCCTTAGTACAAGCTGAGTCTAGCATTCCAAAGAGACACAATTTACCCAATTGCCCTTCACTGATTCACGTTTTTCTATACCCGCTATTCTGGGTATAGTGAACTGCCTAAAGGACGGACGCTGGAGGATGTCCAAGAGGCCTCTGCATCATCCGTAAACCTGTCGTTTTACACCCCGAACTGTGCTTCTGTGGAATTTGGAACGCACGCTGACCCTCCTCTTGAGGAATTGCTAACCTCACATAAGACGTGTTGGAAGGAAATAGAAACAGAGTGCTTTGTTCTGTTGAGCTTACCTAGGGCAAGGGCGACCACGTCCTTGGCGAGTTAGGGATTCTTGAACTGTGTTTCCGAAGCTGTTTGGAAGTCGGAAAATCAAACCGTCCCAAGGAAAAGTGCAGTGTGCTGCACCTTACACTGGAAACACTGAGCGACTCTGAAAGGCCTGCGATGCTGGATTTTGCATACAGGGCCCAGAGCATCGTGGAGGTACACAGTGTGCTGAAGCCGAAACGGTTGCTGCCTCGAGGTGGCAAGGAGAACGATAAAGCCTCTTCCCCATAAACTGACACAGAACAGCAATTTAGGGCTCACGGAGCTGTTGCACTCCTTCACTTAGGCAAGGCAAGTCCAGCTCTTCCTTGGAGGCTTGTGCTCACATTGAGCTTCACATTTGCTATAGAGCAGAGCAGGATGAGCTTGCAACTAGGAAGTGCAAGCACAATGCTTCTTTCCACAAAACTAACACATGGTCTACGCTGAGTCATGCTGGCATGTACTGAAAGGCCTGCCGTTACAAATGCTTTTCAGGTTGCTTTGACGCCTTATGAACGGAGCTTTCAAAACTGGGAAAAAAGCCTTTGGGATCACAGTCCCGTTTCGCTGTTGACTTCCAGCCTTAGTACAAGCTGAGTCTAGCAAGCCCAAAGAGACACAATGAACCCAATGGCCCTTCGCTGATTCACGTTTTTCTATACCCGCTATTCTGGGTATAGTGAACTGCCTAAAGGACGGACGCTGGAGGATGTCCAAGAGGCCTCTGCATCATCCGTACGCCTGTCGTTTTACACCACCAACTGTGCTTCTGTGGAATTTGGAACGCACGCTGACCCTCCTCTTGAGGAATTGCTAACCTCACATAAGACGTGTTGGAAGGAAATAGAAACAGAGTGCTTTGTTCTGTTGAGCTTACCTAGGGCAAGGGCGACCACGTCCTTGGCGAGTTAGGGATTCTAGAACTGTGTAACCGAAGCTGTTTGGAGGTCGGAAAATCAAACCGTCCCAAGGAAAAGTGCAGTGTGCTGCACCTTACTCTGCAAACACAGAGCGACTCTGAAAGGCCTGCGATGCTGGATTTTGCATACAGGGCCCAGAGCATCGTGGAGGTACACAGTGTGCTGAAGCCGAAACGGTTGCTGCCACGAGGTGGCAAGGAGAACGATAAAGCCTCTTCCCCATAAGCTGACACAGAACAGCAATTTAGGGCTCACGGAGCTGTTGCACTCCTTCACTTAGGCAAGGCAAGTCCAGCTCTTCCTTCGAGGCTTGTGCTCACATTGAGCTTCACATTTGCTATAGAGCAGAGCAGGATGAGCTTGCAACTTGGAAGTGCAAGCACAATGCTTCTTTCCACAAAACTAACTCATGGTCTACGCTGAGTCATGCTGGCATGTACTGAAAAACCTGCCGTTACAAATGCTTTTCAGGTTGCTTTGACGCCTTATGAACGGAGCTTTCAAAACTGGGAAAAAAGCCTTTGGGATCACAGTCCCGTTTCGCTGTTGACTTCCAGCATTAGTACAAGCTGAGTCTAGCAAGTCCAAAGCGACACAATTAACCCAATGGCCCTTCGCTGAATCACGTTTATCTATACCCGCTATTCTGGGTATAGTGAACTGCCTAAAGGACGGACGCTGGAGGATGTCCAAGAGGCCTCTGCATCATCCGTACGCCTGTCGTTTTACACCACCAACTGTGCTTCTGTGGAATTTGGAACGCACGCTGACCCTCCTCTTGAGGAATTGCTAACCTCACATAAGACGTGTTGGAAGGAAATAGAAACAGAGTACTTTGTTCTGTTGAGCTTACCTAGGGCAAGGGCGACCACGTCATTGGCGAGTTAGGGATTCTAGATCTGTGTTTCCGAAGCAGTTTGTAGGTCGGAAAATCAAACCGTCCCAAGGAAAAGTGCAGTGTGCTGCACCTTACTCTGCAAACACAGAGCGACTCTGAAAGGCCTGCGATGCTGGATTTTGCATACAGGGCCCAGAGCATCGTGGAGGTACACAGTGTGCTGAAGCCGAAACGGTTGCTGCCTCGAGGTGGCAAGGAGAACGATAAAGCCTCTTCCCCATAAACTGACACAGAACAGCAATTTAGGGCTCACGGAGCTCTTGTACTCCTTCACTTAGGCAGGCAAGTCCAGCTCTTCCTTCGAGGCTTGTGCTCACATTGAGATTCACATTTGCTATAGAGCAGAGCAGGATGAGCTTGCAACTTGGAAGTGCAAGCACAATGCTTCTTTCCACAAAACTAACTCATGGTCTACGCTGAGTCATGCTGGCATGTACTGAAAGGCCTGCCGTTACAAATGCTTTTCAGGTTGCTTTGACGCCTTATGAACGGAGCTTTCAAAACTGGGAAAAAAGCCTTTGGGATCACAGTCCCGTTTCGCTGTTGACTTCCAGCCTTAGTACAAGATGAGTCTAGCAAGTCCAAAGCGACACAATTAACCCAATGGCCCTTCGCTGAATCACGTTTATCTATACCCGCTATTCTGGGTATAGTGAACTGCCTAAAGGACGGACGCTGGAGGATGTCCAAGAGGCCTCTGCATCATCCGTACGCCTGTCGTTTTACACCACCAACTGTGCTTCTGTGGAATTTGGAACGCACGCTGACCCTCCTCTTGAGGAATTGCTAACCTCACATAAGACGTGTTGGAAGGAAATAGAAACAGAGTACTTTGTTCTGTTGAGCTTACCTAGGGCAAGGGCGACCACGTCATTGGCGAGTTAGGGATTCTAGAACTGTGTTTCCGAAGCAGTTTGTAGGTCGGAAAATCAAACCGTCCCAAGGAAAAGTGCAGTGTGCTGCACCTTACTCTGCAAACACAGAGCGACTCTGAAAGGCCTGCGATGCTGGATTTTGCATACAGGGCCCAGAGCATCGTGGAGGTACACAGTGTGCTGAAGCCGAAACGGTTGCTGCCACGAGGTGGCAAGGAGAACGATAAAGCCTCTTCCCCATAAACTGACACAGAACAGCAATTTAGGGCTCATGGAGCTCTTGCACTCCTTCACTTGGGCAAGGCAAGTCCAGCTTTCCTTCGAGGCTTGTGCTCACATTGAGCTTCACATTTGCTATAGAGCAGAGCAGGATGAGCTTGCAACTAGGAAGTCCAAGCACAATGCTTCTTTCCACAAAATTAACTCCTGGTCTTCGCTGAGTCATGCTGGCATGTACTGAAAGGCCTGCGGTTACAAATGCTTTTCAGGTTGCTGTGACGCCTTATGAACGGAGCCTTCAAAACTGGGAAAAAAGCCTTTGGGATCACAGTCCCGTTTCGCTGTTGACTTCCAGCCTTAGTACAAGCTGAGTCTAGCAAGTCCAAAGAGACACAATTAACCCAATGGCCCTTCGCTGATTCAGGTTTTTCTATACCCGCTATTCTGGGTATAGCGAACTGCCTAAAGGACAGAGGCTGGTGGAAGCTCAAGCGGTCTCTGCATCATCCGAACGCCTGTCGTTTTACACCACGAACTGTGCTTCTGTGGAATTTGGAACGCACGCTGACCCTCCTCTTGAGGAATTGCTAACCTCACATAAGACGTGTTGAAAGGAAATAGAAACAGAGTGCTTTGTTCTGTTGAGCTTACCTAGGGCAAGGGCGACCACGTCCTTGGCGAGTTAGGGATTCTTGAACTGTGTAAGCGAAGCTGTTTGGAGGTCGGAAAATCAAACCGTCCCAAGGAAAAGTGCAGTGTGCTGCACCTTACTCTGCAAACATAGAGCGACTCTGAAAGGCCTGCGATGCTGGATATTGCATACAGGGCCCAGAGCATCGTGGAGGTACACAGTGTGCTGAAGCCGAAACGGTTGCTGCCACGAGGTGGCAAGGAGAACGATAAAGCCTCTTCCCCATAAACTGACACAGAACAGCAATTTAGGGCTCACGGAGCTGTTGCACTCCTTCACTTAGGCAAGGCAAGTCCAGCTCTTCCTTCGAGGCTTGTGCTCACATTGAGCTTCACATTTGCTATAGAGCAGAGCAGGATGAGCTTGCAACTTGGAAGTGCAAGCACAATGCTTCTTTCCAGAAAACTAACTCATGGTCTTCGCTGAGTCATGCTGGCATGTACTGAAAGGCCTGCCGTTACAAATGCTTTTCAGGTTGCTTTGACGCCTTATGAACGGAGCTTTCAAAACTGGGAAAAAAGCCTTTGGGATCACAGTCCCGTTTCGCTGTTGACTTCCAGCCTTAGTACAAGCTGAGTCTAGCATTCCAAAGAGACACAATTAACCCAATTGCCCTTCACTGATTCACGTTTTTCTATACCCGCTATTCTGGGTATAGTGAACTGCCTAAAGGACGGACGCTGGAGGATGTCCAAGAGGCCTCTGCATCATCCGTACGCCTGTCGTTTTACACCCCGAACTGTGCTTCTGTGGAATTTGGAACGCACGCTGACCCTCCTCTTGAGGAATTGCTAACCTCACATAAGACGTGTTGGAAGGAAATAGAAACAGAGTGCTTTGTTCTGTTGAGCTTACCTGGGGCAAGGGCGACCACGTCCTTGGCGAGTTAGGGATTCTTGAACTGTGTTTCCGAAGCTGTTTGGAGGTCGGAAAATCAAACCGTCCCAAGGAAAAGTGCAGTGTGCTGCACCTTACTCTGCAAACACAGAGCAACTCTGAAAGGCCTGCGATGCTGGATTTTGCATACAGGGCCCAGAGCATCGTGGAGGTACACAGTGTGCTGAAGCCGAAACGGTTGCTGCCTCGAGGTGGCAAGGAGAACGATAAAGCCTCTTCCCCATAAACTGACACAGAACAGCAATTTAGGGCTCACGGAGCTCTTGTACTCCTTCACTTAGGCAGGCAAGTCCAGCTCTTACTTCGAGGCTTG